>NW_027203871.1:1495000-1796371 GCF_024711535.1 Dipodomys merriami | reverse complement strand
AGGTTGAGGTTGAGGGTGAGGGTTAAGGTGAGTGTTAGGGTGAGGGTTAGAGTTAGGATTAGGTTTATGGTTAGGGTTAGGCTGAGGGTGAGGTTGAGATTTAGGGTTAGGGTTAGGTTGAGGGTTAGTTTTATGGTAAAGGTTAGTGTTAGGGGTAGTGGTATGGTGAGGGAGGGTGAGGGTGAGGGTGAGGGTTAGGGTTAGGGTAAGGGTTAGGGTGAAGTTTAGAGTTAGGATTAGGTTTAGGTTTAGGGTTAGGCTGAGGATGAGGGTGAGAGTAAGGATGAGGGTTAGGCTTATTGTGAGGGTTTGGTAGAGTGTGAGGGTTAGGATTAGGGTGAGGGTTAGGGTGAGTGTGAGGGTAAGGATTAGGGTGAGGGTTAGGGTGAGTGTGACGGTTAGAGTTAGGGTGAGGGTTAGGGTGGGGGTTAGTGTTAGGATTAAGGTGAGGGTGAGTGTGAGGTTTAGGATTAGGTTTAGATGAGGGGTAGGATTAGGGTGAGGGTTAGGGATAGTGTTAGGGTTAGGGTGAGGTTGAGGATGAGGGTTAGGGTAAGGGTTAGGGTTAGGGTGAGGGTTAGGGTGCGTGCTAGTGTGAGGGTGAGGGTTATGGTTAGGGTGAGGGCTAGTGTGAGAGTGAGGTTTACTATTAGTGTTAGGTTTAGGGTGAGGGTTAGGATTAGGGTAAGGGTTAGGGATAGGGTTAGGGTTAGGGTTATCATGAGGGTTAAGTTTAGGGTTAGGGTGAGGGTTACAGTGAAGAGTAGGGTTGCAGTTAGGGTGAGGGTAAGGATTAGGGTGAAAGTTAGGGGGAGAGTGAGGGTTAGGGTTAGCGTGAGTGTTATGGTGAGTGTTAGTGTGAGGGTTAGGGTTAGGGTTACGATTAGGGTGAGGGTGAGGGTTAGGATTAGGTTTAGGGTGAGGATTACTTTTAGGTTTAGGGTGAGGTTTAGGGTAAGGGTTAGGGTTAGAGTTAGTGTTAGGGTGAGGGTGAGGGTTAGGGTGAGGATTAGGGTTAGCGTTAGGGCTAGGGTGAGGGTGAGGGTTAGGGTTAGGGTTAGGGTTAGGTTGAGGGTTAGGGTTAGAATTAGAGTTAAGGTGAGGTCTAGATGAGGGTGAGGGTTAGGGTTAGGGTGAGGCTTAAGTTTTGGGTTAGTGTTAGTGTGAGGGTTAGGGTGAGGTCTAGGGTTAGGGATAGGTTTAGGGCTAGTTTTAGGGTTAGGGTGAGGGTAAGGGTTAGGGTGAGTTTTAGGGTGAGGTTGAGAGTCTGGGTCAGGGTTAGTGTTAGGGTTAGTGTTAGGGTGAGGATGAAGGTGAGGGTTAGGGTTAAGTTTAGGGTGAGGGTTAGGGTTGGGGTGAGGGTTAGTGTTAAAGTTAGGGGTAGGGTGAGGGTGAGGGTGAAGGTGAGGTTGAGGGTTAGGGTGAGGGTGAGGGTGAGGGTTAGGGTTAGGAATAGTGTTAGGGTTAGGATTAGGATGAAGGTGAGTGTGAGGGTTAGGTTTAGGGTAAGAGTGAGAGTTAGGGTGATGGTGAGAGTGAGCGTGAGTGTTAGGGTGAGGGTGAGGGTTAGGGTGAGGGTTAGGGTAAGAGTGAGGGTTAGGTTTAGGCTAAAGGTTAGGTTTAGGGTTAGGGTTAGGGAGAGGGTGAGGGTGAGGGTTAGGATTAGGGTTAGGGTTAGGGTTAGGCTTAGTTTGAGTGTGAGGGTAAGGGAGAGGTTTAGGGTGAGGGTGAGCGTTAGGTTGAGGTTTATGGTGAGGCTGAGGGCACGGGTGAGGGTGAAGGTTAGGATGTGGGTGAGGGTTAGGGTTAGGGTGACAGTTAGCATGACCGGGAGGGTTAGGGTAAGTGTTAGGTTTAGGGTTAGGGTTAGCGTTCGCGTGAGGGTTAGTGTTAGGGTTAGCGTTAGTGTGAGGGTTAGGGTTAGGGTGAGGGTGAGGATTAGGTTTAGGGTTAGGTTGAGAGTTAGAGTGAGGGTTAGGGTGAGGGTTAGCGTTAGGGTTAGTGTGAGGGTGAGGGTGAGATTGAGGTTTAGGGTTAGCGTGAGTATTATAGTGAGTGTTAGGTTGAGGGTTAGGGTTAAGGTTAGGGTGTGGGTGAGGTTTAGGGTTAGGGTTAGGTTGAGAGATAGGATGAGGTTGAGGGTGAGGTTTGGGTTAGGATTAGGGTTAGGGTTAGGGTTAGGCTGAGAGTGAGGCTGAGGGTGAGGGTGAGGGTTTCAGTAGGTAAGAGTTAGGCTTAGGCTAAGGGTGAGGGTTAGGGTTAGGTGAGGGCTTGGGTGAGGTTGAGTTTGAGGGTGAGGAGGAGGGTAAGGGTGAGGATGAAGGTGAAGTTTTCGTTAGGTAAGGGTTAGGGTTAGGGTGAGGATTAGTGTGAGGGTGAGGGTTAGAGTGAGGGTTAGGGTTAGAGTGAGGGATAGGGTAATTGTGAGGATAAGGGTTAGGGTGATGATTATGGTGAGGGTGAGGATTAGGGTTAGCGTTAGGTTTAGGGTGAGGGTTAGGATGAGAGTTAGGGTTAGGATTAGGGTTAGGGTTAGGATTAGGGTTAGGGTTAGGATTATGGTGAGGATGAGGTTTATGCTTAGGGTTGTAGTGAGGTCTAGGGTGAGGGTTAGTGTTAAGGTGAGGGGTAGGGTGAGGGGTAGGGTTAGGTGAGGGTGAGTGTTAGGTTTAGTGTGAAGGTTAGGGTTAGGGTGAGGGTTAGACTTAGTGTGAGTGTTATGGTCAGTGTTAGGGTGAGGGTTAGGGTTAGGGTTACGATTAGGGTGAGGGTGAGTGTTAGGGTTAGGGATAAGCTGAGGGTTAGGGTGAAGTTGAGGGTTAGGGTTTGGGTTAGGTGAGGTTTAGGGAGAAGGTTAGGGTGAGGGTAACCGTTAGGGTGAGGGTTAGGCTGATGGTGAGGGTCAGGTTTAGTGTTATGGTTTGGGTGAGGGTGAGGGTTAGGGTTAGGGTGATGGTTAGGGTTAGGTATAGAGTGAGGGTTAGGGTTTGGGTTAGTGGTAGGGTTAGGTGGAGGGAGCCGGTTAGAGTTAGGGTTAGGGTGAGGGTGAGTTTGAGGGTTAGGGTTAGGATTAGTGTCAGGGTTAGGGTTATGCTGAGGGTGAGGTTGAGAGTGAGGGTGACTGTTAGTGTGAGGGTTAGGGTTAGTGTGAGGGTTTGGTTGAGGGTGAGGGTAAGGATTAGGGTGAGGGTTATAGTGAGCGTGACAGTTAGGGTTAGGGTGAGTGTTAGGGTGAGGGTTAGATATAGGGTTAGTGTTAGGGTGAGGGTTAAGGTGAAGGTTAGGGTGAGGGTTAGGGTGAGGGTGAGGGTTAGGTTTAGTATGAGGTTAAGGATTAGCGTGAGGGTTAGGGTTATGATTAGGTTTAGGGTGAGGTCTAGGGTGAGGGTGAGGATTAGGGTTAGGGTTAGGTATAGAGTGAGGGTTAGAGTGAGGTGTAGGGTGAGATTTATGTCAGGCTTAGGTTTACTGTAATGGTTAAGGTTAGTGTTAGGGTGAGGGGAAGGGTTAGGGTGAGAGTGAGGGTTAGGGTTAACGTGAGTTTTATGGTGATTGTTAGGTTGAGGGTTAGTGTTCGGGATAGGTTTATGGTTAGGGTGAGGGTGAGTTTTAGGGTGAAGGGGAAGGGGAGGGGGAGGGTTAGGGTTAGTTTTCGGGTGAGGGGGAGGGTGAGGGTTAGGGTTCAGATTAGGGTTAGGGTTAACCTGAGGGTGAGGGTGAGAGTCAGGGTGAGGGTTAGCATTAGGGTGAGGGTTAGGGTTAGGGTTAGGATGAGGGTCAGGTTTAGGGTTAGGTTTAGGATGAGGGTTCAGTTTAGGGTTAGGATTATAGGTAAGGAGAGCTTTAGGGTGAGGGTTAGAGTGAGGGTCAGGTTGAGGGTGAGGGTAAGGTTTAGGTTGAGGGTTAGTGTGAGGGTGAGTGTTAGGTTTAGCATTAGGGTTAGGGTTCGGGTGAGGGTTAGGGTTAGCGTTAGGTTTTGGGTGAGGGCTAGTATGAGGGTGAGGGTTAGGGTTGGGGTTAGTGATAGGGTGACTATTAGGGTTAGTGTTAGGGTTAGGGTGAGCGATAGACTGAGGGGTAGGGTTAGATTAGAGTTAGGGTAAGGGTTAGGGTTAGGGTGAGGGTTAGTGTGAGGCTGACGGTGAGGGTTAGGGTGAGGGTTAGGGCGAGGGTTAGGGTTAAGGTTATGGTGAGGGTTAGGGTTAGTGTGAGGGTTAGTGTTAGGATTAGGTTTAGGGTGAGGTATAGGTTTAGGGTAAGGGTTAGGGTTAGGCTTAGGGTTCGGGTTAGGGTAAGGGTTAGGGTGAGGGTAAGGGTTAGGGTGAGGGTTAGGGTGATATGGAGGGTTAGGTTTCCCGTGAGTATTACGGTTAGTGTTAGGGTGAGGGTTAGGGTTACGGTTAGGGTAAAGGTTAGGGTGAGGATTAGGGTGAGGGTGAGGTTTAGGGTCAGGGTTAGGGTGAGCTTTAGGGTTAGGGTGATGTTTAGGGTGAGGGGGAGGGTTGGGTGAGGGGGAGGGCTTGGGTAAGGGTAAGGGTTAGGCTGTGGATGAAGGTTAGTGTTAGGGTGAGGGTTAGGGTGAAGGTGAGGGTTAGGGTGAGAGTGAGGGTTAGGGTTAGGTTTAGGGTGAAGGTTAGGGTGACGGTAAGGGTTAGAGTAAGGATTAGGGTGAGGGGTATTGTTAGGGTTAGGGTGAGGGTTAGGGTTAGTGTGTGGGTTATGGTTATGGTTAGGGTTAGGGTTAGGGTGAGAGTTAGGGTGAGAGTGAGGGGTTGGGTTAGCGTGAGTGTTATGGTGAGTGTTAGGCTTAGGGTTAGGTTTAGGGTGAGGGTGAGCATTAGGGGTAGGGTTAGGGTTAGGGTAAGTGTTAATGTGAGAATGAGGGTTAGGGTTAGCTTTAGAGTTAGGGTGAGGGTAAGTGTTCAGGTTAGGCTTATGGTGAGGGTGAGGTTTAGGGTTAGGGTTAGGGTTAGGGTTGGGATGAGGGTCAGGTATAGGGTTAGGGTTAGGATGAGGGTTCTGGTTAGGGTTAGGGTTATAGTTACGGTGAGCTTCAGGGTGAGGGTTAGGTTGAAGGTTAGGGTGAGCATGAGGGTTAGGTTTATGGTGAGGGTAAGGTTTAGGGTGAGTGTTAGGGTGAGGATGAGTGCTAGGTTTAGAATTGGGGTTAGGGTGAGGTTTAGCGTTAGGGTTAGGGTTAGGGTTCGGGTGAGGGCTAGTGTGAGGGTGAGGGTTAGTTTTAGGGTGAATATTAGGGTTAGCGATAGGGTCAGGGTGAGCGTTAGACTGAGGGGTAGGGTTAGGGTTAGGGTTACTCTCAGGGTTAGGGTTAGGGTGAGGGTTAGAGTGAGGGTTACGGTGAGTGTTAGGGTGAGGCTTAGGGTGAGGGTGAGGGTTAGGGTTAAGGTGAGGGTTAGGGTTACTGTGAGGGTTAGGGTTAGGATTAGGTTTAGGGTGAGGTCAAGGGTGAGGGTGAGGGTTAGGATTAGGGTTAGGGTGAGGGTTAGGGTGAGGGTTAGGGTGAGGGTTAGAGTGAGGGGTAGGGTTAGGTTTAGGGTGAGGGTTATGTTTAGTGTGAGGGTTAGGGTTAGGGTTTGGGTTAGGCTGAGGGTGAGGGTGAGTGTGAGGGTGAGGTTAAGAGTGAGGGTTAGGTTGAGTTTTAGGGTTAGGGTGATGATTAGGGTGAGGGGGTGGGTTGGGTGAAGGTGAGGGTTCGGGTAAGTGTGAGGGTTAGGGTGTGGGTGAGGGTTAGGGTTAGGGTGACTGTGAGGGTTAGGGTGAGGGTTAAGGGTAGGGTTAAGGTGAGGGTTAGGGTGAAGTTGAGGGTTAGGGTTAGGGTGAGGGTAAGGATTAGGTTGATTGTTATGGTTAGTGTTAGGGTGAGCGTGAGGGTGACAGTCAGAATTAGGTTTAGGGTTAGGGTGAAGGTTAGGGTGAGGTTTAGGGTTAGGGTGAGGGTTAGTGTTAGGGTGATGTTTAGGGTAAAGTTGAGGGTTAGGGTGATGGTGAGGTTTCGGGTGAGCGTGAAGGTTAGGGTGTGGGTGAGAGTTAGGGTTAGGGTGACTGTTTGGGTGACGGTGAGGGTTAGGGTAAGGGTTAGGGATATGGTTAGGGTTAGCGTTCATGTGAGGTTTAGGGTTAGGGTTAGGGTTAGGTTGAGGGTAAGGGTGAGGGTTAGGGTTAGGGTTAGGGTTAGTGTGAGGATTAAGGTTAGGTTTAGTGTTAGAGTTAGGCTGACGGTAAGTGTTAGGTTGAGGTTTAAAGTGAGGGAGAGGTTTAGCATTAGAGTTAGGGTTAGGGTGAGGGTTAGGGTGAGGCTTAGTTTTAGGGTTAGGTTTAGGGTGGGTATGAGGTTTAGGGTTAGGTTTAGGGTGAGAGTTAGGATTAGGGTGAGGGTAAGGGATACGTTTAAGGTGAGAGTAAGGTGGAGGATGAGAGTTAGGGTTAGGGTTAGTGTTAGTATTAGGGTGAGGGCTAGTGTGAGGTTGAGGGTTAGGATTAGGGTGAGGGCTAGTGTGAGGGTGAGGTTTAAGGTAAGTGTTATGTTTAGGGTGAGGGTTAGGATTGGGCTGAGGGTTATGAATAGGGTTAGGGTTAGGGTTAGGATGATGGTTAGGTTTAGGTTTAGGGTGAGGGTTAGAGTGAGGGGTAGGGTTACATTTAGGGTGAGTGTAAGAGTTAGGGTGAGAGGTAGGGTGAGAGTGAGGTGTAGGGTTACATTTAGGGTGAGTGTAAGAGTTAGGGTGAGAGGTAGGGTGAGAGTGAGGTGTAGGGTTAGCGTGAGTGTTATGGTGTTATGGTTAGGGTTACGATTAGGGTGAGGGTGAGTGTTAGGGTGAGGGTTGGGGTAAGGGTTAGGGTGAGTGTGAGGGTTAGGGTTAGGTTAGAGTTAGGTTTAAGATTAGGCTGAGGGTGAGGGTGAGGTTGAGGGTGAGGGTAACGGTTAGGGTTAGGTTTAAGGTGAGGGCTTGGGTGAGGATGAGGGTTTATGGTGAGGGTGAGTGTGAGGGTGAGGGTTTTGATACGTAAGGATTATGGTTAGGGTTAGAGTGAGGATTAGGATGAGGGTGAGTGTTAGGGTTAGGGTTAGGGTTAGGGTTAGGGTTATGGTGAGGGTTAAGGTTAGGGTGATGTTTAGGGTGAAGGTGAGTGTTGGATGAGTGTGAGGGTTCAGGTGAGGGTTAAGGTGTGGGTGAGGGGTAGGGTGACAGTTAGGGTTAGGGTGACGGTGAGGTTTAGGGAGATTGTGAGGGTTAGTGTTAGGTTTAGGGTGAGGGTTAGGGTTAGGGTGAGGGTTAGGGTGAGGGGTAGGTTTAGGGTTAGTGTGAGGGTTAGGGTGAGAGTGAGGGTTAGGTTTAGCATTAGGTTTAGGGGGAGGGTTAGGGTGATGGTTAGGGTTAGGTTTAGGGTTAGGGTAAAGGTGAGGATGAGGATAAGGGTTACTGTTAGAGTGAGGGTTAGGGTTAGGGTGAGGGTTAGGGTTAAGATTAGGCTGAGGGTGAGGGTCAGGATGAGGGTTAGGGTTAGGGTGAGGGTTAGAGTAAGGGTTAGGGTGAGGGGTGTGGTTAGGGTTATGGTGAGGATTAGGGTTAGTGTGAGGGTTAGGATTAGGTTTAGGGTTAGTGTGAGATTAAGGGTTAAGGTGAGGGTTAAGATGATGAAGGTCAAGGTGAGGGTAAGCATTAGGTTTAGGTTGAGGGTTAGGGTGAGGGTGAGGGTTAGGGTAAGTGTTAGTGTGAGTGTTAGGGTGAGGGTGAGAGTTAGGGTTAGGGTGAGGCTTAAGATTAGGTTGAGGGTTAGGGTTAGGGTTAGGGTGAGGGGGAGAGTGACATTTAGGATTAGGTTTAGGTTTAGGGTGAGGTTGAGGTTAGGGCGAGCGTGAGTGTTTGGGTGAGGGTGAAGGTTAGGGTGTGGGTGAGGTTTAGGGTTAGGGTGACGGTTAGGGTGATGGTGAGTGTTAGGGTAAGGATTAGTGTTAGGGTTAGGGTTAGCTTTGCGGTGAGGGTCAGTGTTAGGGTTAGGGTGAGGGTGAGCGTTAGGGTGAGAGATAGGTTTAGGGTTAGGGTAAGGGTTAGTGTGAGGATTAGGGTTAGGGTAAGCTTTAGAATTAGGGTGATGGTAAGTGTTAGGGTTAGGTTTAAGATGAGCGTGAGGTTTAGGGTTAGGGTGAGGGTTAGGGTTAAGGTTAGGGTTAGGGTGAGGTTTAGGTTTAGGGTTAGGCTGAGGGTTAGGATTAGGGTGAGGTTAGGTTTAGGGTTAGGGTTAGGATGAAGTTGAGGATGAGGATAAAGGTTAGGTTTAGGGTTAGAGTTAGGGTGAGGGTGAGGGTGAGGGTGAGGTGTAGGGTTAAGATTAGATTTAGGGTAAGGGTTAGGCTGAGGGTGAGGGTCAGGGTGAGGGTTAGCGTTAGGTTGAGGGTTAGGGTTAGGGTTAGGATGAGGGTCAGGTTTAGGGTTAGGGTTAGGATGAGGGTTCGTGTTAGGTTTAGGGTTATACTTAAGGTGAGCTTTAGGGTGAATGTTAGGGTGAGGGTGAGTGTTAGGTCTAGCATTAGGGTTAGGGTTCAGGTGAAGGTTAGGGTTAGGGTTAGGGTTCGGGTGAGGGCTAGTATGAGGGTGAGGGTTAGGGTTGGGGTTAGGGATAGGGTGACTATTAGGGTTAGTGTTAGTGTTAGGGTGAGCGTTAGACTGAGGGGTAGGTTTAGGTTAAGGTTAGGGTGAAGGTTAGTGTGAGGGTTACGGTGAGGGTTAGGGTAAGGGTTAGGGGGAGGGTGAGGGTTAAGGTTAAGTTAAGGGTTAGGGTTAGTGTGAGGCTTAGGGTTAGGATTAGGGTTAGGGTGAGGTCTAGGGTGAGGGTGAGTGTTAGGGTTAGGCTTAGGGTGAGGGTTAGTGTTCGGGTTAGGATTCGGGTTAGAGTGAAGGGTAGGGTTATGTTTAGGTTGAGGGTAATGTTTAGTGTGAGGGTTAGGGTTGGGGTTAGGGTTAGTGTGAGGGTAAGGTTTAGGGTTAGGGTGAGGGTTAGGGTTAGTGTTAGGGTGAGGGTGAGGGTGAGGGTGATGGTTAGGATTAGGTTTAGGTTTAGGGTGAGGGTGAGGGTGAGAGTCAGGTTTAGGATAAGGGTTAGGTTTAGGGTTAGGATTAGGGTGAGGGTGATGGTTAGGGTGAAGTTTAGGTTTATGGTGAGGGTTAAGGTTAGGGTTAGGGTGAGGGTTAAAGTTAGGGTGATGTTTAGAGTGAAGTTGAGGGTTAGGGTGATGGTCAGGGTTCGGGTGAAGTTGAAGGTTAGGGTGAGGGTGAGAATTAGGATTAGGGTGACGGTTAGGGTCATGGTGAGGGTTAGGGATATGGGTAGGGTTAGCATTCCTGTGAGGTTTAGGGTTATGGTTAGGGTTAGGCTGAGGGTAAGGGTGAGAGGGTTAGGGTTAGGGTTAGGGTTAGTTTGAGGATTAGGATTATCGTTAGCTTTACAGTTAGGGTGAGGGTAAGTGTTAGGGTGAGGTTTACAGTGGGGGCGACGTTTAGCGTTAGAGTTAGTGTTAGGGTGATGATTAGGGTCAGGATTAGGGTTAGGGTTAAGATTAGGCTGATTGTGAGGTTTACGGTTAGGTTTAGGGTGAGGGTTAGGATTAGGGTGAGGGTTAGGGATAGTGTTAGGGTTAGGGTGAGGTTAAGGGTGAGAGTGAGGGTTAGGGTTAGCGTTAGGATTAGGGTTACGGTTAGGATTAAAGTTAGGGTTATGGCTAGTTTGAGGGTGAGGGTGAGGGTTAGGGTTAGGATTAGGGTTAGGGTGAGGGCTTGGGGGAGGGCTAGGCGTTATGGTGAGGGTGAGGGTGGGGGTGAGGGTAAGGGTTAGGGTGAGGGTTAGGGTTAGGGTTAGGGTGAGGTTTTGCTTAGGTTGATGTTTAGGGTGAGGGTGAGTGTTGGGTGAGTGTGAGGTTTCGGGTGAGGATGAGGTTTAAGTTTTGGCTGAGGGTTAGGGTTAGGGCGAGGGGTAGGGTGACCATGAGGGTTAGGGTGAGGTTTAGGGTGAGGTTTAGGATTAGGGAGAGGATGAGGTTGAGGGGTAGGTTTAGGGTTTGTGTGAGGGTTACGGTTAAGGTTAGGCTTAGGGATATTTTGAGGATAAGGGTTAGGGTGAGGGTTAAGGAGAGGGTGAGGGTTAGGGTTAGCATTAGGTTTAGTGGGAGGGATTAGGGGGAGGATTAGTGTAAGGTTTAGGTTTAGGGTAACAGTGAGGGTGAGGGTAAGGGTTAGTGTTAGAATGAGGGTTAGGTTTAGGGTGAGGGTTAGGGTTAGGGTTATGGATAGGGTGAGGGTGAGGTTGAGGGTTAGGATTTGGGTTAGTGTTAGGGTGAGGCTGAGGGTAAGGGTTAGGTTTAGGACTAGGGTTAGGTTTAGGGTTAGGCTTAGAGTGAGGTTGAGTGAGAGGATAAGGTTTAGGGTTATGGTTTTGGTGAGGGTTAGTGTTAGGGTTAGTGTGAGGTGAGGGTTAGGGTGAGGGTTAGAGTTAGGGTTAGGGTTAGGGTTAGTGTGAGGATTAGGGTTTGGTTTAGCGTTAGAGTTAGGGTGAGGTTAAGTGTTAGAATGAGGGTTAGAATAAGTGTTAGGGTGAGGGTGAGGTTTAGGGTTAGCGTTAGGGTTAGGGTGAGCGTTAAGGTGAAGGTTAGTGTTTGGGTTAGGGTTAGGGTGAGGGTGAGGGTTAGGGTGAGGGTTAGGGTTAGGGTGAGGGTTAGGTTTAGGGTTAGGGTTAGGTTGAGGATTAGGGATAGGGTTAGGGTGAGGGTTCCGGTTAGGGTAAGGTTTAGAGTTAGGGTTAGAGTTCAGGTGGGGGTGAGGGTTAGGGTTAGGGTGAGGGTAAGGGTTATTGTGAGGGTTAGGGTGAGGGTGAGTGTTATATTTAGCATTAGAGTTATGGTGAGGGTGAGGGTTAAGGTTAGGGTAGGGGGTGGGTGAGGGCTAGGGTGAGGGTGAGGGTTAGGGTTAGGGTTAGGGATAGTGTAAGGATTAGGTTTAGGGTTACAGTTAGGGTTAGGGATAGGGTGAGGGTGAGGGTGAGGTTTAGTGTTAGGATTAGGGTTAGGGTTAGGCTGAGGATGAGGGTTAGGGTGAGGATGAGAGTTAGGGTTACGTTTACATTTAGGGTGAAGGTTAGGGTGAGGGTTAGAGTTAGGGTAAGGCTAAGGGTGAGATTGAGGGTCTGGGTCAGGGTTAGTGTTAGGGTTAGGGTGAGCGTGAATGTGAGGAGTAGGGTTAGGGTGAGGATGTGGGTTAGGGTTAGGGTTAGGGTGCGGTTAAGTGTGAGGGATCGGGTTAGGAATAGTGTTAGGGTTAGGATTAGGCTGAGGATGAGGTTGAGAGTGAGGGTGAGGGTTAGGAGTAGGGTTAGGATGAGGGTTAGTGTTAGTGTGAGTGTTTTGTTGAGGGTGAGGGTAAGGGTTAGGGTGAGGTTTAGGGTGAGGGTGAGGGTTAGGGTTAGGGTTAAGGTGAGGGTTATAGTGAGGTTTAGGGTTAGGGTCAGGGTTAGGGTGAGGTTCGGGTGAGGCTGAGTGTTAGGGTTAAAGTGAGGTTAAGGGTTAGGGTGAGGGTTAGGGTGATGGTGAGTGTTAGATTTAGAGTTAGGGTTAGGTTGAGGGTGAGGGTTAGGGTTAGTGTTAGGGTGAGGGCTTGGTTGAGGGTGAGAGTTAGGGTTAGGGTTAGGTTGAGGGTTCGGCTTAGGATAAGTTTTAGAGTTAGGGTTAGGTTTAGGGTGAGGGTGAGGGTTAGGGTTAGGGTGAGGGAAAGGGTTAGGGTGAGGGTTAGGGTGAGGGTGAGTGTTAGTTTTAACATTAGGGTTATGGTGAGAGTGAGGGTTAAGTTTAGGGTTAGGGGGTGGGTGAGGGCTACGTGAGGTTGAGGGTTAGGGTTAGGGGTAGGTTTAGGGATAGGATGAGGATTAGGTTTAGGGTTAGGGTTAGGGATAGGGTGAGGGTGAGGGTGAGGGTGAGGTTTAGTGTTAGGATTATGGTTAGGGTTGGGGTTAGGCTGAGGGTGAGGGTTAGGGTGAGGGTGAGGGTTAGGGTTAGGGTTAGGGTGAGGGTAAGTGTGAGGGTGAGGTTTAGGGTTAGGGTTACTTTTACGTTTAGGGTGAGGGTTAGGGTGAGGGTTAGGGTTAGGGTGAGGGTTAGAGTTAGGGTTAGCATTACGGTTAGGGTAAGAGTGAGGGTTAGGGTGAGGCTAAGGTTTAGGGTGAGTGTTAGTGTGAGATTGAGGGTCTGGGTCCGGGTTAGTGTTAGGGTTAGGGTGAGGGTGAAGGTGAGGTTTAGGGTTAGGGTTAGGGTGAGGGTAAGGGGGAGGGTTAAGGTTATGAATAGTGTTAGGGTTAGGATTAGGCTGAGGGTGAGGGTGAGGTTTAGGGGTAGTTTTAGGATGAGGGTTAGGGTTAGTGTGAGGGTTTGGTTGACTTTGAGGGTAAGGGTTAGGGTGAAGGTTAGGGTGAGTTTGCTGGTTAGGGTTAGGGTTATGTTGAGGGTTAATTTTTGGGTTAGGGTTAGGGTGAGGGTTCCGGTGAGGGTGAGGGTTAGGATTAGGGTGAGGGTCAGGATTATGGTGAGAGTTAGGGTGAGGGTGAGTGTGAGGTTTAGCATTAAGGTTAGGGTTAGAGTAAAGGTTAGTATGAGGGTTAGCGTTAGGGTGAGGGCTAGGGTGAGGGTGAGGGTTAGTTTAGGGTTAGGTATAGGGTGAGGATTAGGGTTAGGGTTAGGGTGAGGGTGAGCATTAGGCTGAGGGGTAGGATTAGGGGTATGGTGAGGTTAAGGGTTAGGGTGATGTTTAGGGTTAGGATTAGGGTTAGGGTTAGGTTTAGGGTTAGAGTGAGGGTTAAGGTGAGGGAGAGGGTTAGGTTTAGGATGAGGGTGAGGGTTAGGGTTAGGGTGAGGGTGCGAGTTAGGGTTAGGTTAAGAGATAGGGTGAGGGTGAGGGTTAGGGTTAGGATGAGGGTTAGGGTTACTCTCAGTGTGAGGGTTAAGGTGAAGGTGAGGGTTAGGGTTAGGTTTAGAGTGAGGCTTAGGGTTAGGATTAGGGTGAGGGTTAGGGTTAGGGTTAGGGTTAGGGTTAGGTGTACGGTTAGGGTGAGGGAGAGGGTGAGGGTGAGGGTTAGGGTTAGGGTATAGGTTAGGGTTAGTGTTAGGGTTAGGGTTAGGCTAAGGGTGAGGGTGAGGCTGAGGTTTAGGGTTAGGGTGAGGGTGAGGGTTAGGGTCAGGGTTAGTGTGAGAATAAGGGTTAGGGTGAGGATTAGGATGAAGGTCATTGTTAGGGTTAGCGTTAGGTTTAGGGTGAGGGTTAGGGTGAGGGTGAGGGTTAGTGTTAGTGTTAGGGTGAGGGTTAGGTTATGTGTGAGGGTTAGTTTTAGGGTTAGGGTGAGGCTTTGGATTACTTTTAGTGTTAGGGTTAGCGTTAGGGTTACTGTGAGGGTGAGGGTGGCGGTTAGGATTAGGTTTACGTTTAGGGTGAGGGTAAGGGTGAGGTTTAGGTTTAGGATTAGGGTTAGGTTTAGGGTTAGCCTTAGGGTTAGAGTGAGGGTTAGGGTGAGGTTTAGGTTTAGGGTGTGGGTTAGGGTTAGGGTTAGGGTGAGGGTTAAGGTTAGGGTGATGTTTAAGGTGAAGTTGAGGGTTAGGGTGATGGTGAGGGATCGAGTGAGGGTGAAGGTTAGGGTGAGAGTGGGAGTTAGGGTTAGGGTGACGGTTAGGGTGATGGTGTGGTTTATGTATAGGTTTGGGTTAGCATTCATGTGAGGTTTAGGGTTAGGCTGAGGGTAAGTGTGAGGGTTAGGGTTAGGGTTAGGTTTAGGGTTAGTGTGAGGATTAGTGTTATGGTTAGCTTGAGAGTTAGGGTGAGGGCAAGTGTTAGGGTGAGGTTTACGGTCGGGATGAGGTTTAGGATTAAAGTTAGGGTTAGGGTGAGGGTTAGGGTCTGGGTTAGGGTTAGAGTTAAGATTAGGGTCAGTGTGAGGGTTAGGGTTAGGTTTAGGGTGAGGGTTAGGATTAGGGTGAGTGTTAGGGATAGGTTTAGGGTTAGGGTGAGGTTGAGGGTGAGGGTTAGGGTTAGGGTTAGGGTTAGGGTGAGTGTTAGTGTGAGGGTTAGGGTTATGGTTAGGGTGAGAGCTAGGGTGAGGGTGAGGGTGAGGGTTAGGGTTAGGGGTTAGGGTTAGGTTTAGGGTGAGGGTTCAGATTAGGGAAAGGGTTAGGGATAGGGTTAGGGTTAGGGTGAGGATGAGGGTTAGGTTTAGGGTTAGGGTGAGGGATAGAGTAAGGTGTAGGATGACGGTTAGGGAGAGGGTAAGGGTTAGGGTGAGAGTAAGGGTGAGAGTGAGGGTTAGGGTAAGGATGAGTGTTATGGTGAGTGTTAGGGGGAGGGTTAGGGTGAGGGTTATGATCAGGGTGAGGGTGAGGGTTAGGGTTAGGGTTAGGGTTAGGGCAGGGGTTAGGGTGAGGGTGAGGGTTATGGTTAGGATTAGAGCTAGGGTTAGGGTTAGGCTGAGGGTGAGGGTGTGGGTTACGGTTACGATTAGGTTTAGGGTGAGGGCTTGAGGGAGGATGAGGTGTTATGGTGATGGTTAGGGTGAAGATTAGGGTTAGGTTTAGGTTGAGGGTCATGGTTATGTTGATGTTTAGGGTGAGGGTGATGGTGAGGTTTCAGGTGAGGGTGGAAGTTAAGTTGTGGGTGAGGGTTAAGGTTAGGGTGAGGCTTACAGTGACGATGAAGGTTAGGGTGAGGGTCAGGTTTAGGGTTAGGGTTAGCATGAGGTTTATGGTTAGGGAGACGGTTAGGGTGAGGGATAGGTTTAGGGTTAGGTTGAGGGTTAGGGTTAGTGTGAGGGTTATGGTTAAGGTTAGGGTTAGGGATAGTGTGAGGATAAAGGTTGGGTGAGGGTTAGGGAGAGGGTGAGGTTCAGGGTTAGCGTTATGTTTAGGGGGAGGGTTAAGGGGAGGGTTAGGGTTAGGGTTAGGTTTAGGGTAACGGTGAGGGAGAGGGCAAGGGTTAGTGTTAGAGTGAGGGTTAGGGTTAGGGTGAGGTCTAGGGTTAGGGTTAGGGTTAGGGTAAGGGTGAGGTTGAGGGTTAGGATTAGGGTTAGGGTGAGGGTGAGGGTTAAATTTTGGATTAGTGTTAGGTTTAGGGTTAGGCTTAGAGTGAGGATGAGGGAGAGGGTAAGGGTTAGGTTTAGGGTGAGGGTTAGGGTTAGGGTGATGTTTAGGGTGAGGTTAAGGGTTAGGGTGAGGGTGAGGGTTCATTTCAGGGTGAAGGTTAGGGTGTGGGTGAGAGTTAGGTTTAGGGTGACATTTGGGTGACGGTGAGTTTTAGGGTAATGTCAGGGTTAGGGTTAAGGTCAGTGTTAGGGTGAGGCTGAGGGTTAGTGTGAGGGTTAGGGTTTGGGTTAGCGTTAGGGTTAGTGTGAAGAGTAGGGTTAGGTTTAGCATTAAAGTTAGGGTGAGGGTAAGGGTTAGGTTGAGGATTAAGGTGAGGGTGAAGTTTAGGGTTAGCCTTAGGGTTAGGGTGAGGGTTAAGGTGAAGTTTAGGGTCGGGGTTAGGGTGAGGTTGAGGGTGAGTGTTAGGTTTAACATGAGGGTTATGGTGAGTGTGAGGGTTAGGGTTAGGGTTAGGGTGAGGGTGATGGCTAGGGTGAGGCTGAGGGTTAGGTTAGGGTTAGGGTTAGGGTTAGGTTTAGGGTTAGGGTGAGGATTAGGATTTGGGTTAGGGGTAGTGTTAGGGATAGTGTGAGGATTAGGTTTAGGGTTAGAGTTAGGTTTAGGGTTAGGTATAGAGTGAGGGTCAGAGTGAGGTTTAGTGTTAGGATTAGGTTTAGGAATAGGTTTACACTTAGGTGAGGGTTAGGATGAGGGTGAAGTTTAGGGTTACTTTTAGGTTTAGTGTGAGGGTTAGGGTGAGGGTTAGGGTTAGGTTGAGGGTTAGGGTTAGGGTGACGGTGAGGATTAGGGTGAGGGTGAGGGTTAGGGTTAGTGTGAGGGTTAGGGTTAGGCTGAGGGTTAGGGTTAGAATTAGGGTTAAGGTGAGGTCTAGGGTGAGGGTTAGGGTTAGGGTTAGGGTTAGGGTGAGGGTGAGGGTTAGGGTTAGGGTTGGTGTTAGTGTGAGGGTTAGCGAGAGGTCTCAGGTGAGGAATAGGTTTAGGGTTAGTTTTAGGGTTAGGGTGCGGGTAAGGATTAGGGTGAGGGTTAGGGTGTGGTTGAGGGTCTGGGTCAGGGTTAGTGTTAGGGTTAGTGTTAGGGTGAGGATGAAGGTGAGGGTTAGGGTTAGGGTTAGGGTGAGGGTTAGGGTTGGGGTGAGGGTTAGGGTTAAGGTTAGGGGTAGGGTGAGGGTGAGGGCTACGTGAGGTTGAGGGTTAGGGTTAGGGGTAGGGTTAGGGATAGGATGAGGATGAGGTTTTGGGTTAGGGTTAGGGATAGGGTGAGGGTGAGGATGAGGTTTAGTGTTAGGATTAGGGTTAGGGTTAGGGTTAGGCTGAGGGTGAGTGTTAGGGTGAGGAGAGGGTTAGGTTTAGGGTTAGGGTGAGGGTAAGGGTGAGGGTGAGTTTTTGGGTTAGGGTTACTTTTACATTTAGGGTGAGGGTTAGGGTAAGTTTGAGGGTTAGAGTTAGGGTTAGCGTTAGGGTTAGGGTTATGGTGAGGGTTAGGGTGAGGCTAAGGGTTAGGATGAGTGTTAGGGTGAGATTGAGGGTCTGGGTCCAGATTATTGTTAGGGTTAGGGTGAGGGTGAAGGTGAGGTTTAGGGTTAGGGTTAGGGTGAGGGTAAGGGGGAGGGTTAGGTTTCTGAATAGTGTTAGGGTTAAGATTAGGCTGAGGGTGAGGGTGAAAGTGAGGGTGAGGTTTAGGCGTAGGGTTAGGGTGAGGGTTAGGGTTAGTGTGAGGGTTTGGTTGACTTTGAGGGTAAGGGTTAGGGTGAGGTTAGTGTGAGTTTGCGGGTAGGGTTAGGGTTATGTTGAGGGTTAATTTTTGGGTTAGGGTTAGGGTGAGGGTGAGGGTTAGGCTTAGGGTGAGGGTCAGGATTATGATGATGGTTAGGGTAAGGGTCAGTGTGAGGTTTTGAATTAGGGTTAGTGTTAGAATGAGGGTTAGTATGAGGGTTAGCTTTAGGGTGAGGGCTAGGGTGAGGGTGAGGGTTAGCTTAGGGTTAGGTATAGGGTGAGGATTAGGGTTAGGGTGAGGGTGAGCATTAGGCTGAGTGGTAGGGTTAAGGGTTAGGGTGAGGTTTAGGGTTAGGATTAGGGTTAGGGTGAGGGTTAAGGTGAGGGAGAGGGTTAGGTTTAGGATGAGGGTGAGGGTTAGGGTTAGGGTGAGGGTGCGAGTTAGGGTTAGGTTAAGAGATAGGGTGAGGGTGAGGGTTAGGGTTAGGATGAGGGTTAGGGTTACTCTCAGTCTGAAGGTTAGGGTGAAGGTTAGGGTTAGGGTTAGGTTTAGAGTGAGGTTTAGGGTTTGGATTAGGGTGAGGGTTAGGGTGAAGTTTAGGGTGAGGGTGAGGTTTAGGGTCAGCGTTAGTGTTAGGGTGAATGTTAAGGTGAAGGTTAGGGTTTGGGTTAGGGTGAGGTTGAGGGTGAGGGTTAGGGACAGGGTTAGGTTGAGGGTGAGGGTGAGGGTTAGGGATAGGGTGAGGGTAAGGGTTAGGGTGAGGGTTAAGGTGAGGGTGAGTGTTAGGTTTAGCATTAGGGTTATGGTGAATTTGAGGTTTACGGTTAGGGTGAGGGTGAGGGTGAGGGCTAGGGTGAGGGTGAGGGTTAGGGTTAGTGTTAGGGTTTGGGATAGGGTGAGGATTCGGTTAGGGTTACGGTTATGTTTAGGGAAAGGGTGAGGGTAAGGGTGAGGTTTAATGTTAGGATTAGGGTTAGGGTTACACTGAGGGTGAAGGTTAGGGTGCGGATGAGGGTTAAAGTTAGAGTTAGGGTTAGGTTGAGGGCGAGGGTAAGAGTTAGGGTTAAGGTTAGGCTGAGGGTGAGGGTGAGGCTGAGGGTTAGGGTTAGGGTGAGGGTTAGGGTTAGTGTGAGGGTTAGGGTTAGGGTTAGGGTCAGGGTTAGTGTGAGAATAAGGGTTAGGGTGAGGGTGAGGATGAAGGTCAGGGTTAGGGTTAGCGTTAGGTTTAGGGTGAGGGTCAAGATGAGGGCGAGGGTTAGTGTTAGTGTTAGGGTGAGGTTTAGGGTGAGGGTGAGGGTTAGGTTTAGGGTTAGGGTGAGTCTTAGGATTAGGTTGAGGGTTAGGGTTAGGTTTACTGTGAGGGTGAGGGTGGTGGTTAGGATTAGGTTTAGGTTTAGTGTGAGGGTAAGGGTGAGGGTTAGGTTTAGGATTAGGGTTAAGATTAGGGTGAGTGTGAGGGTTAGGGTTTGGTTTCGGGTGAGGTTTAGGTTTAGGGTGAGGGTTAGGGTTAGGGTTAGTGTTAGGGTTAAGGTTAGGGTGATGTTTAGGGTGAAGTTGAGGGTTAGGGTGATGGTGAGGGATCGGGTGAGGGTGACGGTTAGGGTGAGGGTGGGAGTTAGGGTTAAGGTGATGGTTAGGGTGATGGTGCAGTTTATGTATAGGGTTAGGGTTAGCATTCGTGTGAGGTTTATGGTTAGGGTTAGGGTTAGGCTGAGGTTGAGTGTGAGCGTTAGGGTTAGGGTTAGTGTGAGGATTAGGGTTATGGTTAGCTTTAGAATTAGGGTGAGGCAAGTGTTAGGGTGAGGTTTACGGTGAGGGTGAGATTTAGGATTAATGTTAGGGTTAGGGTGAGGGTTAGGGTCTAGGTTAGGATTAGGGTTAAGATTAGGGTGAGTGTGAGGGTTAGGGTTAGGTTTAGGGTGAGGGTTTGGATTAGGGTGAGGGTTAGGGATAGGTTTAGGGTTAAGGTGAGGTTGAGGGTGACGGTTAGGGTTAGGGTTAAGGTTAGGGTGAGTGTTAGTGTGAGGGTTAGGATTATGGTTAGGGTGAGAGCAAGGGTGAGGGTGAGGGTTATGGTTAGGGCTTAGGGTTAGGTTTAGGGTGAGGGTTCGGATTAGGGTAAGGGTTAGGGATAGGGTTAGGGTTAGGTTTAGGATGAGGGTTAGGTTTAGGGTTAGGGTGAGGGATAGAGTAAGGGGTAGGATGACAGTTAGGGTGAGGGTAAGGGTTAGGGTGAGAGTTAGGGTGAGAGTGAGGGTTAGGGTAAGGATGAGCATTATGGTGAGTGTTAGGGCGAGGGTTAGGGCGAGGGTTAGGGTGAGGGTGAGGGTTATGGTTAGGATTAGAGCTAGGGTTAGGGTTAGGCTGAGGGTGAGGGTGAGGGTGAGGGGTTATGGTGAGGGTGAGCTTGAGGGTTAGGGTTTAGGGTTAGGTTTAGGTTGAGGGTTATGGTTATGTTGATGTTTATGGTGAGGGTGATGGTGAGGTTTCAGGTGAGGGTGGAGGTTAAGTTGTGGGTGAGAGTTATGGTTAAGGTGAGGGTTACAGTGACTGTGAGTGTTAGGTTGAGGGTCAGGGTTAGGGTTAGGTTTAGCGTTAGGTTTAGTGTTAGGGAGCGGGTTAGGGTTAGGGGTAGGTTTAGGGTTAGGGTAAGGGTTAGGGTTAGTGTGAGGGTTATGGTTAAGGTTAGGGTTAGGGATAGTGTGAGGATAAGGGTTAGGTTGAGGGTTAGGGAGAGGGTGAGGGTCAGGTTTATCGTTATGTTTAGGGGGAGGGTTAGGGGGAAGGTTTGGGTTAATCTTAGGTTTAGCGTAACGGTGAGGGTGAGAGTAAGGTTTAGTGTTAGAGTGAGGGTTACGGTTAGGGTGAGGTCTAGGGTTAGGGTTAGGGTTAGGGTAAGGGTGAGGGTGAGGGTTAGGATTACAGTTAGGGTGAGGATGAGGGTGAGGGTTAAATTTAGTATTAGTGTTAGGTTTAGGGTTAGGCTTAAGGTGAGGTTGAGGGAGAGGGTAAGGGTTAGGTTTAGGGTGAGGGTTAGGGTTAGGGTGATGTTTAGGGTGAGGTTGAGGGTTAGGGTGAGGGTGAGGGGTCATTTGAGGGTGAAGGTTCGGGTGTGGGTGAGAGTTAGGTTTAGGGTGACAGTTAGGGTGACGGCGAGGTTTAGGGTAATGTCAGGGTTAGGGTTAAGGTTAGTGTTAGGGTGACGCTGAGGGTTAGGGTGAGGGTTAGGGTTTGGGTTAGCGTTAGGGTTAGAGTGAGGAGTAGGGTTAGGTTTAGCATTAAAGTTAGGGTGAGGGTAAGGGTTAGGTTGAGGATTAGGGTGAGGGTGAAGTTTAGCGTTAGCGTTTGGTTTAGCGTGAGCGTTAAGGTGAAGGTTAGGGTTGGGGTTAGGGTGAGGTTGGGTTAGGGTTAGGGTTAGGGTTAGGGTTTGGATTAGGGTGAGGTTTAGGGTTTGGATTAGGGTGAGGGTTAGGGTGAGGTCTAGGGTGAGGGTGAGCGTTAGGGTTACGGTTAGGGTGAGGGTGAGGGTTAGGTTTAGGGTTAGGGTGAGGGTTAGAGTGAGGGGTAGGTGTAAGGCTAGGGTGAGGGTTAGGGGTAGGGTGAGGGTGAGGTTGAGGGTTAGGGTTAGGTTTAAGTTTAGGGTGAGGGTGAGGGTGAGCGTTAGTGTAAGCATTAGTGTTAGAGTTAGGTTTAGGCTGAGGGTGTGGGTGAGAGGGAGGGTGAGGGATAGGTTTAGTGTTAGGGTGAGGGTTATGGTTAGTGTGAGGGTTTGGTTGAGGGTGAAGGTTAGGGTTTGGGTTAGGGTTAGGGTAAGATTGAGGGCTAGGGTGATGTTGAGGGTTAGGGTTAGCGTTAGGGTTTGGTGAGGGTTAGGGTTAGGTTTAGGGTGAGGGTTAGTGTGAGTGGTAGCGCTAGGGTTAGGGTGATGGTTAGCTTTAGTGTGAGGGTTAGAGTTAGGATTAGACTTAGGGTGAGGTTAATTGTTAGGGTGAGGGTTAGGGTGAGAGTGAGGGTTAAGGTTATTGTGAGTGCTAGGGTGAGGGTGAGGGTGAGGGTTAGGGTTAGGGTTAGGGTTATAGTTAGGGTGAAAGTGAGGGTGTGGGTTAAGGTTAGGATTAGGGTTAGGGTTAGGGTAAGACTGAGTTTGAGCTTGAGGCTGAGGTTTAGGGTTAGGGTGAGGGTTAGGGTTAGCGTTAGTGTTAGGGTGAGGTCTAGGGTTCCAGTTAGGGTAGCAATAGGGTGAGCGGTAGGGATAGGGTAAGGGTGAGGGTTAGTGTTAGTGCGCGGGTTAGGATTAGGTTGAGGGTAAGGGTTAGGGTGAGGGTTTAGGTGAGGGTGAGGATTAGGGGTAGGGTTAGGTTTAGGGTGAGGGTTAGGTTGAGGTTTAGAATTTGGGTTAGGGTTATGGTGAGGGTTAGCGTGAGGGTTAGGGTTAGATTTAGGGTTAAGGTGAGGTTTAGGTTTAGGGTAAGGGTTAGGATGATGGTTAGGGTGAGGGTGAGTGTCAGTGTTACAGTAAGTTTTAGGGTTAGGTTGAGGGTGAGGGTGAGAGTAAGGGTTAGGGTTCGGTTGAGGTTTAAGTTTAGGGTGAGAGTTAGGGTTAGGGATAGCGTGAGGGTGAGGGTTAGGGTTAGGGTGAAGGTTAGGGTGAGGGTTAGAGTTAGAATTAGGGTTACGTTTAGGGTTAGGCAGAGGGTGAGTTTGAGAGTTAGGGGTAGGTTTAGGTTGAGGGTTAGGGTTAGGGTGAAGGTTAGGGTTAGGGATAGGGGTCGGGTGAGGGTGAGGGTGAGTGTGAGGGTTAGGTTTAGGGTGAGAATTACGGTGAGGGTTAGAATTAGTATTAGGGTTAGGTTTAGGGTTAGGCTGAGGATGAGGTTAAGAGTAAGGTTGAGGGTTAGTGTTAGTGTTAGGGTGAGGGTTAGGGTTAGGGTAAGGGGTAGGGTGAGGGTAAGGGGGAAGGTGAGGGTGAGGGTTTGGCGGAGGGGGAGGGTTAGCATGAGGGTGAGGGTTAAGGTGAGGGTTAGGGTGAGTGTTGGGGATAGGGTTTGGGTTAGGGTGAGGGTTAGGTTGAGGGTTAGGGTTCAGGTTAGGGTTCAGGTTAGGGTGAGGGTTAGGTTGAGGTTGAGGGTTAAGGTTAGTGTGAGGGTTAGGGTTAGTGTGAGGGTTAGGGTTAGGATTAGGTTTAGGGTGATGTCAATGGTGAGGGTGAGGTTTAGGGTTACAGTTAGGGTGAGGGTGAGTGTTAGGTTTAGGGTTAGGGTGAGGGTTACAGTGAAGGGTAGGTGTAGGGTTAGGGTGAGGGTAAGGGTTAGGTTGTGGGTTAGGGTGAGAATGAGGGTTATGGTTAGCGTGAGTGTTATGGTGAGTTTTAGTGTGAGGGTTACGGTCAGGGTTAGGGTAACGGATAGGGTGAGGCGGACAGTTAGGGTTAGGGTTAAGGTTAGGGTTAGGGTAAGGCTGAGGGTGAAGGTTTGGGTGAGGATGAGGTTTACGGTTAGGATTACGGTTAGGGTGAGGGCTTGCATGAGGGGGAGGGTAGGGTGAGGGTGAGGGTGAGGTTGAGGGTTTCGGTAGGTAAAGGTTAGGGTTAGGGATATGGTGAGGATTAGGATGAAGTTGAGGGTTAGGGTGAACGTGAGGGTTAGGGTGAGGGTTAGGATTCGTGTTAGGGTGAGGGTTAAGTTTAGGGTGATGTTTAGCGTGATGGTGAGGGTTGGGTGAGGTTGAGGGTGAGGGTGAGGGTTAGTGTGTGGGTGAGGGTTAGGTTTGGGGTGAGGGTTAGGGTGACGGTGAGTGTTAGGGTGAGGGTGGGGGTTAGGTTTAAGATTATGGCGTGGGTTAGGGTTAGGGTGAGTGTTAGGGTGAGGGGGACGGTTAGGGTTTTGTTGTGGGTTAGGGTTAGTGTGAGGATTAGGGTTAGAGTTCGGGTTAGGGTTAGTGTGAGGTTAAGGGTTAGGGTGATGTTTAGGGTGAGGGTTAGGGTTAGCCTTAAGTTTAGGGTCAGGGTGAGGTTTATGGTTAGGGTTAGGGTTAGGATGACCCTGAGGGGTAGGTTTAGTGTTAGGGTGAGGGTTGGGATTAGCGTTATGGTGAGGGTTATGGTTAGTGTGAGAGTTAGGGTTAGAATTAGGCTTAGGGTGAGGTTGAGGGTAAGGGTGGGGTTTAGGGTGAGGGTGAGGGTTAGGGTTGGGTTTAGGCTGAACATTAATGTGAGGGTGAGGGTTAAGGTTAGTGTGAGAGTAAAGGTTAGGGTTAGGGTGAGGTTGAGAGTGAGGGTTAGGGTTAGGGTTCGGGTGAGGGCTAGGGTTGGGTGAGTGTGAGGGTTAGGGTGAGGGTTTGGGTTAGGGTTAGGGTTAGGGTAAGTGTGAGGATTAGGGTTAGTTTTAGCATTAGAGTTAGGGTGAGGGTAAGGGTTAGGGTGAGGTTTAGGTCGAGGGTGAGGTTTAGGATTAGCGTTAGTTTTAGGTTGAGGGTTAACCTGAAGGTTAGGGTTTGGGTTAGGGTGAGGTTGACGGTGAGGGTTAGGGTTAGGGTTAGGGTGAGGGTTAGAGATAGGGTGAGGGCTGGGGTTAGAGTTAGGGTGAGGGTTAGGTTTAGGGTTAGGGTTAGGGTGAGGGTTAGGGTTAGGGTGAGGTTAAGGGTTAGGTTGAGGTTTAGGGTGAGGGTGGGTGTTAGGTTTAGCATTAGGGTTATGGTGAGTGTGAGTGTAAGTGGTGAGGGTGAGGGTAAGAGTTAGCGTTAAGGTTAGGCTGAGGGTGAGGTTGAGGCTGAGGGTTCGGGTTAGGGTGAGGGTTAGGGTGAGGGTCAGTGTGAGGTGTATGTTTAGGGTCAGGGTGAGGGTTAGGTTAGGGTGAGGTTTAGGGTTAGGGTTAGGGTGTGTGTTAGGTTTAGGGTTAGAGTTAGGATGAGGGTGAGGTTAGGGTGAGTTGAGGGTTAGGGTGAGGCGTAGGTTTAGGGTTAGGGTGAGGTTTAGGTTAATGTGAGGGTTATGGTTAGGGTTAGCGTTAGGGTGAGGGTGAGGGTAAGGTTTAGGGTGAGGGTTAGGGTGAGAGAGAGGGTTAGGGTAAGGGTAAGGGTTAGGCTTACGGTTCGGGTGAGGCTGAGGGTTAGGTTAAGGGTGAGGGATGGGGTGATAGTGAGTTTTTGGGTGAGGGTGGGGGTTAGGTTTAGGGTTAGGGTGAGGGTTAGGGTTAGGATGAGTGTTAGGGTGAGGGGTAGGGTTAGGGTTATGATGAGGGTTAGGGTTAGTGTGAGGTTAGGTTTAGAGTTAGGGTTAGGGTTAGTGTGAGGATAAGGGTTAGTGTGATGGTTAGGGTGAGGGTGAGGGTTAGGGTTAGCCTTAGGTTTAGGGTGAGGGTGAGGGTTACGGTTAGGGTTAGGGTTAGGGTGAGCATGAGGGTTAGGATTAGGGTAAGGGTGAGGGTTAGGGTTAGGCTAAGGGTTAGGGTTAGGGTTAGGGTGAGGCTGAGGAAGAGGCTAAGGTTTAGGTTTAGGGTTAGGTTTAGGGTTAGGCTTAGGGTGAGGATGAGGGTAAGGATGAGTTTTAGGGTGAGGGTTAGGGTGAGGTTTAGTGTTATTGTGAAGTTGAGGGTGAGGTTGAGGTTTAGGGTGAGGGTGAGGGTGAGGGTGAGGGTGAAGGTAAGGATGTGTGTGAGGGTTAGGGTTAGGGTGATCGTTAGGGTGACTGTGAGGATTAGTTTAAGTGATAGGTTTAGCGTTAGGTTTAGCGTTCCAGTGAGGGTTAGTGTTAGGGTTAGCGTTAGGGTGAGGGTTACGTTTAGGGTTAGGGTGAGTGTTAGAGTGAGGGTTAGGGTGAGAGTAAGGGTTAGGTTGAGGGTGAGGGTGAGAGTGAGTGTTAGGGTTAGTGTTCAGGTGAGGGCTAGGGTTGGGTGCGGTGAGGGTGAGGGTTAGGTTTAGGGTTTGGGTTAGGGTAAGTGTGAGGTTTAGGGTTAGTTTTAGCATTAGATTTAGGGTGAGGGTAAGGGTTAGGGTAAAGTTTAGGTTGAGGGTGAGGTTTAGGGTTAGGGTTAGTGTTAGAGTGAGGGTTAAGGTGAAGGTGAGGGTTTGGGTTAGGGTGAGGTTGATGGAGAGGGTTAGGGTTTGTGTTAGGGTGAGGTTTAGGGATAGGGTGAAGATTAGTGTTAGGGTTAGGGTGAGGGTTAGGTTTAGGGTTAGGGTGAGGCTGAGGAAGAGGCTTGGGGTGAGCGTAGGGTTAGGTTGAGGGTTAGGGTGAGAGTGAGTGTTAGGTTTAACTTTAGGGTTATGGTGAGTGAGTGTAAGAGGTGAGGGTGAGAGTAAGATTTAGCGTTAAGGTTAGGCTGAGGGTGAGGGTGAGGCTGAGGGTTAGGGTTAGGGTGAGGTTTAGGGTTAGGGTTAGGGTTAGCGTGTGTGTTAGGTTTAGGGTTAGGGTTAGGATGAGTGTGAGGGTTAGGGGGAGGTGAGCGTTAGGGTGAGGGGTAGATTTAGGGTTAGGGTGAGGTTTAGGTTTAGTGTGAGGGTTATGGTTATGGTTAGCGATAGGTAAGGGTGGGGGTAAGGTTTAGGGTTAGGGTGAGAGTGAGAGTTAGGGTTAGGGTTAGGCTTGCGTTTAGGGTGTGGCTGAGGGTTAGGTTTAGGGTGAGGGATAGGGTGACAGTGAGTGTTAGCGTGAGGGGGGAGTTAGGTTTAGGATTAGGGTGAGGGTTAGGGTTAGGGTTAGGGTTATGGTGAGGGTTAGGGTTAGTGAGAAGGTTAGGTTTAGAATTAGGCTTAGGTTGAGGTTAATGGTAAGGGTGAGGTTTAGGGTGAGGGTGAGGGTTAGGGTTAGGTTTAGGGTGAGGGTTAGGGTGAGGGTGAGGGTGAGGGTTAGGGTTAGTATTAGGGTTAGGGGGAGGGCTTGCCCGAGGGCGAGGGTTAGAGTGTGGGTGAGAGTGAGGGTGAGGGTTTAGGTAGGTAAGGGTTAGGTAGTTAGGTTAGGGTTAGGGATAGGGTGAGGATTAGGATGAAGGTGTGGGTTAGGGTGAGGGTGAGGTTTAGGGTGAGGGTTAGGATTATGGTTAGCGTGAGGGTTAAGTTTAGGGTGATGTTTAGGGTGAGGGTGAGGGTTGGGTGAGGGTTCGGGTGAGGGTTCAGGTTACGGTGTGGGTGAGGGTTCAGTTTAGGGTGAGAGTTAGGGTGACAGTGAGGATTAGTGTGAGGTTGAGGGTTAGGGTTTCGGTTAGGGTGAGGGTTAGGGTGAGGGTTAGGGTTAGGGTGAGGTGTAGGGTTAGGGTTATGGTGAGAGTTAGGGTTATTTTGAAGGTTAGGATTAGAGTTAGGGTTAGGCTTAGTGTGAGGATAATGGTTAGGGTGAGGGTTAGGATGAGGGTGAGGGTTAGGGTTAGTGTTAGGTTTAGGGTGAGTGTGAGGGTTACGGTTAGGGTTAGGGCTAGGGTGAGTGTGAGGGTTAGGATTATGGCTAGGGTGCGGGTTAGGGTTAGGATAAGGGTTAGGGTTAGGGTTAGGGTTAAGGTGAGAGTGAGGCTGAGGATTAGGATTAGTTTTAGGGTTAGTGTGAGGGTGATGGTGAGGCTTAGGTTTAGGATTAGGGTTAGGCTTAGGGTGAGGGTGAGGGTAAGGGTGAGTTTTAGGGTGAGGGTGAGAGTGAGGGTTAGGGTGAGGTTTAGTGTTAGTGTGAAGTTTACGGTGAGGTTGAGGTTTAAGGTGAGGGTGAGGGTTCGGTTTAGGGTGAAGGTAAGGGTGTGTGTGAGTGTTAGGGTTAGGGTGAAGGTGAGGGTTAGTGTAAGTGTTAGGTTTAGGGTTAGGTTTAGCGTTGCCGTGAGGGTTAGGGTTAGGGTTAGCCTTAGGGTGAGGGTGAGGGTTAGGGTTAGGGTGAGCGTTACATTTAGGCTTAGGGTGAGTATTGGAGTGAGGGTCAGGGTTAGGGTTTGGGTGAGAGTAAGGGTTAGGGTGAGGGCGAGAGTGAGGGTTAGGGTTAGCTTTCGGGTGAGGGCTAGGGTTGGGTGAGGGTGAGGGTTAGGGTGAGGAGTAGGGTTAGGGTTAGGGTAAGTGTGAGGATTAGAGTTAGGTTTAGCTTTAGAGTTATGGTGAGGGTAAGGGTTAGAGTGAGGTTTAGGTTGAGGATGAGGTTTAGGGTTAGAGTTAGTGTTAGGGTGAGTGTTAAGGTGAAGGTTAGGGTTTGGGTTAGGGTGAAGTTGACGCTGAGAGTTAGGGTTAGTGTTAGGGTGAGTCATAGAGTGAGGGGTAGGGTTACCGTTAGGGTGAGGGAAAGGGTTAGGGTGAGGGTTTGGGTGAGAGGGAAGTTTAGGGCTAGCATGAGTGTTATTGTTAGTGTTAGGGTGAGGGTTAGGGTTAGGGTTATGATTTGGGTGAGGGTGAGGGTTAGGGTTAGGGTTAGGGTGAGGGTTAAAGTGAGGGTTAGGGTTATGGTTAGGATTAGATTTAGGGTTAGGGTTAGGCTGAGGGTGAGGGTTACGGTTAGGGTTAGGGTTAGGGTTAGGGTGAGTGCTTGGAGGAGGGCGAGGGGTTTCGGTGAGTGTGAGGGGGAGGGGGATGGTTAGGGTTAGGGTGATGGTTAGGTTTAGGTTTAGGGTGAGGGTTACAGTTAGGGTGATGTTTAGGGTGAGGGTGAGTATTGGGTGAGGGTGAGGGTTCGGGTGAGGGTGAAGGTTAAGTTGTGGGTGAGGTTGGGGTTAAGTTGATGGTTAGAGTGATGGTGAGGGTTAGGGTGAGGGTCAGGGGTAGGGGTAGGGTTAGCGTGAGGTTTAGTGTTAGTGAGAGGGTTAGGGTGAGTGGTAGTGTTAGGGTTAGTGTGAGGGTTAGGTTTAGTGTGAGGGTTACAGTTAAGGTTAGTATTAGGGATAGTGTGAGAATAAGGGTTAGGGTGAGGGTTAGGGAGAGGGTGAGGGTGAGAGTTAGAGTTATCTTTAGGGGGAGGGTTAGGGTTAGGGTTAGGGTTAGGTTCAGGGTAACGGTGAGGACGAGGGTAAGAGTTAGTGTTAGAGTGAGGTTTAGGGTTAGGGTGAGGGTTAGGGTTAGGGTTAGGGTGAGGGTGAGGGTGAGGTTTAGGATTAGGATTAGGGTTAGGGTAAGGGTGAGGATGAGGGTTAAGTTTAGGATTAGGGTTAGGTTTAGGGTTAGGCTTAGGGTGAGGGTGAGGGAGAGGGTAAGGGTTAGAGTTAGGGTGAGGGTGAGAGTAAGGTTTAGGGTTAGTTTGAGGGTTAAGTTTAAGGTTAGAGTTAGGGTTAGGGTTTGAGGTAGGGTGAGGGTGAGGGTGAGGGTTAGGGTTAGGGTCAAGATTAGGGTTAGGGATAGGGGTAGGGTGAGGGTGAGCATGAGGGTTAGGTTTAGGGTGAGAATTAGGGTGAGGGTTAGAGTTAGGATTAGGGTTAGGGTTAGGCTGAGGATGAGGGTGAGAGTAAGGTTGAGGGTTAGTGTTAGAGTGAGGGTTAGGGTTAGGGCAAGGGGTAGGGTGAGGGTAAGGGTAAAGGTGAGGGTGAAGGTTAGGGTGAAGGTGAGGGTTAGCATGAGGGTGAGGGTTAAGGTGAGGGTTAGGATGAGGGTTGGGGATAGGGTTAGGATTAGGGTGAGGGTTAGGTTGAGGGTTAGGGTTAGGATTAGGTTTAGGTTGATGTCTAGGGTCATGGTGAGGGTTAGGGTTACGGTTAGGGTGAGGTTGAGGGTTAGGTTTAGGGTTAGGTTGAGGGTTAGAGTGAGGAGTAGGTGTACGGTTAGTGTGAGGGTAAGGTTTAGGTTGTGGTTTAGGGTGAGAGTGAGGGTTATGGTTAGCGTGAGTGTTATGGTGAGTTTTAGTGTGAGGGTTTGGGTCAGGGTTAGGGTAACGGTTTGTTTGAGGCTGACGGTTAGGGTTGGGGTTAAGGTTAGGGTTAGGGTAAGGCTGAGGGTGAGGGTTTGGGTGAGGGTGAGGGTTACGGTTAGGATTAGGTTTAGGGTGAGTGCTTGCGTGAGGGCTAGGTTTAGGGTCAGGGTGAGGGTTTCGGTAGGTAAGGGTTAGGGTTAGGGATAGGGTGAGCATTAGGGTCAAGTTGAGGGTAAAGGTGAGGGCGAGGGTTAGGGTGAGGGTAAGGAATAGGGTTAGGGTGAGGGTTAAGTTTGGGGTGATGTTTAGGGTGAGGGTGAGCTTTGGGTGAGGGTGAGGGTGAGGGTGAGGGTGAAAGTTATGGTGTGGGTGATTGTTAGGTTTAGGGTGAGGGTTAGGGTGACAGTGAGTGTTAGGGTGAGGGTGGGGGTTAGGTTTAGGGTTAGGGTGAGGGTTAGTGTAAGGGTGAGTGTTAGGGTGAGGGGTAGGGTTAGGGTTATGGTGTGGGTTAGGGTTAGTGTGAGGGTTAGGGTTAGAGTTAGGGTTAGGGTTAGTGTGAGGATAAGGGTTAGTGTGATGGTTAGGGTGAGGGTGAGGGTTATGGTTAGGTTTAGGGTGAGGGTGAGCATGAAGGTTAGGATTAGGGTTAGGGTTAGGATAAGGGTTAGGGTTAGGGTTAGGGGGAGGGGGAGGGAGAGGCTAAGGTTTAGGATTAGGATTAGTTTTAGTGTTAGGCTTAGGGTGTAGGTGAGGGTATGGGTGAGATTTAGGGTGAGTGTGAGAGTTAGGGTTAGGGTTAGGGTGAGGCTTAGGGTTAGTGTGATGTTTAGGGTGAGGTTGAGGTTTAAGGTGAGGGTGAGTGTTCGTGTGAGGGTGAGGGTTAGGGTGTGGGTGAGGGTAAGGTTTAGGGTGAGGGTTAGGGTGACAGTGAGGGTGAGGGGTAGGGTGAGCGGTAGGGTTAGGTTTATGGTGAGGGTTATGGTTAGTGTGAGTGTTAGGTTTAGAATTAGGCTTAGGGTGAGGTTGAGGGTAACGGTGAGGTTTAGGGTGAGGATGAGGGTTAGGGTTATGTTTAGGGTGAGGGTTAGTTTAAGAGTTAGGGTGAGTGTTAGGGTTAGGTTTAGGGTTAATTTGAGGGTGAGGCTGAGTGTTAGGATTAGGGTTATGGTGAGAGTTAGGGTTAGGGTTAGGGCTAGGGTTAGGCTTATGGTTAGGGTGAGGCTGAGGGCTAGGTTTAGGGTTAGGGTGAGGGTGAGGGTGAGCGTTAGGGTTAGGATTAGGGTGAGGGTTAGGGTTAGGGTGAGGGTTAGGGGTAGGGTGAGGGTGAGGGTGAGTGTGAGTGTTAGGGTTAGGTTTAGGGTTAGGCTGAGGGTGAGGGTGAGAGTGAGGGTTAGGGTTACTGTTAGGGTGAGTGTTATGGTTAGCGTGAGGGATTGGTTGAGGGTGAATGTTAAGGTTAGGTTTAGGGTTAGGATTAGTTTGCGGGCTAGGGTGATGTGGAGGGTTAGGGTTAGCATTAGGGTTAGGGTGAGGGTTAGGGTTAGGGTTAGGGTGAAGGTTAGTGTGAGTGGTAACGCTAGGGTTAGTGTGAGGGTTAGGTTTAGTGTGAGAGTTAGGGTTAGGGTTATAGTTAGGGTGAGGTTAATTGTTAGGGTGACGGTTAGGGTGAGAGTGAGGGTTAGGGTTTTTGTGAGTGTTAGACTGAGGGTGAGTGTAAGGGTTAGGATTAGGGTTAGGTTATTGTGAGGGTGAGGGTGAGGGTTAGGGTTAGGGTTATAGTTAGGGTGAGGGTGAGGGTGTGGATTAGGGTTAGGATTAGGGTTAGACTGAGGTTGAGCTTGAGCGTGATGGTTAGGGTTAGGGTTAGCGTTAGGGTTAGGGTGAGGTTTAGGTTTAGAGTTAGGGTTAGCGTTAGTATGAGGAGTAGGTTTAGGGTAAGGGTGAGGGTTAGGGTTAGTGTGCGTGTTAGGGTTAGGGTTAGGCTGAGGGTAAGGGTTAGGGTGAGGGTTTGGGTGAGGGTGAGGATTAGGGGTAGGGTTAGGGTTAGGGTGAAGGTTAAGTTGAGGGTTAGAATTTGGGTTAGGGTTACGGTGAGGGTTAGCTTGAGGTTTAGGCTTAGGTTGAGGGTTAGTGAGAGGTTTAGGTTAATGGTAAGGGTTAGGATGATGGTTAGGGTGAGGGTGAGTGTCAGTGTTACAGTTAGTTTTAGGACTAGGTTGAGGAAGAGTGTGAGATTTAGGGTTAGGGTTAGGTTGAGGGTTAAATTTAGGGTGAGTGTTAGGGTTAGGGTTTCCGGTATGGTGAGGGTGAGGGTCAGGGTCAGGGTTAGGGTGAGGGTTAGAGTTAGGATTAGGTTTACGGTTAGGGTTAGTCAGAGGGTGAGTTTGAGTGTTAGGGTTAGGTTTAGGTTGAGGGTTAAGTTTAGGGTGAAGGTTAAGGTCAGGGTTAGGGACAGGGTGAGGGAGGGTGAGGGTGAGGGTGAGGGTTAGGTTTAGGGTGAGAATTAGGGTGAGGGTTAGAGTTAGGATTAGGGTTAGGTTTAGGGTTAGGCTGAGGATGAGGGTGAGATTAAGTTTGAGTGTTACTCTTAGTGTTAGGGTGAGGGTTAGGGTTAGGGTGAGGGGTAGGTTGAGGGTGAGGGTGAAGGTGAGGGTGAGGGTTAGTGTGAGGGTGAGGGTTAGGGTGAGGATGAGGGTTAGGGTGAGGGTGAGGGTTTAAGGTCAGGGTTAGGGTGAGGGATAGTGTTAGGTTTAGGGTTAGGTTTAGTTTGAGGATTAGGGTTATGGTTAGCTTTAGAGTTTGGGTGAGGGTAAATGTTACAGTGAGGTTTACGGTGAGGGTGAGGTTTAGGGTTAGCGTTAGGGTTAGTTTGAGGCTAAATGTTAGGGTGAGGTTTATGGTGAGGGTGAGGTTTAGGGTTAGCATTAGGGTTAGGGTGAGGGTTAAGGTGAAGGATAAGGTTTGGGTTAGGGTGAGGTTGAGGATGAGGGTTAGGGTTAGGGATAGGATGAGGGTTAAGGATAGTGTTAGGCTTAGGGTTAGGGCTAGGGTGAGGGTTAGGTTTAGGGTTAGGGTGAGGGGTAGAGTGAGGGGTAGGTGTAGGGTTAGGTTGAGGGTAAGGGTTAGGTTGTGGGTTAGGGTGAGAGTGAGGGTTATGCTTAGCGTGAGTGTTATGGTGAGTGTTATTGTTAGGGTTAGGTTCAGGGTTAGGGTAACGGATAGGGTGAGGCTGACAGGTTTAGGGTTAGGGTGAGGGTTAGGGTGATTTTGCGGATGAGGGTTTGGGTTAGGATTAAGGTTAGGGTTAGGGTAAGGCTGAGGGTGAGGGTTTGGGTGAGGATGAGGGTTACGGGTAGGATTAGGGTTAGGGTGATGGCTTGCTTGAGGGCGAGGGTTAGGGTGAGGGTGAGGGTGAGGTTGAGGGTTTCGGTTGGTAAGGGTTAGGGTTAGGGATAGGGTGAGGATTAGGGGGAAGTTGAGGATTAGGATGAACGTGAGGGTTAGGGTGAGGGTTAGGATTAGGGTTAGGGTGAGGGTTAAGTTTAGGGTGATGTTTAGCGTGATGGTGAGGGTTGGGTGAGGGTGAGGTTTAGGGTGAGGGTGAGGGTTAGGGTGTGGGTGAGCGTTAGGTTTAGGGTGAGGGTTAGGGTGACGGTGAGTGTTAGGGTGAGGGTGGGGGTTAGGTTTAGGGTCAGGGTAAGGGTTAGTGTTAGGGTGAGTGTTAGGGTGAGGGGTAGGGTTAGGGTTATGTTGTGGGTTAGGGTTAGTGTGAGGGTTAGGGTTAGAGTTAGGGTTAGCGTTAGTGTGAGGTTAATGGTTAGGGTGATGGTTATGGTGAGGGTGAGGGTTAGGGTTAGCCTTAGGTTTAGGGTGAGGGAGAGGGTTATGGTTAGGGCTAGGGTTAGGGTGAGCTTAAGATTAGTGTTAGGATGAGGGTTAGGGTTAGGCTAAGGCTTACAGTTAGGCTTAGTGGGAGGGGGAGGGAGAGGCTAAGGTTTAGGATTAGGGTTAGGTTTAGGGTTGGGCTTAGGGTGAAGGTGAATGTAAGGGTGAATTTTAACGTGAGTGTGAGGGTTAGGGTTATAGTGAGGGTGATGCTTAATGTTAGTGTGATGTTAGGGTGAGGTTGAGGTTTAGGGTGAGGGTGAGTGATCGTGCGAGGGTGAAGGTTAGTGTGTGGGTGAGGGTAAAGTTTAGGGTGAGGGTTAGGGTGACACTGAGGGTTAGGGTGAGCGTGCAGGTTAGGGCTAGGGTTAGGTTGCGGGTTAGTTTGAGGGTTAGGGTTAGGGTGAGGGGTAGAGTGAGTGGTAGGTTTAGGGTTATGGTGAGGGTTATGGTTAGTGTGAGAGTTAGGGTTAGAATTAGGCTTAGTTTGAGGTTGAGGGTATGGGTGAGGTTTAGGGTGAGGATGAGGGTTAGGGTTAGGTTTAGGGTGAGGATTAAGGTGAAGGTGAGGGTTAGGGTTTGGGTGAGAGTAAGGGTTAGGGTGAGGGTGAGGTTGAGAGTGAGGGTTAGGGTTAGCGTTCGGGTGAGGGCTAGGGTTGGGTGAGGGTGAGGGTTAGGGTGAAGGTTAGGATTAGGATTAGGGTTAGGGTAAGTGTGAGGATTAGGGTTAGGTTTAGCATTAGAGTTAGGGTGAGGGTAAGGGTTAGAGTGAGGTTTAGGTTGAGGGTGAGTTTTAGGGTTAGCGTTAGTGTTAGGGTAAGGGTTAAGTTGAAGGTTAGCGTTTGGGTTAGGGTGAGGTTGATGGTGAGGTTTAGGGTTAGGGTTAGGGTGACTGTTAGAGATAGGGTGAGGGTTAGGGTTATGGTTAGGGTGAGGGTTAGGTTTAGGGTTAGGGTGAGTGTGAGAGTTAGGTTTAGCATTTGGGTTATGGTGAATGTGAGTGTAAGAGGTGAGGGTGAAGGTAAGAGTTAGCGTTAAGGTTAGGCTGAGGGTGAGGTTGAGGCTGAGGTTTTGGGTTAGGGTGAGGGTTAGTGTGAGGTGTATGTTTAGGGTCAGGGTAAGGGTTAGGGTTAGGGTGAGGTTTAGGGTTATGGTTAGGGTGAGGGTGTGTGTTAGGTTTAGGGTTTGGGTTAGGATGAGGGTGAGGTTTAGGGTGAGGTGAGGATTAGGGTGAGGGGAAGGTTTAAGGTTAGGTTGAGGTTTAGATTAATGTGAGGGTTATGGTTAGGGTTAGCTTTAGGCTGAGGGTGAGTGTAAGGGTTAGGGTGAGGGTTAGGGTGAGAGAGAGGGTTAGGGTAAGGGTAAGGGTTAGGCTTACGGTTCGGGTGAGGCTGAGGGATAGGGTGATAGTGAGTTTAAGGGTGAGGTTGGGGGTTAGGTTTAAGTTTAGTGTGAGGGTTTGGGTTAGGGTGAGTGTTAGGGTGAGGGGTAGGTTTAGGGATATGGTGAGGGTTAGGGTTAGTGTGATGGTTAGGGTTAGAGTTAGAGTTAGGTTTAGTGTGAGGTTAAGGGTTAGGGTGATGTTTAGGGTGAGGGTGAGGGTTAGGTTTAGGGTGAGGGTTATGGTTACGGTTAGGGTTAGGGTGAGCATGAGGGTTATGATTAGGTTAAGAGTGAGGATTAGGGTTAGGCTAAGGGTTAGGGTTAGGGTTAGGGTGAGGCTGAGGAAGAGGCTAAGGTTTAGGATTAGGGTTTTGTTCAGGGTTAGGCTTAGGGTGAAGGTGAGGGTAAGGGTGAGTTTTAGGGTAAGTGTGAGTGTTAGGGTTAGGGTTATGGTGAGGCTTAGGGTTAGTGTGATGTTTAGGGTGAGGTTGAGGTTTAGAGTGAGGGTAAGTGTTCGTGTGAGGGTGAGGCTTAGGGTGTGGGTGAGGGTAAGGTTAGGGTGAGGGTTAGGGTGACAGTGAGGGTTAGGGTGAGGGTGAGGGTTAGGGTTAGTGTTAGGTTTAGGGTGCGGGTTAGGTTGAGAGTTAGGGTTAAGGTGAGGGGTTGGGTGTGGGTTAGTTTTAGTGTTATGGTGAGGGTTATGGTTAGTGTGGAATTTAGGGTTAGAATTAGGCTTTGGTTGAGGTTGAGTATAAAGGTGAGGTTTAGGGTGAGGGTGAGGGTTAGGGTTAGGTTTTGGGTGAGGATTAGGGTGAGGGTGAGGGTTACAGTTAGTATTAGGGTTAGGGGGAGGGCTTGCGCGATGGCGAGTGTTAGGGCGAGGGTGAGGGTTTAGGTAGTTAAGGGTTAGGTAGTTAGGTTAGGGTTAGGGATAGGGTGAGGATTAGGTTGAAGGTGAGGGTTAGGGTGAGGGTGAGGGTTAGGGTGAGGGTTAGGATTAGGGTTAGAGTGAGAGTTAAGTTTAGGGTGATGTTTAGGGTGAGGGTGAGGGTTGGGTGAGGGTGAGTGTTCGGATGAGGTTTCGGGTTAGGGTGTGGGTGATGGTTAGGTTTAGGGTGAGGGTTAGGGTGACAGTGAGGATTAGAGTGAGGTTGAGGGTAAGGGTTAGGGTTAAGGTGAGGGTAAGGGTGAGGTTTAGTGTTAGTGTGAAATTTAGGGTGAGGTTGAGGTTTAGGGTGAGGGTGAGTGTTCGTGTGAGGGTGAAGGTAAGGATGTGTGTGAGGGTTATGGTTAGGGTGACGGTTAGGGTGACTGTGAGGATTAGTGTAAGTGTTAGGTTTAGGGTTAGGTTTAGCTTTCCAGTGAGGATTAGGGTTAGGGTTAGGGTGAGGGTTAGCGTTAGGGTTAGGGTGAGAGTAAGGGTTAGGGTGTGGGTGAGGGTAAGGTTTAGGGTGAGGGTTAGGGTGAGAGTGAGGGTTAGGGTAAGGGTGAGGGTGAGGGTTAGGGTTAGGGTGCGGGTTAGGTTGAGGCTTAGGGTTAGGGTGAGGGGTAGGGTGAGGGGCAGGGTTAGGGTTATGGTGAGGGTTATCGTTAGTGTGGAGGTTAGGGTTAGAATTAGGCTTAGGTTGTGGTTGAGGGTAAGGGTGAGGTTTAGGGTGAGGGTGAGGGTTAGGGTTAGGGTTAGGGTGAGGGTTATGGTGAGGGTGAGGGTGAGGGTTACGGTTAGTATTAGTGTTAGGGGGAGGGCTTGCGAGAGGGGGAGGGTTAGGGTGAGGGTGAGGGTTTATCTAGGTAAGGGTTAGGTAGTTAGGTTAGCCTTAGGCATAGGGTGACGATTAGGGTGAAGGTGAGGGTTAGGGTGAGGGTGAGGGTTAAGTTGAGGGTTAGGATTAGGGTTAGGGTGAAGTTTAAGGTTAGGGTGATGTTTAGGGTGAGGGTTAGGTTTGGGTGTGGGTGAGGGTTCGGGTTAGGGTGTGGGTGAGGGTTAGGTTTAGGGTGAGGGTTAGGGTGACAGGTGACAGTGAGGATTAGAGTGAGGTTGAGGGTTAGGGTTAGGGTTAGGGTGAGGGTTATGGTGAGGGTTAGGGTTAGGGTGAGAGTTAGGGTGAGGGTAGGGTTAGGGTTATGGTGAGGTTTATGGTTATTGTGAGGGTTAGGGTTAGAGTTAGGGTTAGGGTTAGTGTGAGGATCATGGTTAGGGTGAGGATTAGGATGAGGGTGAGGGTTAGGGTTAGCGTTAGATTTAGGGTTAGGTTTAGGATTACGGTTAGGGTTAGGGTTAGGGTGAGTGTGAGGGTTAGGATTAGGGTTAGGGTGAGGGTTAGGGTTAGGCTAAGGGTTAGGGTTAGGGTTAGGGTTATGGTGAGAGTGAGGCTGAGGATTAGGATTAGGGTTAGGGTGAGGGTGATGGTGAGGCTTAGGTTTATTATTACGGTTAGGTATAGGGTTAGGCTTAGGGTGAGGGTGAGGGTAAGGGTGAGTTTTAGGGTGAGGGTGAGAGTGAGGGTTAGGGTGAGGTTTAGTGTTAGTGTGAAGTTTAGGGTGAGGTTGAGTTTTAGGGTGTGCGTGAGGTTTTGGGTGAAGGTGAAGGTAAGGATGTGTGTTAGGGTTATGGTTAGGGTGACTGTGAGGATTAGTGTAAGTGTTAGGTTTAGGGTTAGGTTTAGCTTTCCCATGAGGGTTAGGGTTAGGGTGAGGGTTAGGGTTACGGTTATGGTGAGGGTTACGTTTAGGGTTAGGGTGAGAGTTAGAGTGAGGGTTAGGTTTAGGGTTCGGTTGAGAGTAAGGGTTAGGGTGAGGGTGAGGGTGAGAGTGAGGGTTAGGGTTAGCTTTCGGGTGAGGGCTAGGGTTGGGTGAGAGTGAGGGTTAGGGTGAGGGTTAGGTTTAGGGTTAGGGTTAGGGTAAGTGTGAGGATTAATGTTAGTTTTAGAGTTAGAATTAGGGTGAGGGTAAGGGTTAGGGTGAGGTTTATGTTGAGGGTGAGGTTTAGGGTTAGCGTTAATGTTAGGGTGAGGGTTAAGGTGAAGGTTAGGGTTTGTTTTAGGGTGAGGTTGAAGGAGAGGGTTAGGGTTTGGGTTAGGGTGAGGTTTAGGGATAGGGTAAGGGTTAGGGTTAGGGTTAGGGTGAGGGTTATGTTTAGGATTAGGGTGAGGGTGAGGGTTAGGGTTAGGGTGAGGGTCAGGGTTAGGTTGATGGTTAGGGTGAGGGTGAGTGTTAGGTTTAGCACTAGGGTTATGGTGAGTGTGAGTGTAAGAGGTGAGGGTGAGGGTAAGTGTTAGCGTTAAGGTTAGGCTGAGGGTGAGGGTGAGGCTGAGGTTTAGGGATAGGTTGAGGTTTAGGATTAGGACTAGGGTTAGAGTGTGTGTTATGTTTATGGTTAGGGTTAGGATGAGGGTGAGGGTTAGGGGGAGGTGAGGGTTAGGGTGAGGGGTAGATTTGGGGTTAGGGTGAGATTTAGGTTTAGTGTGAGTGTTATGGTTAGGGTTAGCGATAGGGTGAGGGTCAGGGTAACGTTTAGGGTTAGGGTGAGTGTGAGGGTTAGGGTTAGGCTTGTGGTTATGGTGAGGCTGAGGGTTAGGTTTAGGGTGAGGGATAGGGTGACAGTGAGTGTTAGGGTGAGGGTGGGGGTTAAGTTTAGGGTTAGGGTGAGGTTGAGGGTTAGGGTGAGTGTTATGGTGAGGGGTAGGGTTAGGGTTATGGTGAGGGTTAGGGTTAGTGTGAGGGTTAGGGTTAGAATTAGGCTTTGGTTGAGGTTGACAGTAATGGTGAGGTTTAGGGTGAGGGTGAGGGTTAGGGTTAGGTTTAGGGTGCGGGTTAGGGTGAGGGTGAGGGTGAGGGTTACGGTTAGGGTTAGGGTTAGAGTGAGCATGAGGGTTAGGATTAGTGTTATGGTGAGGGTTAGGGCTATGCAAAGGTTTAGGTTTAGGGGGAGGGGAGGAAGAGGCTAAGGTTTAGGATTAGGGTTAGCTTTAGGGTTAGGCTTAGGGTGAAGGTGAGGGTAAGGGTAAGTTTTAGGGTGAGTGTGAGGGTTAGGGTTAGGGTTAGGGTGAGTCTTAGGGTTAGTGTGATATTTAGGGTGAGGTGGAGATTTAGGGTGAGGGTGAGTGTTCGTGTGAGGGTGAGGGTTAGTGTGTGGGTGAGGGTTAGGGTGACAGTGAGGGGTAGGGTGAGGGTTAGGGTTAGGGTTTGGGTTAGGTTAAGGCTTAGGGTTAGGGTGAGGAGTAGGGTGAGGTGTAGGGTTAGGGTTATGTTAAGGGTTATGGTTAGTGGAGCTTAGGGTTAGAATTAGGCTAAGGTTGTGGTTGAGGGTAAGAGTGAGGTTTAGGGTTAGGGTGAGGGTTAAGGTTAGGTTTAGGGTGAGGGTTATGGTGAGGGTGAGGGTGAGGGTTACCTTTAGTATTAGGTTTAGGGGGAGGGCTTGCGAGAGGGCGAGGGTTAGGGTGAGGGTGAGTGTTTAGGTAGGTAAGGGTTAGGTAGTTAGGTTAGCCTTAGGCGTAGGGTGACGATTCGTGTGAAGGTGAGGGTTAGGGTGAGGGTGAGGGTTAGGGTTAGCATGAGGTTTAGGGTTAGGATTAGGGTTACGGTTAGGGTTAGGGTTAGGGTGAGTGTGAGTGTTAGGATTAGGGACAGGGTGAGGGTTAGGTTTAAGCTAAGGTTTAGAGTTCGGGTTAGGGTTAAGGTGAGGGTGAGGCAGAGGGTTAGGATTAGGGTTAGGGTTAGGGTGAGGGTGATGGTGAGGCTTAGGTTTAGTGTTAGGGTTAGGTTTAGCGTTAGGCTTAAGGTGAGGGTGAGGGTTAGTGTTAGGGTGAGGTTTAGTGTTAGTGTGAAGTTGAGGGTGAGGTTGAGGTTTAGGGTGAGGGTGAGGGTGAGGGTGAGGGTGAAGGTAAGGATGTGTGTGAGGGTTATGGTTAGGGTGACGGTTAGGGTGACTGTGAGGATTACTGTAAGTGTTAGGTTTAGTGTTAGGTTGGTTTAGCTTTCCAATGAGGTTTAGAGTTAGGGTAGCGTTAGGGTGAGGGTTATGGTTAGGGTTAGGGTGAGGGTTACGTTTAGGGTTAAGTTGAGAGTTAGAGTGAGGGTTAGGTTTAGGGTTAGGGTGAGAGTAAGGGTTAGGGTAAGGGTGAGGGTGAGAGTGAGGGTTAGGGTTAGCTTTTGGGTGAGGGCTAGGTTTGGGTGAGGGTGAGGGTTAGGGTGAGGGTTAGGTTTAGGGTTAGGGTTAGGGTAAGTGTGAGGATTAATGTTAGTTTTAGAGTTAAAATTAGGGTGAGGGTAAGGGTTAGGATTAGGGTTAGGGTGAGGGCTTTCGTGAGGGCGAGGATTAGGGTGAGGATGAGGGTGAGGCTGAGGGTTTTGGTAGGTAAGGGTTAGGATTAGGGATAGGGTGAGGATTAGGATGAAGTTGAGGATTAGGGTGAGGGTGAGGGTTAGGGTGAGGGTGAGGGTTAGGGTAAGAGGGTGAGGGTTGGAGATAGGGTTAGGGTTAGGGGGAGGGCTAGGTTGAGGGTGAGGGTTAGGGTTAGGGTGAAGGTTAGGGTGAGGGTTAGGTTGAGGTTGAGGGTTAGGGTTAGTGTGAGCATAAGGGTTAGTGTGAGGGTTACTGATAGGATTAGGTTTAGGGTGAGGCCTAGGGTGAGGGTGAGGGTTAGGGTTACTTTTAGGGTGTGGGTGAGGTTTAGGTTTAGGGTGAGGGTTAGAGTGAGGGGTAGGTGTAGGGTTAGGGTGAGGGTAAGGGTTAGGTTGTGGGTTAGGGTGAGAGTGAGGATAATGGTGAGTGTGAGTGTTATGGTGAGTGTTAGTGTGAGGGTTAGGGTCAGGTTTAGGGTAACAGATAGGGTGAGGCTGACGGTTAGGGTTAGCATTCCGGTGAGCGTTAGTGTGAGGGTGAGGGTGAGGGTTAGGGTTAGGATTAAGGTTAGGGTTAGGGTAAGGCTGAGGGTGCGGGTTTGTGTGAGGGTGAAGGTAATGGTTAGGATTAGGTTTAGGGTGAGGGCTTGCGTGAGGGCGAGGTTGAGGGTGAGGGTGAGGGTGAGGGTTTCGGTAGGTAAGGGTTAGGGTTAGGGATAGGGTGAGGATTAGGGTCATGTTGAGGGTTTGGGTGAGGGTGAGGGTTAGGGTGAGGGTTAGGAATAGGGTTAGGGTGAGGGTTAAGTTTCGGGTGATGTTTAGTGTGAGGGTGAGGGTTGGGTGAGGGTGAGGGTTCGGGTGAGGGTGAAAGATAGGGTGTGGGTGAGGGTTAGGTTTAGGGTGAGGGTTAGGGTGACAGTGAGTGTTAGGGTGAGGGTGGGGGTTAGGTTTAGGGTTAGGGTGAGGGTTAGTTTTAGGGTGTTAGGGTGAGGGGTAGGGTTAGGGTTATGGTATGTGTTAGGGTTAGTGTTAGATTTAGGGTTAGTGTGAGGATAAGGGTTAGGTTTAGGGTTAAGCTTAGGGTGAGGGTGAGGGTAAGGGTGAGTTTTAGGGTGAGGGAGAAGGTTAGGGTTTGGGTGAGGTTTAGGTTTAGTGTGAAGTTTAGGGTGAGGTTGAGGTTTAAGGTGAGGGTCAGGGTTCGGGTGAAGGTGAAGGTAAGGGTGTGTGTGAGGGTTAGGGTTAGGGTGAGGGTTAGGTTGACGGTGAGGGTTAGTGTGTTAGGTTTCGGGTTAGGTTTAGCGTTCCAGTGAGGGTTAGGGTTAGAGTAAGCCTTAGGGTGAGGGTTAGGGTTAGGGTTAGGGTGAGGGTTACGTCTAGGGTTAGGGTGATAATTAGATTGAGGTTTAGCGTTAGGGTTAGGGTGAGAATAAGGGATAGAGTGAGGGTGAGGGTGAGAGTGGGGGTTAGGGTTAGCGTTCGGATGAGGGCTTCGGTTGGGTGAGGGTGAGGGTTAGGGTGAGGGTTAGGTTTAGGTTTAGGGTTAGGGTACGTGTGAGAATTAGGGTTAGGTTTAGCATTAGAGTTAGGGTTAAGGTAAGGGTTATGGTGAGATTTAGGTTGAGGGTGAGGTTTAGGGTTAGCGTTAGTTTTAGTGTGAGGCTTAAGGTGAAGGTTAGGGTTTGGGTTAGGGTTAGGTTGACGGTGAGGTTTAGGGTTAGGGTTAGGGATAGGGTGAGGGTTAGGGTTAGGTTAGGGTGAGGGTTAGGTTTAGGGTTAGGGTGAGGGTGAGGGTTAGGCTTAGGGTGAGGGTAAGGGTTAGGTTGAAGGTTAGGGTGAGGGTGAGTGTTAGGTTAAGCATTAGCGTTATGGTGAGTGTGAGTGTAAGAGGTGAGGGTGAGGGTAAGAGTTAGCGTTAAGGTTAGACTGAGGGTGAGGGTGAGGCTGAGGGTTCGGGTTAGGGTGAGGGTTAGTGTGAGGTGTATATTTAGGGTCAGAGTGAGGGTTAGGGTTAGGGTGAGATTTAGACTTAGGGTTAGAGTTAGGGTGTGTCTTAGGTTTAGGGTTAGGGTTAGGATGAGGGTGAGGGTGAGTGTGAGGTGAGGGTTAGGGTGAGGGGTAGGTTTAGGGTTAGGGTGAGGTTTAGGTTTAGTGTGAGGGTTATGGTTATGGTTAGCGTTAGGGTGAGGGTGAGGGTAAGGGTTAGCGTGAGGCTTATGGTGAGAGTGAGGGTTAGGGTTAGGGTAAGGGTTAGGCTTACGGTTCGGGTGAGGCTGAGGGTTAGGTTTAGGGTGAGGGATAGTGTGACAGTGAGTTTTAGGGTGAGGGTGGGGGTTAGGTTTAGGGTTAGGGTGAGGGTTAGGGTTAGGGTGATTGTTACTGTGAGGGGTAGGGTTAGGGTTATGGTGAGGGTTAGGGTTAGTGTGAGGGTTAGGGTTAGAGTTAGGGTTAGGGTTAGTGTGAGGATAAGGGTTAGTGTGATGGTTAGGGTGAGGGTGAGGGTTAGGGTTTGCTTTAGGTTTAGGTTGAGGTTGAAGGTTAAGGTTAGGGTTAGGGTTAGGCTGAGCATGAGGGTTGGGATTAGGGTTAGGGTGAGGGTTAGGGTTAGGCTAAGGGTTAGGATTAGGTTTAGGGGGAGGAGTAGGGATAGGCTAAGGTTTAGGATTAGGGTTAGGTTTAGGGTTAGGCTTAGGGTGAAGGTGAGGGTAAAGGTGAGTTTTAGGGTGAGTGTGAGGGTTAGGGTTAGGGTTAGGGTGAGGCTTAGGGTTAGTGTGATGTTTAGGGTGAGGTGAGGTTTAGGGTGAGGTTGAGTGTTCATGTGAGGGTGAGGGTTAGTGTGTGGGTGAGGGTTAGGGTGACAGTGAGGGTTAGCATGAGGGTGAGCGTTAGGGTTAGGGTTAGGGTGAGGGGTCGGATGAGGGGTAGGGTTAGGGTTATGGTGAGGGTTATGGTTAGTGTGGAGGTTAGGGTTAGAATTAGGCTTAGATTGTGGTTGAGGGTAAGGGTGAGGTTTAGGGTGAGGGTGAGGGTAAGGGTGAGGTTTAGGGTGAGGGTGAGGGTTAGGGTTAGGTTTAGGGTGAGGGTTATGGTGAGGGTTACGTTTAGTATTAGGTTTAGGTGGACGGCTTGCGAGAGGGCGAGAGTTAGGGTGAGGGTGAGTGTTTAGGTAGGTAAGGGTTAGGTAGTTAGGTTAGCCTTAGGCATAGGGTGACGATTAGGGTGAAGGTGAGGGTTAGGGTGAGGGTGAGGGTTAGGGTGAGGGTTAGGATTAGGGTTAGGGTGAGGCTTAAGGTTACAGTGATGTTTAAGGTGAGGGTAAGAGTTGGGTGAGGGTGAGGATTAGGGTTAGGTTGTGGGTGAGGGTTAGGTTTAGGGTGAGGGTTAGAGTGACAGTGAGGATTAGTGTGAAGTTGAGGGTTAGGGTTAGAGTTAGGGTTAGAGTTAGAATGAGGATAATGGTTAGGGTGAGGGTTAAGATGAGGGTGAGGGATAGGGTTAGCGTTAAGTTTTGTGTGAGGGTGAGGGTTACGGTTAGGGTTAGGTTTAGGGTGAGTGTGAGGGTTAGGATTAGAGACAGGGTGAGGGTTATGTTTTGGCTAAGGTTTAGAGTTAGGGTTAGGGTTAAGGTGAGGGTGAGGCTGAAGGTTAGGGTTAGGCTGAGGGTGATAGTGAGGCTTAGGTTTAGGATTAGGGTTAGGTTTAGGGTTAGGCTTAGGGTGAGGGTGAGGGTAAGGGTGAGTTTTAGGGTGAGTGTGAGGATAAGGTTTAGGGTGATGGTTAGGGTGAGGGTGAGGGTTAGGTTTAGGGTTAGGCTTAGGGTGAGGGTGAGGGTAAGGGTGAGTGGTAGGGTTAGGGTTATGTTGAGGGTTAGTTTTATTGTGAGGGTTAGGGTTAGAGTTAGGGTTAGGGTTAGTGTGAGGTAATGGTTAGGGTGAGGGATAGGATTAGGGTTAGGGTTAGGCTGAGGGTGATGGTGAGGCTTAGGTTTAGGATTAGGGTTAGGTTTAGGGTTAGGCTTAGGGTGAGGGTGAGGGTGAGGGTAAGGGTGAGTTTCTGGGTGAGGGTGAGGGTGAGAGTTAGGGTGAGTTTTATTGTTAGTGTGAAGTTTAGGGTGAGGTTGAGGTTTAAGGATGAGTTTTCGTGTGAGGGTGAAAGTAAGAGTGTGTGTGAGGGTTAGGGTTAGGGTGACGGTTAGGGTGACGTTGAGGTTTAGTGTAAATGTTAGGTTTAGGGTTAGGTTTAGCGTTCCAGTGAGGGTTAGGGTTAGGTTTAGCATTAGGGTGAGGGTTAGGGTTAGGGTTAGGGTGAGGTTCACGTATAGGGTTAGAGTGAGGGTTAGAGTGAGGGTTAGGTTTAGGGTTAGGGTGAGAGTAAGGGTTAGGGTGAGGGTGAGAGTGAGGGTTAGGGTTAGCATTCGGGTGAGAGGCAAGGTTTGGGTGAGGGTGAGGGTTAGAATGAGGGTTAGGGTTCGTGTGAGGGTTTGGTTGAGGGTGAGGGTAAGGGTTATGGTGAGGGTTAGGATGAGTGTGAGGGTTAGGAGTAGGGTGAGGCTGAGGGTTATGGTGAGGTTTAGGGTTAGGGTTTGGGTTAGGGTGAGTTTTACAGTGAGTGTGAGGGTTAGGTTTAGGGTGAGGGTAAGGATTATGGTGAGGGTTAGGGTGAGGGTGAGTGTTAGGTTTAGCATTAGGGTTAGGGTTAGGGTGAGGGTTAGGGTGAGGGTTAGGTTTAGAGTGAGGGCTAGGGTGAGGGTGAGTGTTAGGTTTAGGGTTAGGGATAGGGTGAGGATTAGTGTTAGGGTTAGGGTTAGGCTGAGCATTAACCTGAGGGTTAGGGTTAGGGGTAGGGTGAGGGTAAGCGTTAGGGTGAGGATAAAGTTGAGGGAGAGTTTTAGGGTTAGCATTAGGGTTAAGGTGAGGGTGAGTGTTTGGGTTATGATTAGAGTTAGGGTTATTCTGAGGGTAAGGGTTAGGGTAAGGTTGAGGGTTAGGGTTAGGGTTAGGGTGAGGTTTAGGGTTATCGTTAGTGTTAGGTTTAGTTTGAGGATTAGAATTATGGTTAGCTTTAGAGTTAGGGTGAGTGTAAATTTTTGTGTGAGGTTTACAGTGAGGGTGAGGGTTAGGGTTAGGGTGACGGTTAGGGTGACTGTGAGGGTTAGTGTAAGTGTTAGGTTTAGGGTTAGGTTTAGCGTTCCTGTGAGGGTTAGGGTTAGCATTAGGGTGAGGGTTAGGGTTAGGGTTAGGGTGAGGGTTACGTTTAGGGTTAGTGTGAGAGTTAGAGTGATTGTTAGGGTTAGGGTTAGGGTGAGAGTAAGGGTTAGGTTGAGGGTGAGGGTGAGAGTGAGGGTTAGGGTTAGCGTTTGGGTGAGGGCTAGGGTTGGGTGAGGGTGAGGGTTAGGGTGAGGGTTAGGGTGACAATGAGGATTAGTGTGAGGTTGAGGGTTAGGGTTAGGGTTAGGGTGAGGGTTCGGGTGAGGGTTAGGGTTAGTGTGAGGTGTAGGGTTAGGGTTATGGTGAAGGTTAGGGTTATTGTGAGGGTTAGGTTTAGAGTTAGGGTTAGGGTTAGTGTGAGGGTAATGGTTAGGGTGAGGGTTAGGATGAGGGTGAGGGTTAGAGTTATTGTTAGGTTTAGGGTGAGGGTGAGGGTTAGAGTTAGGGTTAGGTTAGGGTGAGGTTGAGGGTTAGGGTGAGGGTGAGGGTTAAGCGTTAGGATGAGGGTTAGGGTGAGGCTGAGGGTTAGGGTTAGAATTAGGGTTAAGGTGAGTTCTAGGGATAGGGTGAGGGTTAGGGTTAGGGTTAGGGTGAGGGTTAGGGTTAGGGTTACTGTTAGTGTGAGGGTTAGGGTTAGGTCTAGGGTGAAGGATAGGTTTAGGGTTAGGTTTAGGGTTAGGGTGAGGGTAAGGATTAGGGTGAGGGTTAGGGTGAGGTTGAGGGTCTGGGTCAGGGTTAGTGTTAAGGTTAGTGTTAGGGTGAGGGTGAAGGTGAAGGTTAGGGTTAGCGTTAGGGTGAGGGTGAGGTTTTGGGTGAGCGTGAGGGATACGGTTAGGATTAGGGTTAGGGTGAGGGCTTTCATGAGGGCGAGGATTAGGGTGAGGTTGAGGGTGAGGCTGAGGGTTTTGGTAGGTAAGGGTTAGGGTTAGGGATAGGGTGAGGATTAGGGTGAAGTTGAGGATTAGGATGAGGGTGAGGGTTAGGTTGAGGGTGAGTGTTAGGGTGAGGGTTAGGGTGAGGGTTGGGGATAGGGTTAGGGTAAGGGTGAGGGCTAGGTTGAGGGTGAGGGTTAGGGTTAGGGTGAGGGTTAGGTTGAGGTTGAGGGTTAGGGTTAGTGTGAGCATAAGGAGTAGTGTGAGGGTTAGGGTTAGGATTAGGTTTAGGGTGAGTTCTAGGTTGAGGGTGAGGGTTAGGGTTACGTTTAGGGTGACGGTGAGGTTTAGGTTTAGGTTTAGGGTGAAGGGTAGAGTGAGGGGTAGGTGTAGGGTTAGGGGGAGGGTAAGGGTTAGGTTATGGGTTAGTGTGAGAGTGAGGGTTTTGGTGAGTGTGAGTGTTATGGTGAGTGTTAGTGTGAGGTTTAGGGTCAGGGTTAGGGTAACGGATAGGTTGAGGCTGACGGTTAGGGTTAGGTTTCGGGTGAGCGTTAGTGTGAGGGTGAGGGTGAGGGTTAGGATTAGTATTAAGATTAGGGTTAGGGTAAGGCTGAGGGTGCGGGTTTGGGTGAGTGTGAGGGTAATGGTTAGGATTAGGTTTAGGGTAAGGGCTTGCGTGAGGGCGAGGGTTAGGGTGAGGGTGAGGGTGAGGGTTTCGGTAGGTAAGGGTTAGGGTTAGGGATAGGGTGAGGATTAGGGTCATGTTGAGGGTTTGGGTAAGGGTGACGGTTAAGGGTGAGGGTTAGGAATAGGGTTAGGGTGAGGGTTAAGTTTCGGGTGATATTTAGTGTGAGGGTGAGGCTTGGGTGAGGGTGAGGGTTGGGGTGAGGGTGAAAGATAGGGTGTGGGTGAGGGTTAGGTTTAGGGTGAGGGTTAGGGTGACAGTGAGTGTTAGGGTGAGGGTAGGGGTTAGGTTTAGGGTTAGGGGAGGGTTAGTGTTAGGGTGTTAGGGTGAGGGGTAGGGTTAGGGTTATGGTGTGGGTTAGGGTTAGTGTGAGGGTTAGTGTTAGATTTAGGGTTAGGGTTAGTGTGAGGATAAGGGTTAGGGTGATGGTTAGGGTGTGAGGGTGAGGGTTAGGCTTAGCGTTAGGTTTAGGTTGAGGGTGAGGTTTACGGTTAGGGTTAGGGTGAGCGTGAGGTTTAGGATTAGGGTTAGGGTGAGGGTTAGGTTTAGGCTAAGGGTTAGGGTTAGGTTTAGGGTTAATGTGAGGGTGAGGCTGAGCTTTAGGATTAGGGTTAGGGTTAGGGTGAGGGTGATGGTGAGGCTTAGGTTTAGGATTAGGGTTAGGTTTAGGGTTAAGCTCAGGGTGAGTGTGAGGGTAAGGGTGAGTTCTATGGTGAGGGTGAGGGTGAGGGTTACGGTTAGGGTGAGGTTTAGCTTTAGTGTGAAGTTTAGGGTGAGGTTGAGGTTTAAGGTGACGGTCAGGGTTCGGGTGAAGGTGAAGGTAAGGGTGTGGGTGTGGGTTAGGGTTAGGGTGAGGGTTAGGGTGACGGTGAGGGTTAGTGTGTTAGGTTTAGGATTAGGTTTAGCGTTCCAGTGAGGGTTAGGTTTAGGGTTAGCCTTAGGGTGAGGGTTAGGGTTAGGTTAGGGTGAGGGTTACGTTTAGGGTTTGGGTGAGAATTAGAGTGAGGTTTAGCGTTAGGGTTAGGGTGAGAGTAAGGGTTATAATGAGGGTGAGGGTGAGAGTGAGGGTTAGGGTTAGCGTTCGGATGAGGGCTTGGGTTGGGTGAGGGTGAGGGTTAGGGTGAGGGTTAGGTTTAGGGTTAGGGTTATGGTAAGTGTGAAGATTAGGGTTAGGTTTAGCGTTAGAGTTAGGGTGAGCGTAAGGGTTAGGGTGAGGTTTAGGTTGAGGGTGAGGTTTAGGGTTAGCGTTAGTTTTAGTGTGAGGCTTAAGGTGAAGGTTAGGGTTTGGGTTAGGGTTAGGTTGACGGTGAGGGTTAGGGTTAGGGTTAGGGTGAGGGTTAGGTTTAGGGTTAGGGTGAGGGTGAGGGTTAGGGTTAGGGTGAGGGTAACGGTTAGGTTGAGGGTTAGGGTGAGGGTGAGTGTTAGGTTAAGCATTAGGGATAAGGTGAGTGTGAGTGTAAGAGGTGAGGGTGAGGGTAAGCGTTAGCGTTAATGTTAAGCTGAGGGTGAGGGTGAGGCTGAGGTTTAGGGTTATGGTGAGGGTTAGGGTGAGGGTTAGTGTGAGGTGTATGTTTAGGGTCAGGGTGAGGGTTAGGGTTAGGGTGAGGTTTAGAGTCAGGGTTACTCTTAGGGTGTGTGTTAGGTTTAGGGTTAGGGTTAGGATGAGGGTGAGGGTGAGGGTGAGGTGAGGGGTAGGGTGAGGGGTAGGGTTAGGGTTAGGGTGAGGTTTAGGTTTAGTGTGAGGGTTATGGTTATGGTTAGCGTTAGGGTGATCGTGAGGGTAAGGTTTAGCGTGAGGCTTACGGTGAGAGTGAGCGTTAGGGTTAGGGTAAGGGTTAGGCTTACGTTTCGGGTGAGGCTGAGGGTTAGGTTTAGGGTGAGGGATAGGGTGACAGTGAGTTTTAGGGTGAGGGTGGGGGTTAGGTTTAGTTTAGGGTGAGGGTTAGGGTTAGGGTGAGTGTTAGGGTGAGGGTGAGTGTTAGGGTGAGGGGTAGGGTTAGGATTATGGTGAGGGTTAGGGTTAGTGTTAGAGTTAGGGTTAGGGTTAGTGTGAGGATAAGGGTTAAGGTGATGGTTAGGGTGAGGGTGAGGGTTAGGGTTTGTGTTAGGTTTAGGGTGATGTTGAAGGTTACGGTTAGGGTTAGGTTTAGGCTGAGCATGAGGGTTAGGATTAGGGTTAGGGTTAGGTTTAGGTTAAGGTTAGGGTTAGGTTTAGGGGGAGGAGGAGGAATAGGCTAAGGTTTAGGATTAGGGTTAGGTTTAGGTTTAGGCTTAGGGTGAAGGTGAGGGTAAAGGTGAGTTTTAGGGTGAGTGTGAGGGTTAGGGTTAGAATTAGGGTGAGGCTTAGGGTTAGTGTGATGTTTAGGGTGAATTGAGGTTTAGGGTGAGGGCGAGTGTTCGTGTGGTGATGAGGGTTAGGGTGTTGGTGAGAGTAAGGTTTAGGGTGCTGGTTAGGATGACAGTGAGGGTGCGCATGAGGGTGAGGGTTGGGGTTAGGGTTAGGGTGCGTGTTAGGTTTAGGGTTAGGGTTAGGGTGAGGAGTAGGGTGAGGGGTAGGGTTAGGGTTAGGGTGAGGGTTATGGTTAGTGTGGAGTTTGGGGTTAGAATTAGGCTTAGGTTGTGGTTGAGGGTAAGGGTGAGGTTTAGGGTGAGGGTTAGGGTTAGGTTTAGGGTGAGGGTTATGGTGAGGGTTACCGTTAGTATTAGGGTTAGGGGGAGGGCTTGCCAGAGGGCGAGGGTTAGGTTGAGGGTGAGTGTTTAGGTAGGTAAGGGTTAGGTAGTTAAGTTAGCCTTAGGCGTAGGGTAAGGGTTAGGGTGAAGGTGAGGGTTAGGGTGAGGGTGAGGGTTAGGATTAGGGTTAGGGTGAGTGTTAGGTTTAGGCTAAGGTTTAGAGTTAGGGTTAGGGTTAAGGTGAAAGTGAGGCCGAGGGTTAGGTTTAGGTTTAGGGTTAGGGTGAGGGTAATGATGAGGGTTAGGTTTAGGATTTGGGTTAGGTTTAGGGTTAGGCTTAGGGTGAGGGTGAGGTTAAGGGTGAGTTTTAGGGTGAGGGTGATGGTGAGGGTGAGGGTTAGGTTGAGGTTTAGTGTTAGTGTGAAGTTTAGGGTGAGGTTGAGGTTTAGGGTTCGGGTTTGGGTTTGGCTGTGGGTGAAGGTAAGGGTGTGTGTGAGGGTTAGGGTTAGGGTGACCGTTAGGGTGACAGTGAGGGTTAGTGTCAGTGTTAGGTTTAGGGTTAGGTTTAGCGTTCCCGTGAGGTTTAGGGTTAGGGTTAGGGTGAGGCTTTCGTTTAGGGTTAGGGTGAGAGTTAGAGTGAGGGTTAGGGTTAGGGTTAGGGTGAGAGTAAGGGTTAGGGTGAAGGTCAGGGTGAGAGTGAGGGTTAGGGTTAGCTTTCGGGTGAGGGCTAGGTTTGGGTGAGGGTGTGAATTAGGGTGAGGGTTAGGGTTAGTGTGAGGATAAGGTTGAAGGTGAAGGTTAGGGTGAGAGTGAGGGTTAGGGTGAGGGTTAGGATTAGGGTTAGGGTGAGGGTTATGTTTATGGTGATGTTAAGTTGAGGGTGAGGGTTGGGTGAGGGTAAAGGTTCGGGTGAGGGTTCGGTTAAGGTGTGGGTGAGGGTTAGGTTTAGGGTGTGGGTTAGGGTGACAGTGAGGATTAGTGTGAGGTTGAGGGTTAGGTTTAGGGTTAGGTTGAGGGTTAGGTTTAGGGTGAGGGTTAGGGTAAGGTGTAGCGTTAGGTTTATGGTGAGGGTTAGGGTTATTGTGAGGGTTAGGGTTAGATTTAGGGTTAGGGTTAGTGTGAAGATAATGGTTAGGGTGAGGGTTAGGATGAGGGTGAGGTTTAGGGTTAGTGTTAGGTTTAGGGTGAGGGTGAGGTTTCCAGTTAGGGTTAGGTTTAGGGTGAGTTTGAGGGTTAGGATTAGGGATAGGGTGAGGGTTAGGTTTAGGCTAAGGTTTAGAGTTAGGGTTAGGGTTAAGGTGAGGGTGAGGCTGAGGGTTAGGATTAGGGTTAGGTTTAGGCTGAGGGTGATGGTGAGGCTTAGATTTAGGATTAGGGTTAGGTTTAGGGTTAGGCTTAGGGTGAGGGTGAGGGAAAGGGTGAGTTTTAGGGTGAGGGTGAGGGTGAGAATTAGGGTGAGGTTTAGTGTTAGTGTGAAGTTTAGGGTGAGGTTGAGGTTTAGGGTGAGGATGAGTTTTCGGGTGAGGGTGAAAGTAAGGGTGTGTGTGAGGGTTAGGGTTATGGTGACGGTAGGGTGATGTTGAGGTTTAGTGTAAATGTTAGGTTTTGGGTTAGGTTTTCCTTTCCAGTGAGGGTTAGGTTGAGGGTTAGGGATAAAGTTAGGGTGATGTTCACGTTTAGGGTTAGGGTGAGAGTTAGAGTGAGGGTCAGGGTTAGGGTTAGGGTGAGAGTAAGGGTTAGGGTGAGGGTGAGAGTGAGGGTTAGGGTTAGCATTCGGGTGAGAGGCAAGGTTTGGGTGAGGGTTAGGGTTAGAATGAGGGTTAGGGTTCGTGTGAGGGTTTGGTTGGGGGTGAGGGTAAGGGTTAGGGTGAGGATTAGGATGAGTGTGAGGGTTAGGGGTAGGGTTAGGGTGAGGGTTATGGTGAGGTTTAGGGTTAGGGTTTGGGTTAGGGTGAGTTTTACAGTGAGTGTGAGGGTTAGGTTTAGGGTGAGGGTAAGGATTATGGTGAGGGTTAGAGTGAGGGTGAGTGTTAGGTTTAGCATTAGGGTTAGGGTTAGGGTGAGGGTTAGGGTTAGAGTGAGGGCTAGGGTGAGGGTGAGGGTTAGGTTTAGGGTTAGGGATAGGGTAAGGATTAGTGTTATGGTTAGGGTTAGGGTGAGCATTAGCCTGAGGGTTAGGGTTAGGGGTAGGGTGAGGGTAATCGTTAGGGTGAGGGAGAGTTTTAGGGTTAGCATTAGGGTTAAGGTGATGGTTAAGTTTAGAGTTAGGTTTATGTCTAGATTGAGAGCTAGGGTGAGGGTGAGGGTGAGTGTTCGGGTTATGATTAGAGTTAGGGTTACTCTGAGGGTGAGGGTTAGGGTGAGTTTGAGGGTTAGGGTTAGGGTTAGGGTGAGAGTTAGGGTTAGGATTAGGGTGAGGTTTACCGTTATCATTAGGGTTAGGTTTAGTTTGAGGATTAGAGTTATGGTTAGCTTTAGAGTTAGGGTGAGTGTAAATTTTTGTGTGAGGTTTACGGTGAGGGTGAGGGTTAGGGTTAGGGTGATGGTTAGGGTGACTGTGAGGGTTAGTGTAAGTGTTAGGTTTAGGGTTAGGTTTAGCGTTCCTGTGAGGGTTAGGATTAGGGTTAGCGTTACGCTGAGGGTTAGGGTTAGGGTTAGGGTGAGGGTTACGTTTAGGGTTAGCGTGAGAGTTAGAGTGATTGTTAGGGTTAGGGTTAGGGTGAGAGTAAGGGTTAGGTTGAGGGTGAGGGTGAGAGTGAGGGTTAGGATTAGCGTTCGGGTGAGGGCTAGGGTGGGGTGAGGGTGAGGGTTAGGGTGAGGGTTAGGTTTAGGGTTAGGGTTAGGGTAAGTCTGAGGATTCGGGTTAGGTTTAGCGTTAGATTTAGGGTGAGTGTAAGGGTTAGGGTGAAGTTTAGGTTGAGGCTGAGGTGTAGGGTTAGCGTTAGTGCTAGGGTGAGGGTTAAGGTGAAAGTTAGGGTTTGGGTTAGGGTAATGTTGACGGTGAGGTTTAGGGAAAGGGTGAGGGTTAGGGTTAGGATTAGGGTGAGGGTGAGGGTTTGGGTTAGGGTGAGGGTGAGTGTTAGGTTGAGGGTTAGGGTGAGGGTGAGTGTTAGGTTTAGCATTAGGGATATGGTGAGTGTGAGTGTAAGAGGTCAGGGTGAGGGTAAGAGTTAGCTTTAAGGTTAGTCCAAGGGTGAGGGTGAGGCTGAGGATTGGGGTTAGGGGGAGGGGGAGGGGGAGGGTTAGTGTGAGGTGTATGTTTAGGGTCAGGGTAGGGGTTAGGGTTAGGGTGAGGTTTAGGGTTAGGGTTAGGGTTAGGGTGTGTGTTAGGTTTAGGGATAGGGTTAGGATTAGCTGAGGGTTAGGTTTAGTGCGAGCGTTATGGTTAGGGTTAGCGTTAGGGTGAGGGTGAGGGTAAGTTTTAGCATGAGTGTTAGGGTGGGAGTGAGGGTTAGGGTTAGGGTTAGTGTTAGGCTTACTGTTAGGGTGAGGCTGAGGGTTAGGTTTAGATTGAGGGATAGGGTGAGAGTGAGTGTTAGGGTGAGGGTGGGGGTTAGGTTTAGGGTTAGGGGCAGGGTTAGGTTTAGGGTCAGTGTTAGGTTGAGGGCTAGGTTTAGGGTTATGGTGAGGGTTAGGGTTACTGTGAGGGTTAGGGTTAGAATTAGGCTTAGGTTGAGGTTGAGGGTAAAGGTCAGGTTAGGGTTATGTTGAGGGTTAAGGTTAGGTTTACGGTGAGGGGTGAGGGTGAGGGTGAGGGTTATGGTTAATATTACGTTTAGGGGGAGGGCTTGTGCGAGGGCGAGGGTTATGGTGAGTGAGTGTAAGAGGTGAGGGTGAGGGTAACATTTAGCGTTAAGGTTAGGCTGAGGGTGAGGGTGAGGCTGAGGGTTAGAGTTAGGGTTAGGTTTAGGGTTAGGGTTAGGGTTAGCGTATGTGTTAGGTTTAGGGTTAGGGTTAGGATGAGTGTGAGGGTTAGGGGGATGTGAGCGTTAGGGTGAGGGGTAGATTTAGGGTTAGGGTGAGGTTTAGGTTTAGTGTGAGGGTTATGGTTATGGTTAGCGATAGGTAAGGGTGGGGGTAAGGTTTAGGGTTAGGGTGAGAGAGAGAGTTAGGGTTAAGTTTAGGCTTGCGTTTAGGGTGAGGCTGAGGGTTAGGTTTAGGGTGAAGGATAGGGTGACAGTGAGTGTTAGGGTGGTGGGGGAGTTAGGTTTAGGGTTAGGGTGAGGTTTAGGGTTAGGGTGATTGTTAGGGTGAGGGTTAGGGTTAGGTTGATTGTTAGGGTGAGGGGTAGGGTTAGGGTTATGGTGAGGGTTAGGGTTAGTGTGAGGGTTAGGTTTAGAATTAGGCTTAGGTTGAGGTTGATGGTAAGGGTGAGGTTTAGGGTGAGGGTGAGGGTTAGGGTTAGGTTTAGGGTGAGGGTTAGGGTGAGGGTGAGGGTGAGGGTTAGGGTTAGTATTAGGGTTAGGGGGAGGGCTTGCCCGAGGGCGAGGGTTAGAGTGTGGGTGAGAGTGAGGGTGAAGGTTTAGGTAGGTAAGGGTTAGGTAGTTAGGTTAGGGTTAGGGATAGGGTGAGGATTAGGATGATGGTGTGGGTTAGGGTGAGGGTGAGGTTTAGGGTGAGGGTTAGGATTATGGTTAGTGTGAGGGTTAAGTTTAGGGTGATGTTTAGGGTGAGGGTGAGGGTTGGGTTCGGGTTCGGATGAGGTTCGGGTTAGGGTGTGCGTGAGGGTTAGGTTTAGGGTGAGGGTTAGGGTGACAGTGAGGATTAGTGTGAGGTTGAGGGTTAGGGTTAGGGTGAGGGTTAGGGTGAGGGTTAGGGTTAGGCTGATGGTTAGGGTGAGGTGTAGGTTTAGGGTTATTGTGAGGGTTAGGGTTAGAGTTAGGGTTAGGCTCAGTGTGAGGATAATGGTTAGGGTGAGGGTAAGGATGAGGGTGAGGGTTAGGGTTAGTGTTAGGTTTAGGGTGAGGGTTAGGCTTAGAGTTAGGTTTAGGATAGGGTGAGGTTGAGGGTTAGGGTGAGGGTGAGGGTTAGGGTAAGGATTAGTGTTAGGGTTAGGCTGAGGGTTAGGGTTAGAATTAGGGTTAAGGTGAGGTCTAGGGTTAGGGTGAGGGTTAGGGTTAGGGTTAGGGTGAGGGTTAGGGTTAGGGTTACTCTTAGTGTGAGGGTTAGGTTTAGACCTAGGGTGAGGGATCGGTTTAGGGTTAGGTTTAGGGTTAGGGTGAGGGTAAGGATTAGGGTGAGGGTTAGGGTGAGGTTGAGGTTCTGGGTCAGGGTTAGTGTTAAGGGTTAGTGTTAGGGTGAGGGTGAAGGTGAGGGTTAGGGTTAGGGTTAGGGTGAGGGTTAGGTTTGGGGTGAGGGCTTGTGTGCGGGCGAGGGTTAGGGTGAGGGTGAGGGTGAGGTTGAGGGTTATGGTTAGTATTAGGGTTAGGGTGAGGGCTTTCATGAGGGCGAGGATTAGGGTGAGGGTGAGGGTGAGGCTGAGGGTTTTGGTAGGTAAGGGTTAGGGTTAGGGATAGTTTGAGGATTAGGGTGAAGTTGAGGATTAGGGTGAGGGTGAGGGTTTAGGTGAGGGTGAGGGTTAGGGTGAGTGTGAGGGTTAGGGAGACGGTTAGGGTGAGGGTTGGGGATAGGTTTAGGGTTAAGGTGAGGGCTAGCTTGAGGTTAGGTTTAGGGTTAGGGTGAAGATTAGGGTGAGGGTTAGGTTGAGGTTGAGGTTTAGGGTTAGTGTGAGCCTAAGGATTAGTGTGAGGGTTAGGGTTAGGATTAGGTTTAGGGTGAGTTCTAGGTTGAGGGTTAGGGTTAGGTTTAGGGTAAGCGTGAGGGTTAGAGTGAGGGTTAGGTGTAGGTTTAGGGTGAGTGTAAGGGTTAGCATGTGGGTTAGGGTGAGCGTGAGGATTATGGTGATTGTGAGTGTTATGGTGATTGTTAGTGTGAGGGTTAGGGTCAGGGTTAGGGTAATGGATAGGGTGAGGCTGACGGTTAGGGTTAGGGTTAGGGTGAGCGTTAGTGTGAGGGTGAGGGTTAGTGTTAGGATTAAGGTTAGGGTTAGGTTAAGGCTGAGGGTGAGTGTTTGGGTGAGGGTGAGGGTTATGGGTAGGATTAGGGTTAGGGTGAGGGCTTTCATGTGGGCGAGGGTTAGGGTGAGGATGAGGGTGAGGATTTCGGTAGGTAAGGGTTAGGGTTAGGGATAGGGTGAGGATTAGGGTCATGTTGAGGGTTAGGGTGAGGGTGAGGGTTAGGGTGAGGCTTAGGAATAGGGTTAGGGTGAGGGTTAAGTTTGGGGTGATGTTGAGGGTGAGGGTGAGGGTTGGGTGAGGGTGAGGGTTCGGGTGAGGGTGAAAGTTAGGGTGTGGGTGAGGGTTAGGTTTAGGGTGAGGGTTAGGGTGACAGTGAGTGTTAGGGTGAGGGTGGGGGTTAGGTTTAGGGTTAGGGTGAGGGTTAGTGTTAGGGTGAGTGTTAGGGTGAGCGTTAGGGTTAGGGTTATGTTGTGTGTTAGGCTTAGTGTGATGGTTAGGGTTAGAGCTAGGATTAGGGTTAGTGTGAGGTAAGGGTTAGGGTGATGGTTAGGGTGAGGGTGAGGGTTAGGGTTAGCGTTAGGTTTAGGGTGAGGGTGAGGGTTACAGTTAGGGTTAGGTTTAGGGTGAGCGTGTGGGTTAGGATTAGGCTTAGGGTGAGGCTTAGGGTTAAGCTAAGGGTTAGGGTTAGGTTTAGGGTTAATGTGAGGGTGAGGCTGAGTTTTAGGATTAGGGTTAGGGTTAGGGTGAGGGTGATGGTGAGGCTTAGGTTTAGTATAAGTGTTAGTTTTACGGTTAGGCTTAGAGTGAGGGTGAGGGTAAGGGTGAGTTTTAGGGTGAGGTTCAGGTGAGGGTTAGGGTTAGGGTGAGGTTTAGGTTTAGTGTGAAGTTTAGGGTGCAGTTGAGGTTTAGGGTGAGGGTTCAGGTTCGGGTGTAGGTGAAGGTGAGGGTGTGGGTGAGGGTTATTGTTAGGGTGTCCATTACAGTGATAGTGAGTGTTAGTGTAAGTGTTAGGTTTAGGGTTAGGTTTAGCGTTCCGGTGAGGGTTAGGGTTAGGGTTAGCCTTAGGTTGTGGGTTAGGGTTAGGGTTAGAGTGAGGGTTACGTTTAGGGTTAGTGTGAGGGTTACGTTTAGGGTTAGGGTGAGTATTAGAGTGAGGGTTAGGGTTAGGGTTAGGGTGAGAGTAAGGGTTAGGGTGAGGGTGAGGGTGAGAGTGAGGGTTAGGTTTAGCGTTCGGGTGAGGGCTAGGGTTGGGTGAGGGTTAGGGTTAGGGTAAGTGTGAGGATTAGGGTTAGGTTTAGCATTAGAGTTAGTGTGAGGGTAAGGGTGAGGGTGAGGTTTAGATTGAGGGTGAGGTTTATGGTTAGGTTTAGCGTTAGGGTGAGGGTGAGGGTAAGGGATAGGGTGAGGTTTAGGGTGAGAATGAGGGTTAGGGTTAGGGTAACGGATAGGCTTACGGTTAGGGTGAGGCTGAGGGTTACGTTTAGGGTGAGGGATAGGGTGAAAGTGAGTTTTAGGGTGAGGGTGGGGGTTAGGTTTAGGGTTATAGTGAGGGTTAGGGTTAGGGAGAGTGTTAGGGTGAGGGGTAGGTTTAGGGTTATGGTAAGGTTTAGGGTTAATGTGAGTGTTAGTGTTAGGTTTAGGGTTAGGGTTAGTGTGAGGATAAGGGTTAGGGTGATGTTTAGGGTGAGGGTGAGGGTTAGGGTTAGCTTTAGGGTTAGGGTGAGGGTGAGTGTTACGTTTAGGGTTAGGGTTAGGGTGAGCATGAGGGTTGGGATTAGGGTTAGGGTGAGGGTTAGGGTGAGGCTAAGGGTTAGGGTTAGGGGGAGATGGAGGAAGAGGCTAAGTTTTAGGATTAGGGTTAGGTTTAGGTTAGGCTTAGGGTGAAGGTGAGGGTAAGGGTGAGTTTTAGGGTGATTGTGAAGTTTAGGGTTAGGGTTAGGGTGAGGTTTAGGGTTAGTGTTATGTTTAGGGTGAGGTTGAGGTTTAGGTTGAGGGTGAGTGTTCGTGTGAGGGTGAGGGTTAGGGTGTGGGTGAGGGTAAGGTTTAGGGTGAGGGTTAGGGTGACAGTGAGGGTTAGGGTGAGTGTGAGGGTTAGCGTTAGGGTTAGGGTGCGTGTTAGGTTGAGGGTTAGGTTTAGGGTGAGGGGTAGGTTGAGGGGGAGGGTTAGGGTTATGGTGAGGGTTATGGTTATTGTGGAGGTTAGGGTTAGAATTAGGTTTAGGTTGAGGTTGAGGGTAAGGGTGAGGTTTAGGGTGAGGGTGAGGGTTAGGGTTAGGTTTAGGGTGAGGGTTATGGTGAGGGTGAGGGTGAGAGTTATGGTTTGTATTAGGGTTAGGTGGAGGGCTTGCACGAGGGGGAGGGTTAGGGTGAGTGTGAGTGTTTAGGTAGGTAAGGGTTAGGTAGTTAGGTTAGCCTTAGGCGTAGGGTGAGGATTAGGGTGAAGGTGAGGGTTAGGGTGAGGGTGAGGATTAGGGTGAGGGTTAGGATTAGGGTTAGGGTGAGGGTTAGGTTTAGGGTCATGTTTAGGGTGAGGGTGAGGGTTTGGTGTGGGTGAGGGTTCGGGTGAGGGTTTGGGTTAGGGTGTGGGTGAGGGTTAGTTTTAGGTTGAGGGTTAGGGTGACAGTGAGGATTAGTGTGAGGTTGAGGGTTTGGGTTAGGGTTAGGGTGAGGGTTAGGATTACGGTGCGGGATAGGTTGAGGGGTAGGGTTAGGGTTATGGTGAGTGATAGGGTTATTGTGAGGGTTAGTGTTAGAGTTAGGGTTAGGGTTAATGTGAGGGTAATGGTTATGGTGAGGGTGAGGCTGAGGGTTCAGATTAGGTTTAGGGTTAGTGTGAGGGTGATGGTGAGTCTTAGTTTTAGGATTAGGGTCCGGTTTAGGGTTAAGCTTGGTGTGAGTTTGAGGGTAAGGGTGAGTTTTAGGGTGAGGGTGAGGGTGAGGGTTAGGGTGAGGTTTAGTGTTAGTGTGAAGTTTAGGGTGAGGTTGAGGTTTAGGGTGAGGGTGAGGGTTCGGCTGAGGGTGAAGGTAAGACTGTGTGTGAGGGTTAGGGTTAGGGTGACGCTTAGGATGACGGTGAGGGTTAGTGTAGGTGTTAGGTTTAGGGTTAGGTTTAGCGTTCCAGTGAGGGTTAGGGTTAGGGTTAGCGCTAGGGTGAGGGTTAGGGTTAGGGTTAGGGTGAGGGTTACGTTTAGGTTTAGGGTGAGAATTAGAGTGAGGGTTTTGGTTAGGCTTAGGGTGAGAGTAAGGTTTAGGGTGAGGGTGAGGGTGAGAGTGAGGGTTAGGTTTATCATTCGGCTGAGGGCTAGGGTTGGGTGAGGGTGAGGGTTAGGGTTAGGGTTAGGGTTAGGGTAAGTGTGAGGATTAGGGTTAGGTTTAGCGTTAGATTTAGGGTGAGGATAAGGGTTAGGGTGAGGTTTAGTTTGAGGGTGAGGTTTAGGGTGAGCGTTAGTTTTAGGGTGAGTGTTAAGTTGAATGTTAGGGTCTGGGTTAGGGTGAGGTTGACGGTGAGGGTTTGTGTTAGGGTTAGGGTGAGGTTTAGGGATAGGGTGAGGGTTTGGGTTAGGGTTAGGGTGAGGGTTAGGTTTAGGGTTAGGGTGAGGGTGAGGGTTAGGGTTAGGGTAAGGGTGAGGGTTAGGTTGAGGGTTAGGGTGAGGGTGAGTGTTAGGTTTAGCATTAGGGATATGGTGAGTGTGAGTGTAAGAGGTGAGGGTGAGGGTAAGACAGCGTTAAGGTTAGTCTGAGGGTGAGGGTGAGGCTGAGGTTTAGGGTTATGGTGAGGGTTAGTGTGAGGTGTATGTTTAGTGTCAGGGTGAGGGTTAGGGTTAGGGTGAGGTTTAGGTTTAGGGTAAGTTTACGGTGTGTGTTAGGTTTAGGGTTAGGGTTAGGATGAGGGTGAGGGTTAGGGTTAGGTAAGGGTTAGGTTTAGTGTGAGGGTTATGGTTAGGGTTAGCTTTAGGGTGAGGGTGAGGGTAAGTTTTTGGGTGAGTGTTAGGGTGAGAGTGAGGGTTAGGGTTTGGGTTAGGGTTAGGCTTACGGTTAGGGTGAGGCTGAGTGTTAGGTTTAGGGTGAAGGATAGGGTGACAGTGAGTGTTAGGGTGAGGGTGGGGGTTAGGTTTAGGGTTAGGGTGAGATTTAGGGTTAGGATGAGTGTTAGGGTGAGGGGAAGGGTTAGGGTTATGTTGAGGGTTAGGGTTAGTGTGAGGGTTAGGGTTAGAATTAGGCTTAGGTTGAGGTTGAGATTAAGGGTCAGGTTAGGGTGAGGGTGAGGGTTAGGGTTAGGGTTAGGTTTAGAGTGAGGGGTGAGGGTGAGAATGAGGATTACAGTTAGTATTACGGTTAGGAGGAGGGCTTGCATGAGGGCGAGGGTTAGGGTGTGGGTGAGGGTGAGGATGAGGGTTTAGGAAGGTAAGGGTTAGGTAGTTTGGTTAGGGTTAGGGATAGGGTGAGGATTAGGATGAAGGTGAGGGTTAGGGTGAGGGTGAGGGTTAGGATTAGGGTTAGTGTGAGGGTAAAGGTTACGGTGATGTTTAGGGTGAAGATGAGGGTTGGGTGAGGGTGAGGGTGAGGGTGAGGGTTCAGGTTAGGGTGTGGGTGAGGGTTAGGTTTAGGGTGAGGGTTAGGGTGACAGTGAGGATTAGTGTGAGGTTGAGGGTTTGGGTTAGTGTTAGGTTGAGGTTTAGGGTTAGGGTGAGTGTTAGGGTGAGGTGTAGGGTTAGGGTTATGGTGAGGGTTAGGGTTCTTGTGAGGGTTAGTGTTAGAGTTGGGGTTAGGGTTAGTGTGAGAGTAATGTTTAAGGTGAGGGTTAGGATGAGGGTGAGGGTTAGGGTTAGTGTTAGATTTAGGGTGAGGGTGAGGGTTACATTTAGGTTTAGGGTTAGGGTGAGTGTGAGGGTTAGGATTAGGGTTAGGGTGAGTGTTAAGTTTAGGCTAAGGGTTAGGGTTAGGGTTAAGGTGAGGGTGAGGCTGAGGATTAGGATTAGGTTTAAGGTTAGGGTGTGGGTGATGGTGAGGCTTAGGTTTAGGATTAGGGTTAGGTTTAGGGTTAAGCTTAGGGTGAGGGTGAGGGTAAGGGTGAGTTTTAGGGTGAGGGTGAGGGTTAGGCTGAGATTTAGTGTTAGTGCGAAATTTAGGGTGAGGTTGACGTTTAGGGTGAGGGTGAGGGTTCAGTTGAGGGTGAAGGTAAGGGTGTGTGTGAGGGTTAGAGTTAGGGTGACAGTTAGGGTGACTGTGAATGTTAGTGTAAGTGTTAGGTTTAGCGTTACTTTTTGCATTCCCGTGAGGGTTAGGGTTAGGTTTAGCGTTAGGGTGAGGTTTAGGTTTAGGTTAGGGTGAGGGTTACGTTTAGGGTTAGGGTGAGAATTAGAGTGAGGGTTAGGGTTAGGGTTAGGGTGAGAGTAAGGGTTAGGGTGAGGGTGAGGGTGAGAGTGAGGGTTAGGGTTAGCTTTCGGGTGAGGGCTAGGGTTGGGTGAGGGTGAGGTTTAGGGTGAGGGTTAGGGTTAGTGTGAGGATTAGGTTGAAGTTGAGAGTTAGGGTGAGGGTGAGGGTTAGGATGAGGGTTAGGCATAGTGTTAGGGTGAGGGTTAAGGTTAGGGTGAGGGTTAAGGTTAGGGTGATGTTTACGGTGAGGGTTCGGGTTGGGTGAGGGTGAGGGTTCGGGTGAGGGTTCGAGTTAAGGTGTGGGTGAGTGTTAGGTTTAGGGTGAGGGTTGGGTGCCAGTGAGGATTAGTGTGAGGTTGAGGGTTAGGGTGAGGTTTAGGGTTAGGGTGAGGGTTGGGTGAGGGGTAGGGTTAGGGTTATGGTGAGGGGTAGGGTTATTTTGAGGGTTAGGTTTAGAGTTAGGGTTAGGGTTAGTGTGAGGATAATGGTTATGGTGAGGGTGAGGCTTAAGGTTAGCATTAGGTTTAGGGTGAGGTTAAAGGTTACGGTTATGGTTAGGGTTAGTGTGAGTGTGAGGGTTAGTATTAGGGATAGGATGAGAGTTAGGTTTAGGCTAAGGTTTAGAGTTCGGGTTAGGGTTAAGGTGATGGTGAGTCTGATGGTTAGAATTAGGTTTAGGGTTAGGGTGAGGATGATGTTGAGGCTTAGGTTTAGGATTAGGGTTAGGTTTAGGGTTACGCTTAGGGTGAGTGTGAGGGTAAGGGTGAGTTTTAGGGTGAGGGTGAGGTTTAGTGTTAGTGTGAAGTTTAGGTTGAGGTTGAGGTTTAGGGTGAGGGTGATTGTTCAAGTGAGACTGAAGGTAAGAATGTGTATGAGGGTTAGGGTTAGGGTGACGTTTAGGATGACGGTGAGGGTTAGTGTAAGTGTTAGGTTTAAGGTTAGGTTTAGCGGTCCAGTGAGGGTTAGGGTTAGGGTTAGTGTTAGGGTGAGGGTTAGGGTTAGGGTTAGGGTGAGGGTTAAGTTTAGGGTTAGGGTGAGAGTTAGAGTGATGGTTAGAGTTAGGGTTAGGGTGAGAGTAAGGATTAGGGTGAGGGTGAGGGTGAGAGTGAGGGTTAGGTTTATCATTCGGCTGAGGGCTAGGGTTGGGTGAATGTGAGGGTTAGGGTGAGGGTTAGGGTTAGAGTTAGGGTTAGGGTAAGTGTGAGGATTAGGGTTAGGTTTAGCGTTAGATTTAGGGTGAGGGTAAGGTTTAGGGTGAGGTTTAAGTTGAGGGTGAGGTTTAGGGTTAGCGTTAGTGTTAGGGTGAGGTTGACGGTGAGGGTTAGGGTTTGGGTTAGCGGGAGGTTGACGGTGAGGGTTAATGTTAGTGTTAGGGTGAGGTTTAGGGATAGTGTGAGGGTTAGGGTTAGGGTTAGGTTGAGGGTTAGGTTTAGGGTTAGGGTGAGGGTGAGGGTTAGGGTTAAGGTGAGAGTGAGGGTTAGGGTGAGGGTTAGTGTGAGGTGTATGTTAAGGGTCAGGGTGAGGGTTATGTTTAGGGTGAGGTTTAGAGTTAGGGTTAGGGTTAGGATGTGTGTTAGGTTTAGGTTTAGGTTTAGGATGAAGTTGAAGTTTAGGGTTAGGTGAGGGTTAGGTTTAGTGTGAGGGTTAGGGTTAGGGTTAGGCTTACGGTTAGGGTGAGGCTGAGGGTTAGGTTTAGGGTGAGGGATAGGGTGACAGTGAGTGTTATGGTGAGTGTGGGGGTTAGGTTTAGGGTTAGGATGAGAGGGTTAGGGTGAATGTTAGGGTGAGTGGTAGGGTTAGGGTTATGTTGAGGGTTAGGGTTAGTGTGAGGGTTAGGGTTAGAATTAGGCTTAGGTTGAGGTTGAGGTTAAGGGTCAGGTTAGGGTGAGGGTGAGGTTTAGGGTTAGGTTTAGAGTGAGGGGTGAGGGTGAGGGTGAGGGTTACGGTTAGTATTACGGTTAGGAGGAGGGCTTGCGTGAGGGCGAGGGTTAGGGTGTGAGTTAGGGTGAGGGTGAGGGTTTAGGTAGGTAAGGGTTAGGTAGTTTGGTTAGGGTTAGGGATAGGGTGAGGATTAGGGTGAAGGTGAGGGTTAGGGCGAGGGTGAGGGTTAGGGTGAGGGTTAGGATTAGGGTTAGTTTGAGTGTTAAGGTTAGGGTGATATTTAGGGTGAGGGTGAGGGATGGGTGAGGGTGAGGGTTCGGGTGAGGGTGAGGGTTAGGGTGTGGGTGAGGGTCAGGGTGAGGGTGAGGGTTAGAGTGAGTTGTAGGGTTAATGTTATGGTGAGGGTTAGGGTTATTGTGAGGGTTAGGGTTAGATTTAGGGTTAGGGTTAGTGTGAGGATAATGGTTAGGGTGAGAGTTAGGATGAGGGTGAGGGTTAGGTTTAGTGTTAGGTTTAGGGTGAGGGTGAGGGTTACAGTTAGGGTTAGGGTTAGGGTGAGTGTGAGGGTCAGGGTTAGGGTGAGGTTTAGGGTGTGGGGTAATGTGAGGTGTATGTTTAGGGTTAGGGTGAGTGTTAGGTTAGTGTGAGGGTTATGGTTAGGGTTACGGTTAGGGTGAGGGTGAGGTTGAGGGTTAGTGTTAGGGTGAGGGTTAGGGAGAAATTGAGGGTTAGGGTTAGGTTTAGGGTGAGGATTAGGCTTAGGGTGAGGGTTAGTGATAGGGTTAGTGTTAGGGTGAGGGTTAGGGTTAGGGTTAGGGTGAGGGTGAGTGTTACTGTCATGTTGAGGGTTATGGTTAGGGTGATGGCTAGTGTCAGGGTGAGGGTTAAGATTAGGTTTAGCTTTAGGATAAGGGTTAGATTTAGGGTTAGGGTGAGTCATAGAGTAGGGGGTAGGGTTACCATTAGGGTGAGGGTAAGAGTTAGGGTGAGAGTTAGGGTGAGAGTGAGGGTTAGGTTTAGCATGAGTGTTATTGTGAGTGTTAGGGTGAGGGTTAGTGTTAGGGTTACGATTAGGGTGAGGGTGAGGGTTAGGGTTAGGGTTATGTTTTGGGTTAGGGTTAGTTTGAGGGTTAGGGTTAGAGTTATGGTTAGGGTTAGTGTGAGGTTAAGGGTTAGGGTGATATTTAGGGTGAGGGGGAGGGTTAGGGTTATCCTTAGGTTTAGGGTTAGGGTGACGGTTAGGGTTAGGGTGAGAGTTAGGTTAGGATTAATGTTAGGGTGAGGGTTAGGTTTAGGCTAAGGTTTAGGGTTAGGGTTAGTGGGAGGGGGAGGGAGAGGCTAAGGTTTAGGATTAGGGTTAGGTTTAGGTTTAGGCTTAGGGTGAAGGTGAGGTTAAGTCTGAGTTTTAAGGTGAGTGTGAGTGTTAGGGTTAGCGTTAGGGTGAGGTTTAGGGTTAGGGTTAGGGTTAGGGTGTGTGTTAGGTTTCGGGTTAGGGTTACGATGAGGGTGATGGTTAGGGTGAGGGTGAGGGGTAGGTTTAGGGTTAGGGTGAATTTTAGGTTTAGTGTGAGCATTATGGTTAGGGTTAGCGTGAGGGTGAGGGTGAGGGTAAGGTTTAGGGTGAGGGTTAGTGTGAGAATGAGGGTTAGGGTTAGGGTTAGGGTAAGGCTTATGGTTAGGGTGAGGCTGAGGGTTAGGTTTAGGGTGAGGATTAGGGTGACATTGAGTGTTAGGGTGAGGGTGGGGGTTAGGTTTAGGGTTAGGGTGAGGGTTTGTTTTAGGGTTAGTGTTAGGGTGAATGGTAGGGTTAGGGTTATGGTGAGGGTTAGGGTTAGTGTGAGGGTTAGGTTAGAATTAAGGTTAGGTTAGTGTGAGGATAAGGGTTAGGGTGAGGGTGAGGGTTAGGGTTAGCGTTAGGTTTAGGGTGAGGGTGAGGGTTACAGTTAGGGTTATGGTTATGGTGAGCATGAGGGTTAGAATTAAGATTAGGGTGTGGGTTAGGGTTATGCTAAGGGTTAGGGTTGGGGGAGTGGGAGGAAGAGGTTAAGGTTAAGGATTAGGGTTAGGTTTAATGTTAGGCTTAGGGTGAAGGTGAGAGTAAGGGTGAGTTTTAGGGTGAGTGTGAGGGTTAGGGTTAGGGTTAGGGTGAGGCTTAGGGTTAGTGTGATGTTTAGGGTGAGTTTGAGGTTTAGGTTGAGGGTAAGTGTTCATGTGCGGGTGAGGGTTAGGGTGTGGCTAAGGGTAAGGTTTCGGGCGAGGGTTAGGGTTACAGTTAGTGTTAGGGTTAGGGTGAGTGTGAGGGTTAGGATTAGCATTAGGGTGAGGGTTAGGGTTAGGCTAAGGGTTAGGGTTAGGTTTAGGTTTAAGTTGAGGGTGAAGCTGAGGGTTAGGATTAGGGTTAGGGTGAGAGCTAGGGTGAGGGTGAGGTTGAGGGTTAGTGTTAGGGTTAGGGTGATGGTTAGGGTGAGTTGTAGTGTTAGGGTTAGGGTTAGGGTGAGGGTTAGTGTTAGGATTAGGGGTAGTGTTAGGGCCAGGGTGAGGGTGAGGTTTAGGGTTAGGGTGACAGTTAAGTTGAGGGGTAGGTTTAGGTTAGGGTGAGGGTTAGGTTTAGAGTGAGGTTTAGGGTTAGTGTTAGGGTGAGGGTTATGGTTAGTGTGATGGTGAGGGTTAGGGTGCGGGTGAGGTTTAGGGTTAGGGTGAGTGTTAGGGTGAGGGTGAGGGTTCGCGTGAGGTTGAGGGTTAAGGTGTGGGTGAAGGTTAGGTTTAGGGTGAGTGTTAGGGTGACGATGAGGGTTATGATGAGAGTGAAGTTTAGGTTTAGGTTTAGGGTGAGGGTTACGTTTAGGGTTGGCATTAGGGTGTGGGTTAGGATGAGGGGTAGGGTTAGGGTTAGGGTGAGGTTTAAGTTTAGTGTTAGGGTTAGGCTTAGGGTGAGGATAAGGTTTAGGGTGAAAGTGAGGGTTAGCGTTAGCCTTAGGGTTTGTGTGAGGGTTAGGGTGAGGTTTAGCCTTAGAGTTAAAGTTAGGTTTAGGATGAGGGTGCCGGTTAGGGTTAGGGTTAGGGTGAGGTTTAAGTTTAGGGTTTTAGGGTTAGTTTGAGTGTTAGGGTTAGGTTTAGGGTGAGGTTTAGCTTGAGGCTAAGGCTTAGGGTGAGGGTTAGGGTGAGGCTAAGGGTTAGGGTTAGGTTTAGGGTGAGGGTGAGTGTTAGGAATGGGGTTAGGGTGAGGATGAGGGTTAGGGTTAGTATTAGTGTTAGGGTTATGGTTAGACTGAGGGTGAAGGTGAGGGTGAGGGTTAGGGTTAGGGTGAGGGTTAGGGTTAGGTTTAGTGCGAGGGTGAGTGTGAGGGTTAGCGTTAGGATTAGCGTTAGGTTTATGGTTAGGCTGCGGGTGAGGGAGAGGGTGAGGGTTGGGCTTAGGTTTAGGGTTAGGGTGAGGGTTCTGGTGAGGCTAAGTTTTAGGGTGAAGTTTAGGGTGAGGGTGAGGTTTAGGGTTAGGGTTAGGGTTAGGGTGAAGGTTATGGTGAGAGTTAGTGTTAGGGTGAGGGTTAGGGTGAGGTTGTGGGTTAGGGTTAGGGTGAGGGTGAGTGTTAGGATTAGGGTTAGGGTGAAGGCTAGGGTGAGGGTGAGAGTTAGGGTTAGGGTTAGTGTCAGAGTTAGGGTGAGGCGTAGTGTTAGGTTTAGGATGAGGGTTAGGTTAATGTGAGCGTTAGGGTTATGGTTACGGTGGGTTAGGGTGAGGGTAAGGGTTAGGGTGAGTATTAGGGTGACAGTGAGGATTAGTGTGAGGTTGAGGGTTAGGGTTTGGGTTAGGGTGAGGGTTATGGTGAGGGTGAGGGTTAGGGTGAGGGGTAGGTTTAGGGTTATGGTGAGGGTTAGGGTTATTGTGAGGGTTAGGTTTAGAGTTATGGTCAGGGTTAGTGTGAGGATAATGGTTAGGGTGAGGGTTAGGATGAGGGTGAGGGTTAGAGTTAGCGTTAGGTTTAGGGTGAGGGTGAGGGTTACGGTTAGGGTTAGGGTTAGGGTGAGTGTGAGGGTTAGGATTAGGGATAGGGTGAGGGTTAGTTTTAGACTAAGGTTTAGAGTTAGGGATAGGTTTAAGGTTAGGGTGAGGCTGAGGGTTAGGATTAGGGTTAGGGTTAGGGTGAGGGTGATGGTGAGGCTTAGGCTTAGGGTTAGGTTTAGGGTTAGGCTTAGGGTGAGGGTGAGAGTAAGGGTGAGTTTTAGTGTGAGGGTGAGGGTGAGGGTTAGGGTGAGGTTTAGTGTTAGTGTGAAGTTGAGGAAGAGGTTGAGGTTTAGGGTGAGGGTGAGGGTTCGGGTGAGGGTGAAGGTAAGTGTGTGTGTGAGGGTTAGGGTTAGGGTGACGGTTAGGGTGAGGGTGAGGGTTAGTGTAAGTGTTAGTTTTAGCATTCCAGTGAGCGTTAGGGTTAGGGTTAGCGTTAGGTTGAGGGTTAGGGTTAGAGTTAGGGTGAGGGTTACGTTTAGGTTTAGGGTGAGAGTTAGAGTGAGGGTTAGGGTTAGGGTTAGGGTGAAAGTAAGGTTTAGGGTGAGGGTGAGGGTGAGAGTGAGGGTTAGAGTTAGTGTTCAGGTGAGGGCTAGGGTTGGGTGAGTGTCGCGACCGCCTCGACTCGCAAGGATGACGCGACAACAGGTTCTTCTTTCAGGCGGTTTATTCAGGACCTTGTTTACAGCTTCTTTTCTCCTACTTCTCTCCTGCCTGCTTCTTCCTGCTTCTTCCTGCTTCTCCTTCCCATCCGCCCCTGCGCTCTGGTTATAAGCCTCCTGAATGGCCAATCCTGAAGCGCCACGTGGCATATACTGATAGGGCTGCAAACACGGAAGCAAACTAGGAGCCAAGTCATAGCCATATATGGAGTTGTTTTTTACAGAGAGCACTCGTCACCGGGAAGACGGAAGGCGGGAGCCCACGCCATCTGAGGTCGGCGCTGCCCCACACGCCCCCGCCATTTTAGCTAAAATGTTGCTTTTGCGGCCGTCTTTTGGTTGCGGCTCCCGCAGCTCTCCACTGCTCCCCCTTTTTTGTTTTATTAAGCAACAGGTAAAAGTAGAGGTTGGGCCTCTGTCTAAAACATTAATGAGAGGACCTTGCACTGGTCTTCACCTGAGGTGTGCGCCTTCCCCAGTGATGACCAGGCCTGTCCGATGCCTTTTTTGCAGAGGTGGGATCTTGGGCATCAACCCACTTGCAACCCAACATGCTCTTCTTGGGTTCACGCCAGGGAGTGATTCCCAAGTGCAGTGCGTTTGCCTCGCACCCTGTGCTATTCCTTCAACATGGCAAGCCACGCGTAGGGGGACTGTCCGGCCTCAATGGCAGTGAAGGCCTGGACCTCCGTAGCCATACTTCTGCGCTGCGAGCTCCTAATCCGGTATATGCACCACAGGCACAACAAGATCACTAATGCCAGGATACCAATAAGGGAGCCCATTCCCGCCCACTCCTTCAAATGATCCACAGCTGTCAAACTCTCCAGTCCAATTGTCTAAAAGATAAGGGCATCGGTCTTGGGAACATGGACAGGATCCTCCATCTCGGCACTGGTCTTACAGGCTGTCGTTGTGAGGGTGATCAGAAGAATCATCACCACCCTTTGCATCTTGTGCTTCTTCTCCTTGGACCCTCCTAACGAGTCGTTCAGGTACCCAAACCGGATCCTGTTGGTCCTGTGGAAAAACACAAACAGAACCTCGTGCCCATGTTAGCACGGGATCAGGCCCGCGCCAGAGCCCTGTCAAAATATCTTTCCATTTTACCATTCCTTTTGTTAGACCTTGAGTCTTGTTATGCCTGTCCGCCGCAGACAGGCCTTGAGCATCCAAATTTAAAAAATTAATAGTGAATAAAGTAAGAGAAAGCCTTTCCTTAGGGGTACGGCCATGGCCAATTCCCCCTTTTTGTGTTTGTAAAGTCTCCTTTAGCGTGCGATGTGCACGTTCTACGATGCCTTGACCTTGAGGGTTATAGGGCAACCCATGAAGAAGTTGAACATCCATTGCTTTGCAAAAGGAGAAAAATTGATTTCCTGCATATGCAGGACCATTATCAGTTTTGAGCTGTTTTGGTTTGCCCCAAGCCGCCCACGCCTCTAGGCAGTGGTTAATAACCTGATGTGCCTTTTCTCCAGTCATAGGGGAGGCATATATAATGCCAGAGCATGTGTCTACAGAAACATGCACGAATTTCTGGCGTCCAAATTCAGGTACATGGGTAACATCCATTTGCCATATTTTAAGAGGCAAAAGGCCTTGCGGATTAACACCAACACTAGGTAAGTGGTAATAAATTACACAATGAGGGCAATCTAAAACTATTTGTCTGGCATCCACAAGGGAAAGTTGAAATTGTTTTTGTAAAGCTTTTGAGTTAACATGAAAGTTATTATGAAAAGTTTTTGCTCTATCCAAATTTGAACTAAAAAAAATCCAATCTTGATGGGTATAACAATCAACAATATCATTGCCTTCGCTTAAAGGGCCAGGCAGACCAGTATGGGCACGAATATGTAAGGGATAGAAAGGGTGTTGTCATTGCCAAAGCAATCGTTGTAAGCGACAAAACAAATATCCAACAGGAGAGGCCTGTTTAATTGGCCCTGCAGCCTCCAAGACTCTTAAAGCATTTATAACATAAACAGAGTTTGAAATTAAATTAAAAGGAAAAGGACAGGTTTGAAACACTTTTACAACAATTTGTAGTTCCACTAATTGTGGAGCACTGGCTTGAAACTGGTGGCGGACTGGGTCATGGCCTTCCACCATGTACACGCCGCATCCCGTTTTAGAGCCATCGGTAAAAATATTGCAAGCTCTAGCAAGGGGATTTAAGGAGGTAACTTTAGGAAAAACTACAGGATGTTCTTTTAGAAAATTTAACAGGGGATGTTTTGGAAAATGGTTATCTATCTGTCCTTTAAAACTACATTGTAAGACTGCCCAATCATCTACAGTAGCACATAATGTTTGTACTTGATGATTAGTATATGGAACAATAATGAAGCATGGAGCATTGCCAAAATGTTGGATGCACTGCTGAACCCCCAACAATGCCAGACTGGCTACCGCGGCAGGGTAATACTCAATGGATTTTGCCGGAGAAACTTTTGGGTAAATCCAAAGCAATGGGCCATCTTGCCATAAAAGCCCTGAAGGTTGAACACATGTAGGGAGAATACACAAAGTAATTGGCTCACCTTCCTTAACTCTTTTTAAACATGCCTTTTGTAACTCATGCTCTACCTTTCGTAGTGAATCACGTGCCTCATCCGTAAACTGTCTTGGAGAATCTAATGCAGAGTCTCCTTGTAGCATGTTATATAAGGGCTTAAGTTCATAATTTGGCAGCTTTAAATAACATTGGATCCAATTAATGTCTCCCAATAATTTTTGATAATCATTCAGGGTTTTTAAATGATCCTTCCTCAATTCTACCTTTTGGGGTACAATATGAGATTTATGTATGGTAGCCCCTAAATATTCAACAACAGAGTGTTGTTGTACTTTCTCAGGGGCAATAAACAAGCTTTTAGCATTTAACAGCTTGTTAAGTTCCTCATAAGCTTTATGTAGTAATTGCTCTGATTTAGAGGCCAACAAAATATCATCCATATAATGAATGCAGCGCACCTTGGGATATTTTTGTCTAAGCGGCTTAAGAGCCTCGGTCACAAATAACTGACACATGGTTGGACTGTTTGCCATGCCCTGGGGAAGTACTACCCATTCGTACCTTTTGTCTGGTTCCTCATGATTACAGGAAGGGAGGGTAAAAGCAAAACGTTCAGTGTCCCTAGCAAATAATGGAATAGAAAAGAAACAATCCTTTATGTCAATGACTATAACAGGCCAATTTTCAGGTAGGGAAGAAAGAAGCGGTAAGCCCCTCTGAACTGGACCCATAATTTGCATTTGTCCATTGATTGCACTCAAGTCATGTAGCAATCTCCACTTTCCGGATTTCCTTTTTATTACAAAAATAGGAGTATTCCAAGGAGAAACAGAAGGCTTAAGGTGCCCCAGTTCTACCTGTTCTTGTACTAGAGTTTGAGCAGCAGCAAGTTTTTCCAAGGGCAGTGGCCACTGAGGCACCCATACTGGATCCCCCGTCTTCCAAACTATGGGAATGCCCGCCCCAGTGGCCGCTATGAAAAACCCAGTCCCTGTTTGTCTAACTTTTGTTCGTGAGTCTATGAAACTTGAATCTTTCTACTATCCTACTATATCAATCAAGAAATTCAAAACACTTAGGATCCAATTAAAACTAATCAAAATTTGTGTTTGAGTTATAGGAAACTTACATTCAAAATCAACCTGAATCCAAGCATTTTTTCCTCAAGTTCCTGAGCAGAAACTTCGAAAATAAAGTCATTAGAAAGCTGACAGCAGAAGAGTCAATTTAAGAAAGGGAATTATAAGCTATTACTGGCCTACTGAATTTAAAGAACTTCTAGCTTTTATTTCTAATTAGGTATGAAAGAAAATAGGCCTGCAGTTTGGTTATGTTTTGTCCAAATACAATGCTAATTTAATAGATCCTTTAAATATCTAAATGCTAGTTACAAGGTATGACAATGATGAACAGTAAAATATAACTCTTTCAAATATGATTCTCAGCGACCCCTATGAAAAACCCAGCCCATGTCTATCAAGTTTTCGGTGGGCATCAATAGGATCTTTACAGCCTTGCAAGTTTTTTCCCAGTCCTTGCCCTGGGCAGTAGCCCATTTGTAACAACATTTCCTTTGAGGTAAGGCTCCCAGACACTATGAACCAAGGAGCTACAATGTTGCATTCCTCAAGGAACCTCCGTAAAGTATCCTTTTTTAACTTTAGTCCTTTTGAGCATAGCAGCTCTTCCAGGGCCAGAAAAATTGGATGTGACGTGGCGGCGCCCATCTTAGTTGTTTTTTGTTTTTTGTTTTTTGTTTTTGTTACTTTCACTTTAGGCCTGTATTTTATTTCTTCCCGTGTTTCCGCTCTCTCTTTTATCTACCGAGATGAGCAAAAAATCTCTCCTGCTTTTATCCCGGATCCCCTCTTACCTGGGAACTTACCCCTGCTCTTGTCGCGGATTCCCCCTTTTCCTGGGAATTTACCAGTGCACCACCCTGACCGCTGAAAGTTCTGAATCCTGTCGAGCCCCACGTTGGGTGCCACTTGTCGCGACTGCCTCGACCCGCAAGGATGACGCGACAACAGGTTCTTCTTTCAGGCGGTTTATTCAGGACCTTGTTTACAGCTTCTTTTCTCCTACTTCTCTCCTGCCTGCTTCTTCCTGCTTCTTCCTGCTTCTCCTTCCCATCGGCCCCCGCGCTCCGGTTATAAGCCTCCTGGATGGCCAATCCTGAAGTGCCATGTGGCATATACTGATAGGGCTGCAAACACAGAAGCAAACTAGGAGCCAAGTCATAGCTATATAAGGAGTTGTTTTTTACAGAGAGCACTCGTCACCAGGAAGACGGAAGGCAGGATCCCGCGCCATCTTAGGTCAGAGCTGCGCCACACGGCCCCGCCATTTTAGCTACAATGTTGCTTTTGTGGCCGTCTTTTGGTTGCAGCTCCGGCAGCTCTCCACAGGTGAGGTTGAGGGTTAGGGTGAGGGTTAGGGTTAGTGTGAGGGTTTGGTTGAGGGTGAAGGTAAGGGTTAGGGTGAGGGTTAGGATGAGTGTGAGGGTTAGGGGTAGGGTTAGGGTGAAGGTCATGGTGAGGTTTAGGGTTAGGGTTAGGGTTAGGGTGAGGTTTAGGGTGAGGGTGAGGGTGAGGTTGAGGGTGAGGGTTAGGATTATGGTGAGGGTTAGGGTGATGGTGAGTGTTAGGTTTAGCATTAGGGTTAGGCTTAGGGTGAGGCTTAGGGTGAGGCTTAGGTTTAGAGTGAGGGCTAGGGTGAGGGTGAGGGTTAGGGTTAGGGTTAGGGATAGGGTGAGGATTAGTGTTAGGGTTAGGGTTAGGGTGAGCATTAGCCTGAGGGTTAGGGTTAGGAGTAGGGTGAGGGTAAGCATTAGGGTGAGGATAAAGGTGAGGGTGAGTTTTAGGATTAGCATTAGGGTTAAGGTGAGGGTGAGGGTTAGGGTTAGGTTTAGGTTTAGGGTGAGGGCTAGGGTGAAGGTGAGGGTGAGTGTTAGGGCTAGGATTAGAGTTTGGATTACTCTGATGGTGAGGGTTACGGTGAGGGTCATGGATAGTGTTAGGGTTAGGGTTAGGGTGAAGTTTAGGGTTATGGTTAGGGTTATGTTTAGTTTGAGGACTAGAGTTATGGTTATCTTTAGAGTTAGGGTGAGGGTAAATGTTAGGGTGAGGTTTACGGTGAGGGTTAGGGTTAGGGTTAAGCTGAGGGTGAGGGTCAGGTTGAGTGTTAGGGTTAGGGTGAGGTTTAGGGTTAGGGTGAGTGTTAGTTTTAGGGTTAGGGTTACAATGAGGGTGAGGGTTAGGGTGAGGGTGAGGGGTAGGTTTAGGGTTAGGGTGAGGTTTAGGTTTAGTGTGAGGGTTATGGTTAGGGTTAGCTTTAGGGTGAGGGTGAGGGTAAAGTTTAGGGTGAGGGTTAGGGTGAGAGTGAGGGTTAGGGTTAGGGGTAGGGTTAGGCTTACGGTTAGGGTGTGGCTGAGGGTTAGGGTGAGGGTGAGGGTGAGCGTTAGGGTTAGGATTAGGTTGAGGGTTAGGGTTAGGTTGAGGGTTAGCGGTACGGTGAGTGTGAGGGTGTGGGTGAGGGTGAGGGTTAGGTTTAGGTATAGAGTTAGGGTTAGGGTTAGGCTGAAGGTGAGGGTGAGTGTGAGGGTGAGGGTTAGGGTTAGGGTGAGGGTTAGGTTTACTGTGACGGTTTGGTTGAGGGTGAAATTTAGGGTTAGGGTTAGGGTTAGGATAAGATTGAGGGCTAGGGTGATGTTGAGTGTTAGGTTAGCGTTAGGTTAGGGTGAGGGTTAGGGTTAGGGTTAGGGTGAGGGTTAGTGTGAGGGGTATAGCTAGCTTTAGGGTGAGTGTTAGGTTTAGTGTGAGGGTTAGGGTTAGGTTTAGAGTTAGGGTGAGGGTAATTGTTAGGGTGAGGTTTAGGGTGAGAGTGAGGGTTAGGGTTATCGTGAGTGTTAAGGTGAGGGTGAGGGTAAGGGTGAGGGTGAGGGTGAGGTTAATGTGAGGGTGAGGGTTAGGGTTAGGGTTAGGGTTATAGTTAAGGTGAGGGTGAGGGTGTGGTTTAGGGTTAGGATTAGGGTTAGGGTTGGGGTTAGACTGAGGTTGAGCTTGAGCCTGAGGGTTAGGGTGAGGGTGAGGGTTAGGTTTAGCGTTAGGGTTAGGGTCAGGGTTAGGGTTAGAGTTAGGGTTAGCGTTAGGTTGAGGGGTAGGTTTAGGGTAAGGGTGAGGGTTAGGGTTAGTGTGCGGGTTAGAGTTAGGTTTAGGGTGAGGGTAAGGGTTAGGGTGAGGGTTTGGGTGAGGGTGAGGGGTAGGGGTAGGAGTAGGGTTAGGGGGAGGGTTAGGTTGAGGGTTAGAATTTGGGTTAGGGTTAGCGTGAGGGTTAGGGTTAGGTTTAGGGTTAGGGTGAGGGTTAGGGTGAGGATGATGGTAAGGGTAAAAGTGAGGTATAGGCTGAGGTTGAGGTTTATTGTGAGGGTTAGGGTTAGGTTTGGGGTTAGGGTAAGGGTTAGGGTTAGGGTCAGGGTGAGGGTTAGATTGAGGATTAAGGTTAGGGTTAGTGTGAGGTTTAGGGTGAGGATGAGGGTTAGGGTTACGGTGAGGGTGAGGGTTAGAAATAGGGCTAGGGTGAGGGCTAGGGTGAGGGTGAGTGTTAGGGTTAGGGTTAGGGTTATGGTGAGGTTTAGGATTAGGGTGAGGGGTAGGGTTAGTGTGAGGGTTAGTGTTAGGGTTAGGGTTAGTGTTAGGGTGAAGGTAAGTGTTCGGGTGAGGGTTAGGTTCAGGGTGAGGGTTATGGTTAGGGTTAGGTTAGTGTTAGGGTTATTGTTAGGGTTAGGGTTATGGTTACGGTTATGGTGAGTGTCAGGGTGAGAGTTTGGTTAGGTTGAGGTTTATTGTTTGGGTTAGGGTTAGAGTTAGGTTTAAGGTGAGGGTGAGGTTTAGGGGTAGAGTTAGGGTTAGGGTGAGGGTTAGGGTTAGGGTTAGGGTTAGGTTTAGAGTACGGGTTAGGGTGGGGTTGAAGGTAAGGGTAAATTTGAGGGTTAGGCTGAGGGTGAGGGTTAGGGTTAGGTTTAGGGTGAGGGTGAGGGTTAGATTGAGGATTAGTGTTAGGGTTAGTGTGAGGTTTAGGGTGAGGATGAGGGTTAGGGTTAGTGTTAGGTTGAGGTTTACGGTTAGGGTGATGCTTAGGGTTAGTGTGAGTGTTAGTGTTAGTGTTAGGGTTTATGTTAGGGTGAGGGTAAGTGTTAGGGTGAGGGTTAGGGTGAGGGTTATGGTTAGGGTGAGGGTGAGGGTTAGGGTTAGGGTTATTGTTAGGGTTAGAGTTAGGGTTAGGGTTATGGTTATGGTTAGGGTTAGGGTTAGGGTTAGGATGAGGTTTAGTTTTAGGATTATGGTTAGAGTTAAGTTTAGGGTGAGGGTGAGATTTAGTGTTAAAATTAGGGTTAGTGTTAGTTTTAGGGTTAGGGTGAGGGTTAGGTTTAGGGTTAGGCTTAGGCTGAGGCTTAGGCCGAGCATGAGGGTGAGGGTTAGGGTTCGGGTTAGGGTGAAGGTTAGATTGAGGTTTAGGGTTAGGATTAGGGTAAGGGTGTGTTCTAGGGTTAGGGTTAGGGTGAGGGCTAGGGTTAGGGATAGGGTTTAGGATTAGAGTTAGGGTAAGGGTGATTGTGAGGATTAGGCTAAGTGTTAGGCTTAGAGTTAGGGTGAGGGTTAGGGTTAGGTTTTGGGTTAGGGTGATGTTGAGGCTGAGGATTAGGGTTAGGTTTACGGTTAGGTTTAGGGTTAGGGTTAGTGTTAGTGTTAGTGTTAGGGTTATGGTGAGGGTTAGGGTTAGAGTTAGGCTTAGGCTTAGGCTTAGGGTTACGATGAGGGTCAGGGTGGGGTTGAGGATTAGAGTTAGGGTTAGGGTTAGGCTTAGGGTTAGTGTTACTGTTAGTGTTATGGTTAGGGTTAAGTTTGCGGTGAGCATGAGGCTGAAGGTGATGGTTATGGTTATGGTTACGGTTAGGGTTAGTGTTATTCTTAGCATTAGGGTTAGAGATTAGGTGAGGTTGAGGTTGAGGGTGAGGGTTTGGGTTATGGTGAGGTTTAGGATGAGGTTTAGGGTCAGGGTTAGGGTTAGGGTGAGGGTGAGGTTTAGGATTAGAGTTATTGTTAGGGGGAGGTTTAGGGTTAGGGTTTGGGTTAGTGTTAGGGTTATTGTTACTGTTATGGTTAGGGTTAAGTTTGCTGTGAGGGTGAGTCTGAGGGTGAGGGTTATGGTTATGGTTATGGTTAGGGTTAGAGTTATTGTTAGGTTTAGGGTTAGAGTTACGGTGAGGTTGAGGGTGAGGGTGAGGCTTAGGGTTATGGTGAGGTTTAGGAAGAGGTTTAGTGTTAGGGTTAGGGTTAGGGTGAGGGTGAGGTTTAGGGTTAGAGTTATGGTTAGGGGGAGGGATAGGGTGAGTTTTACGGTTAGGTTTAGTGTTAGGGTTAAGGTGAGGGTGAGGGTTAGGTTGAGGTTTAGGGATAGGTTTAGGTTTAGGATTAGGGTTAGGGGAGTCTGAGTGTGAGGGTTAGGGTGAGGATTAGGCTTAGCCTTATGGTTAGGCTAAGGGTGAGGGTGGGGGTGAGGATTAGGGTTATGGTGATGGTTAGGGTTAGGGTTAGTGGTATTGTTAGGGTAAGGGTTAGAGTTACGTTGAGGGTGAGGGTGCGGGTGAGGGTTAGGGTTAGGGTGGGGTTTAGGGTTAGGGTTAGTGTTATGGTTAGGGTGCGGGTGAGGTTTAGGGTTAGATATAGGGTTACGGGGAGGGTTAGGGTGAGGGTCAGGGTTAGGGTTATTGTTAGGGTTAGTGTGAGTGTGAGGGTTAGGTTGAGGTTTAGGTTTAGGGTTAGGATTAGGGTTAGTGTGAGGGTTAGTGTTAGGGTTAGGGTTAGTTTTAGGGTGCGGTTTGGTGTTTGGGTGAGTGTTTGGGTTATTGTGAGAGTTATGGTTAGGGTGAGGGTTAGGATAAGGATTAGAGTTATTGTTAGGGTTAGGTTTAGGGATTCGGTTACAGTGAGGGTGAGGGTGAGGGTTAGGGTTAGGGTTAGGGCGAGGTTTAGGGTTTGGGTTAGGGTTAGAGTGAGGGTTAGGGTGAGTGTGAGGTTTAGGGTTAGAGTTAGGATTAAGGTGAAGGTTAGGTTGAGGTTTAGGGTTAGGGTTAGTGTTAGGGTTAGGGTTAGGGTGAGAGTTAGGGGGAGGTTTAGGATTACAGTTAGGGTTAGGTTTATGGTTAGGGTTAACCTTAGGGTTAGGGTGAGGGTGAGGTTTATGTTTAGAATTTGGGTGAGGCTGAGGGTCAGGGTGAGGGTTAGGATTAGGGTTAGGGTTAGGGTGAGTGTGAGGGTTAGGGTTAGAGTTGGGGTTAGCCTTAGATATAGGCTGAGGGTGAGGGTGAGGGTGAGGGTAAGGGTTAGTTTGATGGTTAGGGTTAGGGTTACTGTGAAGTTTAGTGTTAGGGTTAGTGTTAGAGTTAGGGTTAGTGTGAGGGTTAGGTTGAGGGGTAGATTTAGGGTTAGGGTGAGCATTAGGTTGAGTGTTATGGTTAGGGTGAGGGTTAGGGGGGAGGTGAAGGTAAGGGTATACATGACGGTTAGGCTGTGTGTGAGGGATATGTCAAGGGTGAGGGTTAGGTTTAGGGTGAGGGTTAGGGTTAGGGTTAGTGTGAGAGTAAGGGTTCGGGTTAAGTTTACGGTTAGGGTTAGGGTTAGGGTAAGTGTTACGGTGAGGCTGAGGGTTAGTGTCAGTTTGAGAGTTAGGGTTAAGATTAGGGTTAGGGTGAGGGTTAGGGTTAGGGTTAATGTTAGGGTGAGGGTTAGGGTTACGATTAGGGTTAGGGTGAAGGCTAGGGGTGGGTGAGGTTTAAGGTTAGGGTTAGCGTGAGGTTTACGGTTAGGGTTAGGGTTAGGGTTAGGGTGAGGTTGAGGTTTAGGGTTAGAGTTAAAATTAGTGTGAGGCTCAGTTTGAGGGTTAGGGTTAGTGTTAGAGTTAGGGTTAGGTTGAGGGTTAGGTTGTGGGTGAGGGTTAGGCTTAGGGTTAGGATTAGGATTAGGGTTAGGCTTAGGGTGAGGGTGAGGGTTAGGTTTAGTGTTAGTGCTAGGGTTAGGTTTAGAGTGAGAGTTAGGGTTCGGTTGAGTTTACGGTTAGGGTGAGGTTTACCGTTAGGGTTAAGGTTAGTGTGAGAGTTAGGATTAGGTTGAGGTTTAGGGTTAGGATTAGGGTTAGGGTGAGTGTTAAGGTTAGGGTTAGGGTGTGTGTAAGGATGAGGATTAGGGTTTGCGTGAGGGCTAGGGTGAGGGTGAGGGTTAGGGTTAGGGTTAGGGTTAGGGTGAGTGTTAGGGTGAGGGTTAGATTTAGTTTTAGGGTTATGTTTATGGTTAGGTTTAGGATTAGGGTTATGGTGAGGGTTAGGTTGAGGATTAGGTTTAAGGTGAGGGTGAGGGTTACGGTTAGGGTGAGGGTTAGGGTTAGGGTTAGACTTAGGTTTAGGGTTAGGCTTAGGATGAGGGTGGAGGTGAGGATTAGGGTTAGGGTGATGATTAGGGTTAGGATTCGGGTGAGGGTTAGTATGAGGGTTAGGGTTAGGATTAGGGTTAGGGTGAGGGCTAGGTTAAGGTTGAGGTTTAGGTTAAGGGTTAGGCTTCGGCTTAGTGTTAGGCTGAGAGTGAGGTTGAAGGTGAGGGTTAGGGTTAGGATGATGGTTAGGTTTACAGTTAAGGTGAGTGTTAGGATGAGTTTTAGGGTTAGGGTGAGGATGATGGTAAGGGTAAAGGTGAGGTTTAGGGTAAGCGTGAGGGTTAAGATAAGGGTGAGGTTAGGTTTAGGTTTAGGGTAAGGGTAAGAGTAAGGGTTAGGGTAAGGGTCAGGGTGAGGGTTAGATTGAGGATTAGGGTTAGGGTTAGTGTGAGGTTTAGAGTGAGGATGAAGGTTAGGGTTAGGGTGAGGGTGAGGGTTAGAATTAGGGTTAGAGTGAGGGCTAGGGTGAGGGTGAGGATTAGGATTAGGGTTAGGGTTAGTGTGAGGTTTAGAATTAGGGTGAGGGTTAGGGTTAGTGTGAGGGTTAGTGTTAGGGTGAGGGTAAGTGTTAGGGTGAGGGTTAGGGTTAGGGTGAGGGTTATGGTTAGGGTGAGGTTTTGGGTTAAGGTTAGGGTTATTGTTAGGGTTAGGTTTAGGGTTAGGGTTACAGTGAGGGTTAGGGTGAGGTTTAGGTTTAGGGTTAGGATGAGGTTTAGGTTTAGGGTTACACTTAGACTTAGGGTTAGGGTGAGGGTGAGATTTAGGGTTAGAATTAGGGTTAGTGTTAGTGTTAGGGTTAGGGTGAGGGTTAGGCTTAGGCTTAGGCTTAGGCTTAGGTCGAGCATGAGGTTGAGGTTTAGGGTTCGGGTTAGCCTGAGGGTTAGGATTACCGATAGGGTGAGGGTTAAGATGAGGTTTAGGGTTAGTATTAGGGGAACGGTGAGGGCTAGGGTGAGGGTTAGGGTGAGGGCTAGATTTAGGGATAGGGTTAGTTTTAGGATTATGGTTAGGGTGAGGGTGAGTGTGAGGGTTAGGTTTAGGCTTAGGGTTAGGCTTAGAGTTAGGGTGAGGATTAGGGTTAGGGCTTGTGTTATGGTGAGGTTGAGGCTGAGGATTAGTGTTAGGTTTAGGGTTAGGTTTAGGGTTAGGGTTAGGGTTAGTGTTAGGGTTAGGGTTATGGTGAGGATTAAGGTTAGGGTTAGGGTTAGGGTTAGCCTTACTGTTAGGCTGAGGGTGAGTTTGGCCGTGAGGATTAGAGTTAGGGTTAGGGTTAGGCTTACAGTTAGTGTTAAGGTTAGGGTTAAGTTTACAGTGAGGTTGAGGCTGAGGGTGATGTTATGGTTAATGTTATGGTTAGGGTTGGGATTAGTGTTATATTTAGGGTTAGGGTTAGGGTTACTGTGAGGTTGAGGGTGAGGGTGATGGTTAGGGTTTGGGTGAGGTTTAGGGTTAGGTTTAGGGTTAGGGTTAGGGTGAGTGTGAGGGTTAGGGTTAGGGTTAGGTTTAGGCTTATAGTTAGGCTGAGGATGAGGGTGAGGATCAGGGTGAGGGTTAGGGTGAGGGTGAGGGTTAGTGTTAGGGTGAGAGTTAGGGTTAGGTTAAGTTTAGGTTTAGGGTGAGGGTTAGGGTTAGGTTTAGGGTGAGCATTATGGTTAGAGTTAGGTTGAGGGTTAGGGTTAGGGTAAGGATGAGATTAAGGGTTAGGGTTAGGGTGAGGGTTTGGATGATGATTAGGGTTAAGATTAGGGTTAGGGTAGGGCTACGATGAGGGTGAGGATTAATCTTAGTGTTAGGTTAAGATTTAGGTTTAGGGTTAGGGTTAGGGTGAGGGTGAGGATGAGGGTTAGGGTTACGGTGAGGGTGAGGGTTAGGGTTAGGGTGAGGGTTAGGGTTAGGATTATTGTTAGGGTGAGGTTGAATGTTAGCATTAGTGTTAAGGTTAGGATTAATGTTATTGTTAGGGTTAGGGTTAGAGTTATGGTGAGGTTGAGGGTTAGGGTGGGAGTTAGGTTTAGGGTTAGGTTGAGGTTTAGTGTTAGAGTTAGGATTAGGGTTAGGGTGAGGGTGAGGTATATGGTTACATTTAGGTTTAGTTGGAGAGTTAGGTCGAGGGTTAGGGTTAGGCTTAGTGTTAGGGTTAAGGTTAGGGTGAGGGTTAGGTTGAGGTTTAGGATTAGGGTTAGGGTGAGGGTGAGTGTGAGGTTTAGGGTTAGAGTTAGGCTTAGGCTTAGGGTTAGGCTGAGAGTGAGGGTGGAGGTGAGGATTAGGGTTAGGCTGATGGTTAGGGTTAGGGTTATGGTGAGGGTTAGTGTTAGGGTTAGGTTTAGAGTTAGAGTTAGGGTGAGGATGAGGTTTAGGGGTAGAGTTAGGGTTAGGGTGAGGGTTAGCGTTAGAGTGAGGGTTAGTGTTAGCGTTAGTGTGAAGTTTAGGGTGAAGATGAGGGTTAGGGTTAGGCTGAAGGCTAGGGAGAGGGTTAGGTTTAGGGTTAGTGTTAGTGTGAGGTTTAGGGTTAGGGTGATGGTTAGGGTTAGTGTGAGGGTTAGTGTTAGGGTTAGGGTTAGTGTTAGGGTGAGGGTAAATGTTAGGGTGAGGGTTAGGATTATGGGGATGGTTAGGATGAGGGTTAGGGTTAGGATTAGGGTTAGGTTGAGGGTGAGTGTGGGTATTAGGATTACGTTTAGGGTTAGACTTAGGTTTAGGCTAAGGGTGAGGTTGAGGGTGAGGGTTAGGGTTAGGTTGAGTGTTAGGCTAAGGGTTAGCGGGAGGTTTAGGAAGAGGGTTAGGGTTAGGTTTAGGGTTGGGTGAGGGCTAGGTTGAGGGTGAGGTTTAGGTTAGGGTTATGGTGAGCTTTAGGGTTAGGGTAAGGTTGAGAGTTAGGGTTCGGGTTAAGTTTAGGGTTAGGTTGAGGGTTACGTTAAAGGTTACAGTGAGAGTGAGGGTTAGGGTTAGGTTGAGGGTTAGGGTTCGGATTAGAGTTAGGGTGAGGGTGAGGGTGAGGGTTAGGGTTAGGGTTAGGGTTAGCCTTAGGGTTAGACTGAGGGTGAGGGTCAGGGTGCGGGTTAGGGTTAGTGTAAGGGTTAGGGTTAGGTTTAGGGTGAGAGTTAGGGTTTGGTTAAGTTGCGGGTTAGTGTGAGGGTTAGGGTTAGGGTTACGGTGTGTGTGAGGGTTAGGGTAAGGTTGAGGGTTAGGGTTAGGATTAGGGTTAGGGTGAAGGTAAGGATGAGGATTAGGGTTAGGATTAGGGTTAGGGTCAGGGCTAGGGTGAGGATGAGGGTTAGGGTTAGTGTTAGATTAAGGTTTAGGGTTAGGGTTAGGGTTAGGGTGAGGGTTAGGTTAAGGGTTAAGGTTACGGTGAGTGTGAGGGTTAGGATTAGGGTTAGTGTGAGGGTGAGTGTTAGGAATAGGGTTAGGTTTAGGGTTAGGGTTAGGTTTAGCTTTAGGATAAGGGTTAGGGTGAGGGTGAGGTTTAGGGTTACATATAGTGTTAGTTGGAGGTTTAGGTCGTGGGTTAAGGTTAGGGTTAGTGTTAGGGTTAAGGTTAGGGTGAGGGTTAGGTTGAGGTTTATTGTTAAGGTTATTGTTATGGTTAGGATTAGGGTTAGCATGAGGGTTAGGTTTAGGGTTAGGGTGAAGGTGAGGGTGAGGGTGAGGGTTAGGGTGAGTGTTAGGGTTAGGATTAGGGTTAGGGTGAGGGTGAGTGTTAGGATTATGGTTAAGGTTAGGGTTAGGATTAGGGTTAGGAATAGGGTTAGGGTGAGGATGAAGTATAGGGTTAGGGTTAGGGTTAGTTGGAGGGTTAGGGTGAGGTTGAGGGCTAGGGTAAGGGTTAGGCTTAGGCTTAGGGTTAGGCTGAGAGTGAGGTTGAGGGTGAGTGTTAGGGTTAGGATGATGGTTAGGTTTACAGTTAGGGTGAGGGTTAGGATGAGGTTTACGGTTAGGGTGAGGGTTAGGGTGAGGATGATGGTAAGGGCAAAGGTGAGGTTTAGGCTGAGGGTGAGAGTTAGGATTAGGGTGAGGGTTAGGGTTAGAGTGAGGCTTAGTGTTAGGGTTAGTGTGAAGTTTAGGGTTAGGATGAGGGTTAGGTTTAGGGTGAGGGCTAGGGACAGGGTGAGGTTTAGGGTTAGTGTTCGGGTGAGGGTAAGTGTTAGGGTGAGGGTTAGGATTATGGGGAGGGTTAGGATGAGGGTTAGGGTTAGGATTAGGGTTAGGTTGAGGGTGAGTGTGGGTATTAGGGTTACGCTTAGGTTTAGGCTGAGGGTGAGGTTGAGGGTGAGGGTTAGGGTTAGGTTGAGTGTTAGGCTAAGGGTTAGGGGGAGGTTTAGGAAGAGGGTTAGGGTTAGGTTTAGGGTTGGGTGAGGGCTAGGTTGAGGGTGAGGTTTAGGTTAGGGTTATGGTGAGCTTTAGGGTTAGGGTAAGGTTGAGAGTTAGGGTTCGGGTTAAGTTTAGGGTTAGGTTGAGGGTTACGTTAAGGGTTACAGTGAGGGTGAGGGTTAGGGTTAGGTTGAGGGTTAGGGTTCGGATTAGAGTTACGGTGAGGGTGAGGGTGAGGGTTAGGGTTAGGGTTAGGGTTAGCCTTAGGGTTAGACTGAGGGTGAGGGTCAGGGTGCGGGTTAGGGTTAGTGTAAGGGTTAGGGTTAGGTTTAGGGTGAGAGTTAGGGTTTGGTTAAGTTGCGGGTTAGGGTTAGGGTTACGGTGTGTGTGAGGGTTAGGGTAAGGTTGAGGGTTAGGGTTAAGATTAGGGTTAGGGTGAAGGTAAGGATGAGGATTAGGGTTAGGATTAGGGTTAGGGTCAGGGCTAGGGTGAGGGTGAGGGTTAGGGTTAGTGTTAGATTAAGGTTTAGGGTTAGGGTTAGGGTTAGGGTGAGGGTTAGGTTAAGGGTTAAGGTTACGGTGAGTGTGAGGGTTAGGATTAGGGTTAGTGTGAGGGTGAGTGTTAGGAATAGGGTTAGGTTTAGGGTTAGGGTTAGGTTTAGCTTTAGGATAAGGGTTAGGGTGAGGGTGAGGTTTAGGGTTAGATATAGTGTTAGTTGGAGGTTTAGGTCGTGGGTTAAGGTTAGGGTTAGTGTTAGGGTTAAGGTTAGGGTGAGGGTTAGGTTGAGGTTTATTGTTAAGGTTATTGTTATAGTTAGGATTAGGGTTAGCATGAGGGTTAGGTTGAGGATTAGGGTTAAGGTGAGGGGGAGGGTTAGGGTTAGGGTGAGTTTTAGGGTTAGGATTAGGGTTAGGGTGAGGGTGAGTGTTAGGATTATGGTTAAGGTTAGGGTTAGGATTAGGGTTAGGAATAGGGTTAGGGTGAGGATGAAGTATAGGGTTAGGGTTAGGGTTAGGGTTAGTTGGAGGGTTAGGTCGTTGTTTAAGATTACGGTTAGTGTGAGGGTTAAGGTTAGGATGAGGGTTAGGTTGAGGTTTAGGGTTATCGTTAGGGTTAGTGTTAGGTTTAGGGTTAGGGTGAAGGTGAGGGTGAGGGTGAGGGTTAGGGTTAGACTTAGGTTTAGAGTTAGGCTTAGGGTGAGGGTGGAGGTGAGGATTAGGGTTAGGGTGATGATTAGGGTTAGGGTTAGGGTGAGGGTTAGTATGAGGTTTAGGGGTAGGATTAGGGTTAGGGTGAGGGCTAGGGTGAGGTTGAGGGCTAGGGTAAGGGTTAGGCTTAGGCTTAGGGTTAGGCTGAGAGTGAGGTTGAGGGTGAGTGTTAGGGTTAGGATGATGGTTAGGTTTACAGTTAGGGTGAGGGTTAGGATGAGGTTTATGGTTAGGGTGAGGGTTAGGGTGAGGATGATGGTAAGGGCAAAGGTGCGGTTTAGGCTGAGGGTGAGAGTTAGGATTAGGGTGAGGGTTAGGGTTAGAGTGAGGCTTAGTGTTAGGGTTAGTGTGAAGTTTAGGGTTAGGATTAGGGTTAGGTTTAGGGTGAGGGCTAGGGACAGGGTGAGGTTTAGGGTTAGTGTTCGGGTGAGGGTAAGTGTTAGGATTATGGGGAGGGTTAGAGTTAGGATTAGTGTTAGGGTGAGGGTGAGTGTGGGTGTTAGGTTTAGGTTTAGGGTTAGGCTTAGGTTTAGGCTGAGGGTGAGTTTGACGTTGAGGGTTAGGGTTAGGGTGAGGGTTAGGGTAAGGGTTAGGGGGAGGGTTAGTAAGAGGGTTAGGGTTAGGATTAGGGTTGGGTGAGGGCTAGGTTGAGGGTGAGGTTTATGTTAGGGTTATGGTGAGGTTTAGGTTTAGGGTAAGGTTGAGAGTTAGGGTTCGGGTTAAGTTTAGGGTTAGGTTGAGGGTTAGGGTAAGGGTTACAGTGAGGGTGAGGGTTAGGGTTCAGTTTATAGTTACGGTGAGGGTGAGGGTGAGGATTAGGGTTAGTGTGAATGTGAGGGTTTGGATGAGGGTTAGGGTTAGGATTAGGGTTATTGTGAGGGTGAGGATTAGGATTAGTGTTAGGGTAAGGTTTAGGGTTAGGGTTAGGTTGAGGGTTAAGGTTAGGGTTAGGGTTAGGGGTGAGGTAGAGTGTTGGCATTAATGCTGGGGTTAGGGTTAGGGTTAGGTTTAGGGTTAGGATTACAGTTATTTTTAGGGTTAGGGTTAGAGTTATGTTGAGGTTGAGGGTTAGGTTGAGGTTTAGGTTTAGGGTTAGGGTTAGGGTTAGGATTAGGTTTAGGTTGAGGGTGAGTGTGAGGTTTAGGGTTAGGGTTAGGCTTAGGCTTAGCGTTAGGCTGAGGGTGAGGGTGGGGGTGAGGATTAGGGTTAGGGTTAGGGGGAGGGTTAGTGTTAGTGTTAGGGTTAGAGTTAGGGTTAGGTTTAGGGTTAGAGTGAGGGTTAGCGTGGGGCTGAAGGTAAAGGTAAAGGTGAGGGTTAGGCTGAGAGTGAGGGTTACACTAAGGGTGAGGGTTAAGGTTAGGGTTAGAGTTAGGGTTAGGGTTAGGGTGAGGGTGAGGGTTAGATTGAGATTAGTGTTAGGGTTAGTGTGAAGTTTAGGGTGAGGATGAGGGTTAGGGTTAGGGAGAGGGCTAGGGATAGGGTGAGGTTTAGGGTTAGTGTTATTGTGAAGTTTTGGGTTAGGGTGATGGTTAGGGTTAGTGTGAGTGTTAGGGTTAGGGTTAGGGTTAGTGTTAGGGTGAGGGTAAGTGTTAGGGTGAGGGTTAGGTTTAGGGTGAATGTTATGGTTAGGGTGAGGGTTAGTGTTTGGGTTAGGGTTATTGTTAGCGTTAGGATTAGGGTTACGGTTATAGTGAGGGTGAGGGTGAGGGTGAGGGTGAGGGTGAGGGTTATGGTTAGGGCTAGGATGAGGTTTAGGGATAGGGTTAGGATTAGAGTCAGGGTGAGGTTTAGAGTTAGAGTTAGGTTAGGGTGTGGCTGAGGGTGAGGGTTAGGGTTAGGATTAATTTTAGGGTTAGGCTTAAGGTGAGGGTTAAGTTGAGGGTGAGGGTTAGGGTTAGCGTTAGGAGTAGGATTAGGGTTAGGGTTAGGGTGATTGTGAGGTTTAGGGTTAGGGATAGTCTTAAGGTTAGGCTGAGGTTGAGGGTGAGGGTTATGGGTAAGTTAGGTTTAGGGTTAGGGATAGGGTGAGTGTGAGGATTAGGGTTAGGGTTAGGCTTAGTATTAGGCTGAGGGTGAAGGTGTGGGTTAGGGTTAGGGTGAGCCTATGGGGTGGGTTAAGTTGAGGGTTAGGGTTAGGATTAGGGTGAGGGTGAGTGTGTGTGTTAGGGTTAGATTTAGGGTTAGGCTTATGTTTAGGTTGAGGGTGAGGTTGTGGGTGAGGGTTAGTGTTAGGGTGAGGGTTTGTGTAAGGGTTAGGAGCAGGGTTAGGAACAGGGTTAGCGTTAGGATTAGGGTTGGGTAAGGGCTAGGGTGAGTGTGAGGTTTAGGGTTAGGGATAGGGTTAGGTTTAGGGTTAGGGTTAGGGTAACGGTGAGAGTTAGGGTTCGTGTTAAGTTTAGGGTTAGGTTGAGGGTTACTGTTCGGTTTAGGGTTAGGGTGAGGGTGAGGGTGAGGGTTAGGGTTAGTGTTAGGGTGAGGGTTAGGATGAGAGTTAGTGTTAGGTTTAGGGTTTTGTTGAGGTTTAAGGTGACAGTGAGGTTTAGGGTTAGGGTTAGGGTTAGAGTGAGGGTGAGGTTGAGGGTTAGGGTTAGGGTTAGTGTTAGGTTTATGGTTAGGGTGAGGGTTAGGTTGAGGGTGAGGGTTAGGCTTAGGGTTAAGATTGGTTTTAGGGTAAGGGTTAGGGTGAGTGTCAGCTTTATGGTTAGGGTTACGGTTAGGCTTAGGATTAGGCTGAGGGTGAGGGTGAGGGTGAGGGTTAGGGTTAGTGTGAGGTTTAGGGATTGGGTTAGGGTGATAGTTAGGGTTCGGTTATTTTTAGGGTTAGGGTGAGGGTTAGGGTTAGGTTTATGGTGATCATGAGGTTTAGGGGTAGGTTGAGAGTTAGGGTTATGGTTAGGGTTAGGGTGAGGGTTAAGGTTAGGGTTAGTGTGAGGGTAAGGATGAGTATTAGGGTTCGGTTTAGGGTTAGGGTCAAGGCTAGGGTGAGGGTGAGGGTTAGGGATAGTGTTAGATTAAGGTTTAGGTTTATGGTTAGGGTTAGTGTGAGGGTTAAGTTTAGGGTTTGGGTTACGGTGAGGGTGAGGATTAGGGTTAGGGTGAGTCTTAGGTTTAGGATTAAGGTAAGCTTGAGGGTGAGTGTTAGGATTATTGTTAGGGTTAGGGTTAGGGTTAGGATTAGTGTTATTGTTATGGTTAGGGTTATAGTTATGGTGCGGATGAGGGTGAGGGAGAGGGTGAGGGTTAGCTTTAGGGTTAGGGTGAGCTTTATGGTTAGGGTTAGGATTAGGGTTAGGATGAGGGTGAGGTTTTGGGTTAGATTTAGGGTTAGTTGGAGGGTTAGGTCCGGGGTTAGGGTTAGGGTTTGTGTTAGGGTTAAAGTTAGGGTGAGAGTTAGGTTGAGGTTTAGGGATATGGTTATGGTTTGGTTTAGGTTTAGGGTTAGGGTTAGGGTGAGTTTTAGGGTTAGGTTTAGGGTTAGGGTGAGGGTGAGGGTGAGGTTTAGGGTTAGAGTTAGGGTTATGGGGAGGGTTAGGGTTATGGTTTGGGTTAGGGTGAGGGTGGGGCTGAGGGTTAGGGTTAGGTTTAGGGTTAGGTTTAGGGTTAGGGTTAGTTTTAGGGTTACGGTGAGGGTTAGGGTGAGGGTTAGGCTTAGGGTTAGGCTGAGGGTGAGGGTGGGGGTGAGGGTGGGGGTGAGGATTATTATTAGGGTTAGGCTTAGGGTTAAGGTTATTGTTAGTGTAATCCTTAGGGTTAAGTTTGCTGTGAGGGTGAGGCTGAGAGTGAGGGTTATGGTTATGGTTATGGTTAGGGTTAGGGTTAGAGTTAGAGTTATTGTTAGGTTTGGGTTAGAGTTAGTGTGAGGTTGATGGTGAGGGTGAGGTTTAGGGTTAGGGTGAGTTTTAGGGTGAGGTTTATGGTTAGGGTTAGGGTTAGGGTTAGGGTGAGGGTGAGGTTTAGGTTTAGAGTTAGGTTAGGGGGAGGGATAGTTTGAGGTTTAGGGTTAGGGTTATTGTTATGGTTAGGGTGAGGTTGAGGGTTAGGTTGAGGTTTAGGGACAGAGTTAGGTTTAGGTTTAGGTTTAGGGTGAGGGTGAGTGTGAGGGTTAGATTGAGGGTTAGGCTTAGGCCTATGGTTAGGCGAAGGGGGAGTTGGAGGTGAGGATTAGGTTTAGGGTGATGCTTATGTTTAGGGTTAGTGTTATTTTTAGGGTTAGGGTTAGAGTTACGGTGAGGGTGAGGGTGCGGGTGAGGGTTAGGGTTAGGGTTAGGGTTAGGCTAAGGGTTAAGCTGAGGGTGAGGGTGAGGGTGAGGGTTAGGGTTAGGGTGAGATTTAGGGTTAAGGTTAGGCTGAGAGTTAATGGTCGGTTATGTTTAGGGTTGGGGTGAGGTTTAGGGTTAGGTTTACAGTGATCGTGAGGTTTAGGGTTAGGTTGAGAGTTAGGGTTAGGTTGAGGGTTAAGGTTAGGTTTAGGGTGAGGGTAAGGATGAGGATAAGGGTTACGATTAGGGTTAGGGTGAGGGTGAGGGTTAGGGTTAGTGTTAGATTAAGGTTTAGGTTTAGGGTTAGTGTTAGGGTGAGGGTTAGGTTGAGGGTTAGGGTTATGGCGAGAGTGAGGATTAGGGCTAGGGTGAGGCTTAAGGTTAAGATTAGGATTAGCTTGAGGGTGAGTGTTAGGATTAGGATTACGGTTAGGGTTAGCATTAGGTTTAGGGTTAGGATTAGTGTTATTGTTAGGGTTAGGGTTAGAGTTATGGTGAGGGTGAGGGTGAGAGTGAGGGTTAGGGTGAGGTTTAGGGTTATGGTTAGGATTAGGGTTAGGGTGAGGGTGAGGTTTAGGGTTAGATTTAGGGTTAGTTGGAAGGTTAGGTCGGGGGTTAGTGTTAGGGTTTGGGTTAAGGTTAGTATTAGGGTTAGGTTGAGGGTGAGTGTGAGGGTTAGGTTTAGGGTTAGTCTTAGCTTTAGCATTAGGCTGAGGGTGAGGGTGGGGGTGAGGATTAGCGTTAGGGTGATGGTTAGGTTTAGTATTAGGGTGAGTGTTAGAATGAGGGTTAGGGTTAGGATTAGGGTTAGGGTGTGGGCTAGGGTGAGGGTGAGGTTTAGGGTAAGGGTTAGGCTTAGGCTTAGGGTTAGGCTGAGCGTGAGGTTGAGGGTGAGGGTGAGGGTTAGGTTTAGGGTGATTTTTAGGTTTATGGTTATTGTGAGGGTTAGGATGAGGTTTGGGGTTAGGGTGAGGGTTATGGTGAGGATGATGGTAAGGATAAATGTGAGGTTTAGGCTGAGGTTGACGATTAGGATAAGGTTGTAGGTTAGGGTTAGGTTTAGGGTTAGGGTAAGGGTTTGGTTTAGGGTCAGGGTGAGGGTTAGATTGAGGATTAGGGTTAGGGTTAGTGTGAGGTTTAGGGTGAGCATGAGGGTTAGAGTTAGGGTGAGGGTGAGGGTTAGAATTAGGGTTAGGGTGAGGGCTAGGGTGAGGGTTAGGATTAGGGTTAGGGTTAGGGTTATGGTGAGGTTAAGGATTAGGGTGAGGATTAGGGTTAGTGTGAGGTTTAGTGTTAGGGTTAGGGTTAGTGTTACAGTGAGGGTAAGTGTTAGGGTGAGGGTTAGTGTTAGGGTGAAGTTTAGTGTTAGTGTTAGGCTTAGAGTTAGGGTTAAGGTGAGGGTGAGGTTTATGGGTAGAGTTAGGGTTAGGGTGAGGGTTAGGGTTAGGGTACGGGTTAGGTTGGTTTTGACGGTAAGGGTAAATTTGAGTGTTAGGCTGAGGGTGAGGTTTAATGTAAGGATGAGGGTTAGGGTTAGGGTGAGGGTTAGTTTAAGGGTTTGGGTGAGGTGAGGCTTTGATTATTAGAGTTAGGGTTACTTTGAGGTTTAGGGTGAGGGTGAGGGTTAGGGTTAGTATTAGGGTGAGGTTTACGGTTAGGGTGATGCTTAGGGTTAGTGTGAGCGTTAGTGTTAGCGTTAGGGTTTATGTTAGGGTGAGGGTAAGTGTTAGGGTGAGGGTTAGTGTTGGGGTGAGGGTTTTTGTTAGGGTGAGAGTGAGGGTTAGGGTTAGTTTTATTGTTAGGTTTAGGGTTAGGGTTATTTTTATGGTTATTGTTAGGGTTAGGGTTAGGATGAGGTTTAGGTTTAGGGTTAGGTTTAGAGTTACTGTTAGGGTGAGGGTGAGATTTAGGGTTAGAGTTATGGTTAGTGTTAGTGTTGGGGTTAGGGTGAGGGTTAGGGTTAGGCTTAGGCTTAGGCAGAGCATGAGGGTGAGTGTTAGGGTTCGGGTTAGAGTGAGGGTTAGGGTTAGGGTTAGGTTGAGGGTTAGGATGAGGTTTAGGTTAGGATTAGGGTAAGGGTGAGGGCTAGGGTTAGGGATAGGGTTAGGTTTAAGATTAGGGTTAGGGTTAGGGTTAGGCTTAGAGTTAGGGTGAGGGTTAGGTTTAGGGTTTGGGTTAGGGTGAGGGTGCGGCTGAGGATTAGAGTTAGGTTTAGGGTTAGGTTTAAGGTTAGGTTTAGGGTTAGGGTTAGTGTTAGGTTTAGGGTTAAGATTACAGTGAGGGTTAGGGTTAGGGTTAGGGTTAGGCTTAGGGTTAGGCTTAGGGTTAGGCTGAGTGTGAGGGTGGGTTTGAGGATTACAGGTAGGGTTAGGGTTAGGGTTATTGTTAGTGTTATGTTTAGGGTTAAGTTTGCGGTGAGGGTGAGGCAAAAGTTGAGGGTTATGGTTAGGGTTAGGGTTAGGGTTAGGGTTAGTGTTATTCTTAGGGTTAGGGCTAGAGATACAGTGTGATTGAGGTTGTGGGTGTGGGTTAGGTTTAGGGTGAGTTTTAGGGTTAGGTTTAGGTTTAGGGTGAGGGTGAGGGTGAGGTTTAGGGTTAGAGTTAGGGTTATGGGGAGGGTTAGGGTTAGGATTTGGGTTAGGGGGAGGGTGGGGCTGAGGTTTAGGGTAAAGTTTAGGGTTAGGGTTAGGTTTTGGGTTAGGGTTAGGTTTAGGGTTATGGTGAGGTTTAGGGTTAGGGTTAGGTTTATGGTTAGGGTTAGGAGGAGGCTTGGGATTAGGGTTAGTGTTGGAGTTAGGGTTAGGGTGAGGGTGAGATTTAGGGTTAGAGTTAGGGTTAGTGTTAGTGTTAGGGTTAGGGTGAGGGTTAGGGTTAGGCTTAGGCTTAGGCTTAGGCTTAGGTTTTGGCCAAGCATGAGTGTGAGGGTTAGGGTTCGGGTTAGAGTGAGGGTTAGTGTTATGGTTAGATTGAGGGTTAGGTTGAAGTTTAGGTTTAGGATTAGCCTAAGGGTGAGGGCTAGGGTTAGGGTTAGGGTGAGGGCTAGGGTTATGGATAGGGTTAGGTTTAGGATTAGGGTTAGGGTGAGGGTGAGTGTGAGGGTTAGTATTAGGGTTAGGGTGAGGGTGAGTATGAGTGTTAGGGTTAGGGTTAGGCTAAGAGTTAAGGTGAGGGATAGGGTGAGGGTTTGGGTTAGGATGAGGGTGAGGCTGAGGATTACGGTTAGGTTTAGGGTTAGATTTAGGGTTAGGGTTAGTGTTAGGGTTAGGGTTTGGGTTACAGTGAGGGTTAGGGTTAGGGTTAGGGTTAAGCTTAGGGTTAGGCTGAGGGTCAGGGTGGGTTTGCGGATTAGAGTTAGGGTTAGGGTTAGGCTTAGGCTTAGGGTTATTGTTAGTGTTATGTCTAGGGTTAAGTTTGCAGTGAGGTTGAGGCTGAAGCTGAGGGTTATGGTTATGGTTAGGGTTAGGGTTAGTGTTATTCTTAGGGTAGGGTTAGAGGTACGGTGAGGTTGAGTTTGAGGGTGAGGGTTAGGGTTAGGGTAAGTTTAGGGTTTGGTTTAGGGTTAGGGTGAGTGTAAGGGTGAGGTTTAGGCTTAGAGTTAGTGTTACGGGGATGGTTAGGGTTAGGGTTTGGGTTAGGGTGAGGGTGCGCTGAGGATCAGGATTAGGTTTAGGGTTAGGGCTAGGGTTAGTTTAGGGTCAGGGTTAGGGTTAGGGTGAGGATTAGGTTGAGGTTTAGGGATAGGGTTAGGTTTAGGGTAAGTTTTAGGGTTAGGGTGGGTGTGAAGATTAGGATTAGGGTTAGGGTTGGGTTAGGGTTAGGGTTAGGTTGAGGGTTAGGATGAGGGTTAGAGTTAGTATTAGGGTTAGGGTGAGGGTGAGTGTGAGAGTTAGGGTGAGGGTTAGGTTTAGGCTTATGGTTAGGCTAAGGGTGAAGGTGGGGGTGAGGATTAGGTTTAGGGTGATGGTTCGTGTTATGGTTAGTGTTATTGTTAGCGTTTGGGTTAGAGTTACAGTGAGGGTGAGGGAGTGGGTGAGGTTTAGGTTTAGGGTTAGTGTGGTGTTTAGGGTTAGGGTTAGGGTTATGGTTAGGGTGAGGGTGAGGTTTAGGGTTAGATATAGTTTTAGGGCGAGTGTTTGGGGGAGGGTGTGGTATAGGGTTATTGTTAGTGTTAGAGTGAGGGTGAGGGTTAGCTTGAGGTTTAGGGTTAGGGTTAGGGTTAGGGTTAGTGTGAGGCTTAGTGTTAGGTTTAGGGTTAGTGTTAGGGTGAGGGTTGGTGTTAGGGTGAGGGTTTGGGTTATTGTGAGGGTTATGGTTAGGGTGAGGGTTAGGATAAGGGTTAGGGTTATTGTTAGGGTTAGATTTAGGGTTTCTGTTACAGTAATTGTGAGGGTGAGGGTTAGGGTTAGGGTCAGGGTTAGGGTTAGTGTGAAGTTTAGGGTTTGGGTTAGGGTTAGAGTGAGGGTTAGGTTGAGGGTGAGGTTTAGTGTTAGATTTAGGGTTAGGGTGAAGGTTAGGTTGAGGTTTAGGGTTAGGGTTAGTGTTATGGTTAGGGTTAGGGTGAGAGTTAGGGGGAGGGTTAGGGTTAGAGTTAGGGTTAGGTTTATGGTTAGGGTTAGCGTTAGGGTTAGGGTAAGCGTGAGGTTTAGGGTTAGAATTAGGTTTAGGGTGAGGCTGAGAGTGACGGTGAGAGTTAGAATTAGGGTTAGGATTAGGATTAGGTTTAAGGTTAGGGTGAGTGTGAGGGTTAGGGTTAGGCTTAGCCTTAGGTTTAGGCAGAGGGTGAGGGTGAGGGTGAGGGTTAGTTTGAGGGTTAGGGTTAGCATTAGGGTGAAAGTTAGGGTTCAGGTTACTTTTAGGGTGAGGGTGAGGGTTATGGTAAGGGTTTCGGTGAGGGTGAGGGTTAGTGTTAGGTTGAGAGTTAGGGTTAGGATTAGGGTTAGTGTGAAGGTTAGGGTTAGGGTTAGTGTTAGGGTGAGGGTTAGGATGAAGGTTAGAATTAGGGTTAGGGTGCGGGCTAGGGGCAGGTGAGGTTTAGGGTTAGGGTTACGGTAAGGGTTAGGGTTAGGGTCAGGGTGAGGCTTAGATTGAGGATTAGGGTTAGGGTTAGTGTGAGGTTTAGGCTGAGGATGAGGGTTAGGGTTAGGGTGAGGGTGAGGGTTAGAATTAGGGTTAGGGTGAGGGCTAGGGTGAGGTTGAGGGTTAGGGTTAGGATTAGGGTGAGGTTTAGGATTAGGGTAAGGCTTAAGGTTAGTGTGAGTGTTAGTGTTAGGGTGATGGTTAATGTTAGGGTGAGGATTAGGGTTAGGGTGAGGGTTATGGTTAGGGTGAGGGTTTGGGTTAGTGTTAGGGTTATTGTTAGGTTTAGGGTTAGAATTACGGTTACGGTGAGGGTGAGGGAGAGAGTTAGTGTTAGGGTTAGGGTGAGGTTTATTTTTAGGGTTAGGGTTAGAGTTAGGGTTCAGGTGAGGGTGAGGTTTAGGGGTAGAGTTAGTGTTAGGGTGAGGGTTAGGGTTAGGGTGTGGGTTAGGGTGGGGTTGACTGTAAGGTTAAATTTGAAGGTTAGGGTGAGGGTGAGGGTTACGGTAAGGTTAAGTGTTGGGTCTTCGTCCGTCCCACAAAAGACAGACGGGGTCCGAGGAAAGGTAAGTGCGGCGCTCGCCCGTTCCTTAGTCTCCCTCAGCCCAGGAGACAATCAGACACAGCGGGGAGCCAAATCCAGCAGGTAGAAAAACTCGTTTATTAACAGAGAGCAGCCCCTTTTTAAAGACAAAGAGGGTGGGTGGTATGGTAAGGGAGGAAGAGGAACCAATCACTGTCAAGGTCACACCCTATCATTCACCTGAGCCTTCACGGGCTGGTTAGGTACTGATCAGGAGATCAATTGGGGTCTGCCCACTCTACTCTCTCCCAGAGCCATCTTGGCTGGCCATGTGCTCTTCAGTAAATTAGGCTCTGCCCACTCAACCCCCTCCCAGCGCCATCTTTGCTGCCCATGTGCTCCACAGATTTCCCCCCTTTTTTTTTGTTTTAATGACAGACCCACCTAGCACAGTAATAAACATCAGTCCCACCACAGTTAGAAATGCTGGAAGCAGTTCAATTAATTCCTGGGCACCTGGTGTCTTTTAAGTAAGCCAGTTCCTTGTACGTGCCTTTAAACTAGCACAGGAGTCAAGATGACCTTTGAGCTTTACTGTCAGCTCCCAATGGCTCCCAACATCATCTCCCCCCATCTTTGCTTAAAGAAGCGAACCTGCCTGTCTTAGGTTGGGTAGATCGCCTTGTCTGCCTTACCCATCATCCGGAACTTCTTCAGAGCGAAGCTGAAGGCCCTGTCTTAGGTTGGTCAGACTGACACCCCCTTTTACCCGTCTCTGGCTGCGATTCCTCTCGGGGGGGAAATTCATTCATTTGGAGCTTGATAACTGGCTGGCTAAGCTCATAAGAGTTTTGCAGTGCATGTATCGCAAGGAAGGCATAGAAAAACCATCAGCAAAAGCATTACCAGGCCAGGAAATGTTACTACTAGTCCTTTAACCTTAGTGAAGGATGGGATAGCAGTCTTTGCCATTTCAGAGTCCAGAGGTGGGGATTGTTCTAATCCAGCTATTTGCCTGTGGGGTTGGACAAGATCTAAGCTGGAAGCATAACAAAAGGTGGTTGGTTGTTTAACAATAAGTATGGGTTCAATGCCACTATACAAGCAATTAGTAAAAGAACAATTAAAGCATTTAACATTAAAATAATTAACTCCTACAAAAATATTAAACAGTCCATAGGGTGGTGATCAAAATGAAGGTCAGGCCACCAGGTCGAAGGGACAGCTTCTCTTGTGGTGCTCCTGATGATTTCTGCATTGCCAGCGTTGATCACTGCCCAGGTCACTCACTGAGGTTGATGCAGATTCCATAGGGTCGTTCACAGGATCGGGAGAGTCAGGACAGCCAACAGCTGGAGTGTCAGGACAGCTGGAGTATCGCCATCTGCAATTGTTAGAGAACACAAGAGAGCTTCTCAAGGGCTGGTTGCCCTTGGGGATGGTTAATAATTGTCTTTCTGGCTTTTGTCTTTAGCTTATTCTTGGGCATCCTCCTGTATAGAGGAAATGGGTAAAAACTTAAGGTTCCTGGCAGGGATCCAAATGGGATCGGACTCCCCTATGGGGAAAACGCATCCAAATCCCCTGCCCATAGTAACTAGGGGGTCAGGTCCTGTCCATTGTTGTGTCAGGGGGTCCTTCTACCTGACTTTCACTTGGGGCTTAGGGTTTAGTTGTCCCCAGTGCTTCTGAAATCTGGATTCAGTTGCCCCTTTTGAAAAATTTAAGATGTTAATGGTAAACAAAGCTATCTGTAACTGTACATGGGGGCTAACTCCCATTTTTTGTTTTAATAATTGCTCTTTTTCTATAATTGCTTGGCCTTGGGGATTATAGGGAATTCCTGTATGTGCTGTGGCCCAGCATGCTCCTGAGTAGGTATCTATAGAGACAAAGATATATTTAAACTTACCAAAGGCCAGGAAATGAGTGACATCCGTTTGCCAGAGGACGTTAGGTTTAAGGCCTCTGGGATTTACCCCCGGGGGTTGTAATGGGGGTACTTTTAAGAAAGGCTGGCATGTTTTACAGGTATGTACTATCCTTTTAAGGTCCTTTACAGGAATCTGAGGAAATCTATGTTGAAGACCTCTCCAATTAATATGGGTTAAATCATGCAAACAGGTAGCCTCTTGTAATGTTAATGCTTGTGGGCCAGTAGCTAACTGGTCCGCCCACTTATTGCCTAGGGAAAAAAACCCAGGAAGTTTTGAATGCCCTCTCAAATGTTGAAAATGAATAGGGGCTCCCCGCCCTTCTAATAGGCCCTTAAGGGTAACCATAGGGGGGAAATAGGGTTTTCATCCAGCTTAAGATGTGCCTGGGGAATATGAGGGAGCAAGTTAATCATATACAGGCTATCAGAATACAAATTAAAGGGTTTTTGAATGTCCTAAAGAGCCATAATTATGGCCAGCATTTCCTTATATTGTGCTGACCCTTGACAAGGTTGAAATCTTTGTTGGCTCGGGGCCTTTTGTTGCTCCTCAAAGGCTGCATATGCAGAGCCCGCTTTACCTCTGTCAGTAAAAACATGAAGGGCACCAGGAATAGGCGCAGGAGAAAATAGAGATGGTATTTTGAGGGGAAGTCGCCATAACATGACAGTCCATTTGGATGGCCTGTAATGGCAGTCAGTTTGGCCTAGAAACCCCTCCAAGGAGAGAGCAAGACGAGCATTGGCTCGAGTGAGCCACTCAACATCTGCCATCCGAAAAGGAAAAACAATGGAGTGAGGGTCGAGGCCATAATGCCTTTGGGCTTGCGTCCTTCCCTTCACAATAGCATCTGCAAGTTGGTCTGCTTGAGAGTACACCCGAGGCGTGCCCCCCAGGGGAGTGTGAACCCACTCTAATGGCTCCCCATTTTGAGTTAAAACTGCAGATATTAATGTAACCCCTGCAAACAACCAAAGGGAAATGGGCTCACTGATAGAATACCTCTTTAGAGAAACTTTATCCAGGGCTTTTTGGAACTGCAAAAATATTGCCCTATGGCTGTCTGTAATTGTAATAACTTCTTGTGGCATCCTATCTTTTAGCAGGGCAAATAAGGGCACAAGACTATCTTTAGGGACAGAAACCCATGGCAACAGCGAATTGATTTCCCCTAAAAGACTCTGAAGTTGGGTTAAGGTTAGAGTGGCTGGAATATCCAGCAAAGGCTTAAGGGGGCTGGCCTGAGTCAAGGTAAGGTGGGTCCCGAGCACCTTAAAAGGAGCTACCTTTTGAATTTTATTAAGGGCTATGGTAAAACCCCCCTTTTTTAATATGTCCAGAACCTGGGCCAGAAGGCCCTCCAGGCAGCTTAGGTCTCGGTGCCCCAGAATTATATCGTCCATGTAGGCATAGGCAAGGGAGGTATCTGAACCCAGCACAGGCTCTAAAAGTGTGGCCAAGTATTGTTGGCAGAAGGCCGGGCTATTGGCCATACCCTGTGGCAGCACTGTCCATTCAAACCTCCGATCAGGCTGGGAAAAATTAAGAGAAGGTATAGAGAAAGCAAACTTCTCGCAGTCATCTGGATGCAGAGGGATAGAGAAAAAACAATCTTTAATATCAATCACAACCAAGGTATATTCTGAAGGTATAGCAGGAGTCCAGGGCATGCCTCTTAGGGGGGTTCCTACTAGCTCCATCTTTTCATTTACCTTCCGTAGATCTTGGAGCATCCGCCCAGCCCCAGAGGCTTTTTGAATAACAAATACGGGTGTGTTCCAAGGACTTATAGAAGGGCGGATATGCCTGAGGCTTATCTGTTCCCCCACCAGAAGGTGGAGGGCTTCAAGTTTAGGTTTGGTCAATGGCCACTGCTCCACCCAGATTGGGCTTCCTGGCTTCCACCTAATGGGAGGTACTTGGGGGGCAGTGGCCTTTAGGATTGGGGGTGCACCCGAGAGGGTCCCCTATGTTCTCTGTAATTATGAAAGTTAAAAAAATCCCCTTCCTTAACTCCCTCTAGATCCTGTTTAAGCCTTTGTGCTTCTTCCCCATCCAGGATATCATCATATGATGCTCGATGGTCTGTAGTGACCATGGCATCCATTTGTCTTAGCATATCTTGCCCTAGTAAATTGGCAGTGAGGTTCTTTGCCACTAAAGGGCGTATCTTTCCCTGTTCTCCATCTGGGCTAGTCCATGTCATAAGGGCAACCATTTCTTTGGTCTGGGAGTTGCCCCCTACCCTCAATATCGGGGGCCCAGGTGCAAGCTTCCAGTCCAAGGGCACTTCCTCCTCCCTGAGTATGGTTCGGTCTGCCCCAGTGTCGATTAAGCAGTGATACCTCTTTCCGCCTATGAGAATACTCATTTTAGGGCGGAGTCCCTCCACCAGGGGGATGGTCCAATGGACCTGGGCTGCCCTGCCATGAGGCTGCCTGGGCCTCATAGCAGAGGGGGTTCCTCCTTGAGTTAACGGGGCTGGAAGATGCCCCTCCCCTAGTTTAAAGGCTTCCCATCTAAATCAAACTTGGATCGACAATCCTTTTTCCAATGGTATCCCTTCCTGCACCTGGGGCAGGGCGTAGGTGGCAGTTTGGCCCCCCCGGGCCGGTTGGCGGATTGCTGTGTACAGTCCCTCCTAAAGTGCCCCTCTTGCCCGCATTTAAAACAAGTCCCTCTCCCCCCTGGGGTTCCTTGGCCCTGGGCTGCCGGCGTCTGAGCCTGTAAAGCTAAAGCTAGTGATTGGGACCGGTGCTGTTGCGTTCCCACATCCTGTGAGGCCACCACCCATCTGCTCAGGGAACTCTCTTTCAATCCTGCTCAGGCCATGCGGTGGTCTGCATTCAGCCCTTCCCCCGTCCCTGCTAGCATGGCATAAGTAATAGGTATTGTAGGTTGAGCCTGCCGGTTACTCTCTGCTCTCACTCTGCATTCCTCCTTAAAGAAAGCACACCATTTAATAAACTGAGAACTAGTAAGAACGGCTTTGGCCACATCCATCCAGTCCTTAGGGACACAAGGGTGATAGGCAATGTCTTGTAATAGGGTCTGGGCCCAGGGAGAGTTTGGGCCATCCTCCGCCACCGCCTTGCGGAGCTCTTTAAGATCCTTAGCTTCCCATGGATACCATTCCAAGGGCCTGTTAGCTCCTGGTGCCAGATTGACTGGATACGCTTGGGGAAGCGAATCCTGTGGCCGAGAGTCTGGGCTCTTTGGTGGCCCTTCCTTTCCAGAGGAGGTCTCCGAGGAGGTTACTTCCCTGGCCCTCGGCCCCTCCATAGAAGGCTGGTAGGGGTCTGGGTCTTGCAAGTCCCTCTCGCAGGCCTCGTAGGGCGCCGTACCTCCCCTCCAATCAGGAGAATAGGGAGGGGGCCTAGGACCATCAGTATCAGTTGGGTCAGAGGGGGTAGTATCAGCTGGGTCAGAGGGGGTAATTTTTACCCAGGTTTTGACTTCTACTGTGCACGTCTCAGTGCGTTCTCGATTGGATTTGACCCTTTCCTTTTCCTTCTCACTTCCCAAGTCCTCCTGTACCCCTTCTAGGCCTAATGTTGCCTCTTCCTCCTCCTTCTGTGATATAGCATTACCCATATTTAGGGTTTCACTTACCCCGAGAGACCGCTTAGCCTCGGCCGGTATTTTTTCCTTTTGTGCCCCACGTTGGGCGCCAGATGTTGGGTCTTCATCTGTCCCACAAAAGACAGACGGGGTCCGAGGAAAGGTAAGTGCGGTGCTCGCCCATTCCCTAGTCTCCCTCAGCCCAGGAGACAATCAGACACAGCGGGGAGCCAAATCCAGCACGTAGCAAAAACTCGTTTATTAACAGAGCAGCCCCTTTTTAAAGACAAAGAGGGTGGGTGGTATGGTAAGGGAGGAAGAGGAACCAATCACTGTCAAGGTCACACCCTATCATTCACCTGAGCCTTCATGGGCTGGTTAGGTACTGATCCGATCAATTGAGGTCTGCCCACTCTACTCTCTCCCAGAGCCATCTATGCTGCCCATGTGCTCCACAGTTAAGGGTTAGAGTAAGGGTGAGAATTAGTTTTAGGTTTAGGGTGAGGGTGAGGGTTAGACTGAGGATTAGTGTTAGGGTTAGTGTGAGGTTTAGGGTGAGGATGAGGGTTAGGGTTAAGTGAGGGATCAGGTGAGGGTGAGGGTTAGGATTAGTGTTAGGGTGAGGTTTAGCGTTAGGGTGATGGTTAGGGTTAGTTTGAGCGTTAGTGTTAGCGTTAGGTTTAGTGTTAGGGTGAGGGTAAGTGTTAGGGTGAGGGATATGGTGAGGGTGAGGGTTATGGTGAGGGTGAGGGTTAGGGTTAGGGTTAGGGTTATTGTTAGGGTTAGGGTTAGGTTTAAGGTTACAGATACAGTGAGGGAGAGGTTGAGGTTTAGGTTTAGGGTTAGGTTAGAATTAGGGTTAGCGTGAGGGTGAGATTTAGGGTTACAGTTAGGGTTAGTGTTACTGTTAGGGTTAAGGTGAAGGTTAGGGTTAGGCTTAGGCTTAGGCTTAGGCTTAGGTCCAGCATGAGAGTGAGGGTTAGGGTTTGGGTTAGAGTGAGGGTTAGGGTTAGGGTTAGGGTGAGGGTAAGGATGAGGTTTAGGTTTAGGATTAGGTTAAGGGTTAGGGCTAGGGTGAGGGTTAGGGTGAGGACTAGGTTACAGATAGGGTTAGGTTTAGGATTAGGGTTAGAGTGAGGGTGAGTGTGAGGGTTAGGGTTAGGCTTAGGGTTATGCTTAGAGTTAGGGTGAGGGTTAGGGTTATGGTGAGGGTTAGGGTTAGGGTTAGTGTTAGGCTTAGGATTAGGCTGAGTGTGAGGGTGGGGGTGAGGATTAGAGTTAGGGTTAGGGTTAGAGTTAGGCTTAGGGTTAGGGTTAGTGTTAGGGTGAGGGTTAGGGTTAGGTTTAGGGTTTGGGTTAGGTTGAGGGTTAGGTTTAGGGTTAGTGTTAGGGTGAGGGTTAAGGATGAGGCTTAGGGTTAGGTTTAGGGTTAGGGTGAGGACTAGGTTGAGGGTTAGGGTGAGGGTTAGGTTTAGGGAAAGGATTAGGTTTAGGATTAGGGTTAGGGTGAGGGTGAGTGTGAGGGTTAGGGTTGGGGTTAGGCTTAGGGTTATGGTCAGGGTTAGGGTTAGGGTTTGGGTTAGGGTGAAGGTGAGGCTGAGGATTACGGTTAGGTTTAGGTTTAGGGTTAGGGTTAGGGTTAGGGTTAGTGTTAGTGTTAAGTTTGAGTTGAGCGTGAGGCTGAGGATGAAGGTTATGGTTCGGTTTAGAGTTAAGGTTAGGGATAGGGTTAGTGTTATTTTTAGGGTTAGGGTTAGAGTTATTGTGAGGTTGAGGGTAAGGGTGAGATTTAGGGTTAGGTTGAGGTTTAGGGTTAGGTTTAGGATTAGGGTTAGTGTTAAAGTGAGGGTGAGTTTTAGGGTTAGAGTTAGGGTTAGCGGCAGGGTTATGGTGAGGTTTAGGGTTAGGGTTAGTGTTAGGGTTAGGGTGAGGGTGAGGGTTAGGTTGAGGTTTAGGGATAGGGTTAGGTTTAGATTTAGGTTTAGCGTGAGGGTGAGTATGAGGGTTAGGGTGAGGGTTAGGTAAGCCTAAGGGCTTAGGGTTATGCTGAGGGTGACAGTGGGTGTGAGGATTAGGGTTAAGGTGATGATTCGGTTTAGGGTTAGTGTTATTTTTAGGGTTAGGGTTAAGATTACATTAAGGGTGAGTGTGCAGGTGAGGGTTAGACTTAGGATTAGGGTTGGGTTTAGGGTTACGGTTAGGGTTAGGGTGAGGCTGAGGTTTAGGGTTAAAAATAGTGTTAGGGGGAGGGTTAGGGATAGGGTTAGTGTTAGGGTTAGTGTGAGGGTAAGGGTTAGGTTGAGGTTTAGGGTTAGGGTTAAGGTTAGTGTGAGGGTTAGTATTATGGTTAGGGTTAGTGTTTGGGTGAGGGTCAGGTTTAGGTTTAGGGTTTGGGTTAGGTTGAGGGTTAGGTTTAGGGTTAGTGTTAGGGTTTGGGTTAGGATGAGAGTTAGGGGGAGGGTTAGGTTTAGGGATGGTTTAGGTATAGGATTAGGGTTATGGTGAGGGTGAGTTTGTGTGTTAGGGTTAGGTTTAGGGTTAGGATTAGGGTTAGGCTTAGGGTTAGGTTTAGGGGGAGGGTTAGAATGAGGGTTAGGGTTAGGTTAGGGTTAGGGTAAGGGCTAGGGTGAGGGTGAGGTTTAGGGTTAGGTTTAGGGTGAGGTTTAGGGTTAGGGTTAGGGTTAGGGTGAGGGTGAGGTTTAGGGTTAGAGTTATTGTTAGGGTGAAGCTGAGGGTGAGTGTTAGGGTTACAGAGAGTGTTAGGTTTAGGGTTAGGTTAAGAGTGAGGGTTAGTGTGAGGTTGAGGGTTAGGGTTAGGCTTAGGGTTAGGCTGAGGTTGAGGGAAAGGGTGAGGGTTAGGGTTAGGATGAGGGTTAGGGTTAGGTTTATGGGGAGGGTTAAGGTTAGGTTTAGGGTTAGGATTAGAGTTAGGGTTAGGGTTAGGGTTAGAGTTAGGGTTAAGGTGAGGCTGAGGGTGAGGGTTAGGGTTAGTGTTAGGATTAGGATTATGGTAAGGGTTAGGGTGAGTGTGAGGGTTAGGATTAGGGTTAGGTTTAGGCTTAGGTTTACACTGAGGCTGAGAGTGAGGGTGAGGTTTAGGGTTAGGATTAGGGTTACGGTGAGGGTGAGTGTGTGCATTAGGGTTAGGTTTAGGGTTAGGCTTAGGGTTAGGCTGAGGGTGACGTTGAGGGTGAGGGTTAGGGTTAGGGTGAGGGTTAGGGTAAGGGTTAGGGTGAGGGTTATTGTTAGGGTTAGGGTGAGAGTTATTGTTCGGGTTAAGTTTAGTGTTAGGGTGAGGGTTAGGGTCAGGGTTACGGTGAGGGTGAGGGTTAGGGTTAGGTTGAGGGTTAGGGTTAGGATTAGGGTTAGGGTGAGGGTTAGGGTTAGGTTTATTATTAGGGTGAGGGTTAGGATGAGGGTTAGGATTAGGGGTAGGGTGAGGGCTAGGGTGAGGGTGAGTTTTAGGGTTAGGTTTAGGGTGAGGTTTAGGGTTAGGTTTAGGGTGAGGTTTAGGGTTAGGGTTAGGGTTAGGGTGAGGGTGAGGTTTAGGGTTAGAGTTATTGTTAGGGTGAAGCTGAGGGTGAGTGTTAGGGTTACAGATAGTGTTAGGTTTAGGGTTAGGTTAAGAGTGAGGGTTAGTGCGAGGTTGAGGGTTAGGGTTAGGCTTAGGGTTAGGCTGAGGTTGAGGGAAAGGGTGAGGGTTAGGTTTAGGATGAGGGTTAGGGTTAGGTTTATGGGGAGGGTTAAGGTTAGGGTTAGGGTTAGAATTAGAGTTAGGGTTAGGGTTAGGGTTAGAGTTAGGGTTAAAGTGAGGCTGAGGGTGAGGGTTACGGTTAGTGTTAGGATTAGGATTATGGTAAGGGTTAGGGTGAGTGTGAGGGTTAGGATTAGGGTTAGGTTTAGGCTTAGGTTTACACTGAGGCTGAGAGTGAGGGTGAGGTTTAGGGTTAGGATTAGGGTTACGGTGAGGGTGAGTGTGTGCATTAGGGTTAGGTTTAGGGTTAGGCTTAGGGTTAGGCTGAGGGTGACGTTGAGGGTGAGGGTTAGGTTAGGGTGAGGGTTAGGGTAAGGGTTAGGGTGAGGGTTATTGTTAGGGTTAGGGTGAGAGTTATTGTTCGGGTTAAGTTTAGTGTTAGGGTGAGGGTTAGGGTCAGGGTTACGGTGAGGGTTAGGGTTAGGTTGAGGGTTAGGGTTAGGATTAGGGTTAGGGTGAGGGTTAGGGTTAGGGTTATTATTAGTGTGAGGGTTAGGATGAGGGTTAGGATTAGGGGTAGGGTGAGGGCTAGGGTGAGTGTGAGTTTTAGGGTTAGGTTTAGGGTGAGGTTTAAGGTTAGGTTTAGGGTTAGGGTTAGGGTTACAGTGAGGGTTAGGGTTAGGGTTAGGGTTAAGCTTAGTCTTAGGGTTAGGCTGAGTGTGAGGGTGAGGGTGAGGATTAAGGTTAGTATTAGGTTTAGTGTTAGGGTTAGGGTTTGTATTATTTTTAAGGTTAGGGATAGAGTAATGGTGAGGTTGAAGGTGAGGATTATTGTTAGGATGAGGTTTAGGGTGAGGTTTAGGGTTAGGGTTAGGGTTAGCGTGAGGGTGAGGTTTAGGGTAAGGTTTAGGGTTAGGCGGAGGATTAGGGTGAGGTTTAGAATTAGGTTTAGTGTTAAGGTTTGGGTGAGGGTGAGGGTTAGGTTGAGATTTAGGGATAGGGTTAGTTATAGGATTAGGGTTAGGGTGAGGGTTAGTATGAGGGTTAGGGTGAGGGTTAGGCTTAGGCTTATGGTTAGGCTGAGGGTGAGGGTGGGTGTGAGGATTAGGGTTAGGGTGATGGTTCGGGTTAGGTTTAGTGTTCTTGTTAGGGTTTGTGTTAGAGTTATGGTGAGGGTGAGGGTGCGGGTGCGGGTTAGGGTTAGGGTTAGGGTGGAGCATAGGGTTAGGGTTAGGGTGAGGGTGAGGTTGAGTTAGATATAGGGTTAGAGGGAGGGTTAGGGTGAGGGTTAGGGTTAGGGTTAGGCTTAGGGTTACACTGAGGGTGAGGGTGATGATGAGTGGAGGGATAGGATTAGGGTTAGTGTGAGGGTGACTGAGTGTGTTAGGGTTAGGTTTAGGTTTAGGCTAAGGGTTAGGCTAAGGGTGAGGTTGAGGGTGAGGGTTAGGGTTAGGGTGAGGTTTAGGTTAAGTGTTAGGGGGAGGGTTAGGATGAGATTTAGAGTTAGGATTAGGGTTAGGGTGAGAGTGAGGTTGAGGGTTAGAGTTAGTGTTCGGGTGAGTGTTAGGATGAGGGTTAGGATTAGGGTTATGGTGAGGGCTAGGGTGAGGGTGAGGTTTAGGGTTAGGGTTAGTTTGAGGTTTAGAATTAGGGGTAGGGTTAGGGTGAAGGTGAGGTTTAGGGTTAGAGTTAGCGTAAGGGTGAGGCTGAGGTTGAGGGTTAGGTTTAGGGTTAGTGTTAGAGTTAGGGTTAGAGTGAGGGTTAGGGTGAGGGTGAGGATTCTGGTTAGGGTTAGGTTTAGAATTAGAGTAAGAGTTAGGGTTAGGGTGAGGGTTAGTTTTAGGTTTATTGTAAGGGGTAGTGTTAGGGTTAGGGTGAGAGTTAGGGGGAGGGTTAGGTTTAAGGATAGGGTTAGGGATAGGATTAGGGTTAGGGTTAGGGTGAGTGTGAGGATTAGGGTTAGGTTTAGGGTTAGGCTTAGGCTTAGGGTTAGGCTGAGGGTGAGGGTGAGGGTGAGGGTTAGGGTTAGGGTGAGGGTTAGGATTAGGGTTATGGGGAGGGTTAGGATGAGGGTTACAGTTAGGATTAGGGTTAGGGTGAGGGCTAGGGTGAGGGTGAGGTTTAGGGTTAGGGTTAGGTTTAGGGTTAGTGTTAGGGTTAGAGTTAGGGTGATTGTGAAGTATAGGGTTAGAGTTAGGGTTAAGGTGTGGCTGAGGGTGAGGCTTAGGGTTAGTGTTAGGATTAAGATTAGGGTAAGGGTTATGGTGAGTGTGAGAGTTAGAGTTAGGGTTAGGGTTAGGCTTAGGTTTACACTGAGGTTGAGGGTGAGTGTGAGGTTAGGATTAGAATTAGGGTTAGGGTGAGGGTGATTGGGTGTGTTAGGGTTAGGTTTGGGTTTAGGCTAAGGGTTAGGCTAAGGGTGACTTTGAGGGTGAGGGTTAGGGTTAGGGTGAGGGTTAGGATATGTGTTAGGGTGAGGGTTAGGATGAGGGTTAGGGTTAGGATTAGAGTTAGGGTGAGAGTGAGGGTGAGGGTTAGAGTTAGTGTTCGGATGAGGGTTAGGATGAGGGTTAGGATTAGGGTTAGGGTTAGGGTGAGGGCTTGGGTGAGGGTAGGGTTTAGGGTTAGGGTTAGTTTGAGTTTTAGAATTAGGGTTAGGGTTAAGAGAGGTTGAGGTTTAGGGATAAAGTTAGGGTAAGGGTGAGGCTGAGGTTGAGCGTTAGGTTTAGGGTTAGTGTTAGTTAGGGTTAGGGTGAGGGTGAGGGTGAGGGTGAGGATTAGGGTTAGGGTTAGGATTAGAATTAGAGTAAGGGTTAGGGTGAGTGTGAGGGTTAGAGTTAGGGTTAGGTTTAGGTTTAGATTTTGGCTGAGGATGAGGGTGAGAGTGAGGGTTAGGGTTAGGGTTAGGATTATTGTTAGCATTAGGGTTAGGGTTACAGTTATGTTGAGGGTGAGGGTGAGGGTTAGGTTTAAGGCTAGGATGAGGTTTAGGGATAGGGTTATGGTTAGGGTTAGGGTCAGGGTGAGGTTTACTGTTAGAGTTAGGGTTAGGGTGAGGCTGAGGGTGAGGGGTAGTGTTAGGATTAATGTTAGGGTTAGGCTTATGGTGAGGGTTAGGTTGACGGTGAGGATTAGGGTTAGGGTTAGGAGTAGGATTAGGTTTAGGGTTAGGGTGTATGTGAGGTATAGGGCTAAGTTAAGGGTTAGGGATAGGCTTAGTGTTAGGCTGAGGTTGAGGGTTAGGGTTAGGGTTAGGGTGAGGTTTAGGGTTAGGGTTAGGGTGAGTGTGATTGTTAGGGTTAGGGTTAGGCTTAGGATTAGGCTGAAGGTGAGGGTGTGGGTTAGGTTTAGGTTGAGGGTTAGGGTTATGGGAAAGATTAGGATGAGGGTTAGTGTTAGGATTAGGGATAGGGTGAGGGTGAGGGTGTGGGTTAGGGTTAGGTTTAGGGTTAGGCTTCGGGTTAGGCTGAGGGTGAGGTTGAGGGTTAGGGTTAGGGTTTGGGTGAGGGTTAGCATAAGGGTTAGTGGGAGGGATAGGAAGAGGGTTAGGGTTAGGATTAAGGTTGGATGAGGGCTAGGGTGAGGGTGAGTTTTAGGGTTAGGTTTGGGATGAGGATTAGGGTTAGGGTAAGTGTCAGAGTTAGGGTTCGGGTTAAGTTTAGGGTTAGGTTGAGGGTTAGGGTAAGGGTTATGGTGAGGGTGAGTGTTAAGGTTAGGTTGAGGGTTAGGGTTCGGATTAGGGATAGGGTGAGGGTGAGGGTGAGGGTTAGGTTTAGTGTTAGGGTGAGGGTTAGGATGAGGGTTAGGGTTAGATTAGGGTTAGGATGAGGGCTAGGCTGAGGGTGAGGTTTAGGGTTAGGGTTAGTGTGAGGTTTAGGATTAGGTTTAGTGTTAGGGTTAGGGTTAGGGTTAATGTTATGGTGAGGGTAAGTGTTAGTGTGAGGGTTAGCGTTAGGGTGAGGTTTATGGTTAGGATAAGGGTTAGGGTTAGGGTTAGGATTAGTGTTAGCTTGAGGGTGAGTGTTAGGATTAAGGTTAGGGTTAGGGTTAGGTTTAGGGTTAGGATTAGTGTTATTGTTAGGGTTAGGGTTAGAGTTATTGTGAGGGTGAGGGTGAGGGTTATGGTTAGGGTTAGGGTGAGGGTTAGGGTTAGGGTTAGGATTAGGTTTAGGGTGAGGGTGAGGTTTAGGGTTAGATTTAGGGTTAGTTGGAGGGTTAGGTGGAGGGTTAGGGTTAGGGTAAGTTTTAGGGTTAAGGTTAGGTTGAGGGTTAGGTTTAGGTTTAGGGTTACGGTTAGGGTTAGGGTTAGGATTTGTGTGAGGGTGAGGGTAAGTGTGAGGGTTAGGGTTATGGTTAGGATTAGGCTTAGGATTACTCTGTGGGTGAGGGTGGTTGTGAGGATTAGGTTTAGGGTATTGGTTAGCGTTAGGGTTAGGGTGATGTTTAGGATGAGGGTTTTGATTAGGATTAGAGTTAGGGTGAGGGCTAGCGTGAGTGTGAGGGTTAGGGTAATGGTTAGGCTTAGGCTTAGTATTAGGCTGAGCGTGAGGTTGAGGGTGAGGGTTAGGGTTAGGGTGATGGTTAGGTTTACGGTTAGGGTGAGAGTTAGGGTTAGGTTTAGGGTTAGGGTTAGGGTCAGGGTTAGATTGAGGATTAGGGTTAGGGTTAGTGTGAGGTTTAGGGTGAGGATGAGGGTTAGGATTAGGGTGAGGGTGAGGGTTAGAATTAGGGTTAGGCTGAAGGCTAGGCGGAGGGTGAGGGTTAGGGTTAGGGTTAGGGTTAGGGTGAGATTTAGGATTGGGGTGAGGGTTAGGAATAGTGTGAGGGTTAGTGTTAGGGTTAGGGTTAGTGTTAGGGTGAGGGTAAGTGTTAGGGTGAGGGTTAGGTTTTGGGTGAGGTTTATGGTTAGGGTGAGGGTTAGGAATAGTGTGAGGGTTAGTGTTAGGGTTAGGGTTAGTGTTAGGGTGAGGGTAAGTGTTAGGGTGAGGGTTAGGTTTTGGGTGAGGTTTATGGTTAGGTTGAGGGTCAGGGTTAGGGTTAGGGTAATTGTTAGGTTTAGGTTAGGGTTACGGTTAGGATGAGGGTGAGGGTTAGGGTTAGGATTAGGTTGAGGTTTAGTGTTAGGGTTAGGGTTAGACTTAGGATTATGGTGAGGGTGAGGTTTAGGGGTACAGTTAGGGTTAGAATGAAGGTTAGGGTTAGGGTGCGGTTTAGCCTGGGGGTAATGGTAAGGGTAAAGATGAGGGTTAGGCTGAGGTTGAGGGTTCCTTTAAGGGTGAGGGTTAGGGTTTGAGTGAGGGTTAGTGTTAGCTTTAGGGTGAGGGTGAAGGTTAGATTGATTATTAGTGTTAGGGTTAGCGTGAGGTTTAGGGGGAAGATGAGGGTTAGGTTTAGATTGAGGGTTATGATTAGAGTGAGGGTTAGGGTTAGGTTTATTGTTAGGGTTAGGTATAGTGTTACGGTTACTGTGAGGGTGAGAGTGAGGGTTAGGGTTAGGGTTAGGATGAGGTTTAGGTTTAGGGTTAGGGTTAGAGTTAGGGTTAGGGTGAGGGTTAGGGTTAGGGTTAGGCTTAGGATTAGGCTTAGGCTTAGGCCGAGCATGAGGGTTCGGGTTCGGGTTCGGTTTCCGGTGAGGGTTAGGGTTAGGTTTAGGTTTAGATTGAGAGTTAGGTTGAGGTTTAGGGTTAGGATAAGTGTAAGGGTGAGGGCTAGGCTGAGGATCAGCATGAGGGTTATGGTTAGGGATAGGGTTAGGTTTAGTATTATGGTTAGGGTGAGGGTGAGTGTGAGGGTTAGGATTAGGGTTAGGGTTAGGGTTAGGCTTAGAGTTAGGATGAGGTTTGGGGTTAGGGTTTGGGTTAGGGTGAGGTTGAGGCTGAGGATTAGGGTTAGGTTTAGTGTTAGGTTTAGGGTTAGGTTTAGCGTTAGTATTAGTGTTAGGTTTAGGGTTAGGGTTACGGTGAGGGTTAGGGTTAGGGTTCGGTTTAGGGTTAGGCTTAGAGTTAGAGTGAGGGTTAGGGTTAGGGTTTGGGTTAGGGTGAGGTTGAGGCTGAGGATTAGGGTTAGGTTTAGGGTTAGGTTTAGATTTAGGGTTAGTGTTAGGTTTAGGGTTAGGGTTAGGGTTACGGTGAGGTTTAGGGTTAGGGTTAGGGTTAGGCTGAAGTTGAGGGTGGGGTGAGGATTAGAGTTAGGGTTAGGGTTAGGCTGAGGCTGAGGAATGGGTGAGGATTATAGTTAGTGTTAGGGTTAGGCTTAGGGTTATGGTTATTGTTAGTGTTATGGTTAGGGTTAAGTTTGCAGTTAGGGTGAGGCTGAGGCTTAGAGTTATGGTTAGGGTTAGGGTTAGGGTGAGGTTTAGGATTAGGGTTATGGGGAGGGTTAGGATGAGGGTTAGGATTAGTATAGGGTTAGGGTGATTGGTAGGGTGAGGGTGAGGTTTAGGGTTAGGTTTAGGGTTATGGTTAGTGTTAGGGTTAGGGTTAGGGATAGGGTTATGGTGAGGGTTATGCTTAGGGTTAGGCTTAGGATTAGGCTGAGGGTGAGGTTGGGCGTGACGATTAGTGTTAGGGTTAGGGTTAGGCTTAGGGTTAGGGTTATTGTTAGTGTTATGGTTAGGATTAAGTTTGCTGTGAGGATGAGGCAGAGGGTTAGGGTTAAGGTTAGGGTTAGTGTTATTGTTAGGGTTAGGGTTAGAGTAATGGTGAGGTTGAAGGTGAGGGTCAGGTTTAGGGTGAGGTTTAGGTTGAGGTTTTGTGTTAGGGTTAGTGTTAGGGTGAGGGTGAGGTTTAGGGTTAGGGTTAGGCGGAGGGTTAGGCTGAGGTTTAGGGATAGGTTTAGTGTTAGGGTTAGGGTGAGGGTGCGGGTTAGGTTGAGGTTTAGGGATAGGATTAGGATTAGGGATAGGGTGAGGGTGAGTATGAGGGTTAGTGTGAGGGTTAGGCTTAGGCTTAGGGTTAGGCTGAGGGTGAGGGTGGGGGTGAGGATTAGGCTTAGGGTAATGTTTCGAGTTAGGTTTAGTGTTTTTGTTAGGGTTAGGGTTAGAGTTATGGTGAGGGTGAGGGTGAAGTGAGGGTTATGTTATGGTTAGGGTGGGGTTTAGGGTTAGGGTTAGGGTTAGGGTGAGGTTGAGGGTGAGCTTTAGGGGGAGGGTTAGGGTTAGTTATAGGATTAGGGTTAGAATGAGGGTGAGTGTGTGTGTGTTAGGTTTACGTTTATGGTTAGGCTTAGGGTTAGGCTGAGGGTGAGGTTAGGGTGAGGGTTAGGGTTAGGGGGAGGGTTAGTATGAAGATTAGGTTTAGGGTTAGGGTGAGGTTTAAGGTTAGGGTTAGGGTTAGGATTAGGGTGAGGGAGAGGTTTAGGGTTAGAGTTAGGGTTAGGGTGAGGCTGAGTGTGAGGGTCAGGGTTAGGGTTAGTGTTAGGTTTAGGATTAGGTTTAGGGTGAGGGTTAGGTTGAGGGTGAAGGTTAGGGTTAGTGTTAGGATTAGGATTAGATTTAGGGTTATGGTGAGTTTGAGGGTTAGGGTTAGGTTAGGGTTAGGCTTAGGGTTAGGCTGAGGGTGAAGGTGAGAATGAGGGTTAGGGATAGGGTGAGGGTTAGGGTTAGGGTTATGGGGAGGGTTAGGATGAGGGTTAGGGTTAGGATTAGGGTTAGAGTGAGGGCTAGGAAGAGGTTGAGGTTTAGGGTTAGGGTTAGAGTGAGGTTTAGTGTTAGGGTTAGTGTTAGGTTTAGGGTGAGTGTGAGGTATAGGTTTAGAGTTACGGTTAAGGTGAGGCTGAAGGTTAGACTCAGGGTTAGGGTTAGGATTAAGATTAGGGTAAGGATTAGGGTGAGTGAGAGGTTTAGGGTTAGGGTTAGGCTTAGGGTTACACTGTGGGTGAGGGTTAGGGTTAGGGTTATGTTGAGCGTTAGGGTTAGGGTTCGGTTGAGGGTTAGTGTTAGGGTAAGGATGAGGGTTAGGGTTAGGATTAGGGTGAGGGTTAGGATGAGGATTAGGGTTATGATTAGGGTTAGGGTCAGGGCTAGGGTCAGGGTGAGGATTAGGGTTAGTTTTAGGGTTAGGGTTAGGTTTAGGGTGATTGTTAGGATGAGGGTTAGGGTTATGGTGAGGGTGAGGGTTACGGTTAGGTTGAGGGTTAGGGTAAGGATTAGTGTTAGAGTGAGGTTGAGTTTTAGCATTAGGGTTAGTGTTAGGTTTAAGGTTAGGATTACTGTTATTTTTAGGGTTAGTTTTAGAGTTATGGTGAGGTTGAGGGTGATGGTGAGGATTAGGTTTAGGGTTAGGGTGAGGTTTAGGATTAGGGTTATGATTAGGGTTAGGGTGAATGTGAGGCTTAGGTTTAGGGTTAGGGTTAGGGTTAGGGTTAGAGTTACGGTGACATTGAGGGTAAGGGTGAGGGTTAAGGTTAGGGTGAGGTTTAGGGTGTGGTTTAGGATTAGGGTTAGGGTGAGGGTGAGGTTTACGGTTAGGGTTAGGGTTAGTGGGAGGGTTAGGGTGAGGTTTAGGGTTAGGGTTAGTGTTAGGGTTACTGGGACGGTGAGGGTTAGGTTGAGGTTGAGGGATTGGGTTAGGTTTAGGTTTAGGGTTAGGATGAGTGTGAGTGTGAGGGTTAGGGTAAGTGTTAGGCTTAGGTTTAGGGTTAGGCTGAGGGTGAGTGTGGGGGTGAGGATTAGAGTTAGGGTGATGGTTTGGGTTAGGGTTAGTGTTATTGTTAGGGTTAGGGTTAGAGTTACGGTGAGTGTGAGGGTGCGGGTGAGGGTTGGGGTTAGGGTTAGGGTGGGGTTTAGGGTTAGGGTTAGGCTTAGTGTGAGGGTGAAGCTTAGGGTTAGATATAGGGTTAGGAGGAAGTTTAGGGTGAGGTTTAGGGTTAGGATTAGGGTTAGGGTGAGGATGATGGTAAGGTAAAGGTGAGGTTTAGGCTGAGGGTGAGGGTTAAGTTAAGGGTGAGGGTTAGGTTTAGGTTTAGGGTTAGTGTAAGTGTTAGGGTTAGGCTCAGGGTGAGGCTTAGATTGACGAGTAGGTTTAGGGTAAGTGTGAGGTTTAGGCTGAGGATGAGGGTTAGGGTTAGGTTGAGGGTGAGGGTTAGAATTAGGGTTAGGGTGAGGGCTAGGTTGAGGGTGAGGGTTAGGGTTAGGGTTATGGTTAGGGTGAGGTGTAGGATTAGGTTAAGGGTTAAGGTTAGTGTGAGGTTAGTGTTAGGGGTAGGGTTAGTGTTAGGGTGAGGTTAAGTGTTAGGTTGATGATTAGGGTTAGGGTGAGGTTTATGGTTAGGGTGAGGGTTTGGGTTACGGTTAGGGTTATTGTCAGGGTTAGGGTTAGAGTTACGGTTACTGTGCGGGTGAGGGTGAGAGTTAGGGTTAGGGGTAGGGTGAGGTTTATTTTTAGGGTTAGGGTTAGCGTTAGGGTTCAGGTGAGGGTGAGGTTTAAGGGTAGAGTTAGTGTTAGAGTGAGGGTTAGGGTGAGGGTTAGGGTTAGGGTGTGGGTTAGGGTGGGGTTGACGGTAAGGTTAAATTTGAAGGTTAGGCTGAGGGTGAGGGTTACGGTAAGGTTAAGTGTTAGAGTAAGGGTGAGGATTAGTTTTAGGTTTAGGGTGAGGGTGAGGGTTAGATTGAGGATTAGTGTTAGGGTTAGTGTGAGGTTTAGGGTGAGGATGAGGGTTAGTGTTAAGTGAGGGCTAGGGTGAGGGTGAGGGTTAGGATTAGTGTTAGGGTGAGGTTTGGTTAGGTGAGGGCTAGGGTGAGGGTGAGGGTTAGGATTACTGTTAGGGTGTGGTTTAGGGTTAGGGTGATGGTTAGGGTTAGTTTGAGCGTTAGTGTTAGCATTACGTTTAGTGTTTAGGGTGATGGTAACTGTTAGGGTGAGGATTATTGTGAGGGTGAGGGTTAGGGTGAGGGTTAGAGTTATTGTTAGGGTTAGGGTTAGGATGAGGTTTAAGTTTAGGGTTAGGGTTAGAATTAGGGTTAGCGTGAGCGTGAGATTTAGGGTTACAGTTAGGGTTCCTATTACTGTTAGGGTTAAGGTGAAGGTTAGGGTTAGATTTAGGCTTCGGCTTAGGCTTAGGTCGAGCATGAGAGTGAGGGTTAGGGTTTGGGTTAGAGTGAGGGTTAGGGTTAGGGTGAGGGTAAGGATGAGGTTTAGGTTTAGGATTAGGGTAAGGGTGAGGGTTAGGGTGAGGGTTAGGGTGAGGGCTAGATTACGGATAGGGTTAGGTTTAGGATTAGGGTTAGGGTGAGGGTGAGGGTTACGGTTAGGCTTAGCGTTAGGCTTAGAGTTAGGGTGAAGGTTTGGGTTAGGGTTAGGGTTATGGTGAGGGTTTGGGTTAGGGTTAGGTTTAGGCTTAGGATTAGGCTGAGCATGAGGGTGGGGGTGAGGATTAGAGTGAGGGTTAGGGTTAGGCTTAGGGTTAGGGTTATTGTTAGTGTTATGGTTAGGGGTAAGTTTGAGGTGAGGGTGAGGCTGAGACTGAGGTTTATGGTTAGGTTTGGGTTATGGTTAGGATTAGTGTTATTCTTAGGTTTAGGGTTAGAGATATGGTGAGGTTGAGGGTGAAGGAGAGGGTTAGGGTTTGGATGAGGTTTAGCATTAGGTTAAGTGTTAGGTTTAGGGTGAGGGTGAGGTTTAGGGTTAGAGTTAGTGTTAGGGGGACGGTTAGGGTGAGGTTTAGAGTTAGGGTTAGTGTTATGGTTAGGGTAAGGTTGAGGGTTAGGTTGAGGTTTAGTGATAGGGTTAGGTTTAGGCTTAGTGTTAGGGTGAGGGTGAGTGTGAGCGTTAGGGTGAAGGTTAGGCTTAGGCTTAGGGTTAGGCTGAGGGTGAGGGTGGGGGTGAGGATTAGGGTTAGGGTGATGGTTCTGGTTAGGGTTAGTGTTATTTTTAGGGTTAGGGTTAGGGTTAGAGTTACGGTTAGGGTGAGGGTACAAGTGAGGGTTAGTGTTAGAGTTAGGGTGGGGTTTAGGGTTATGGTTAGGGTTAGGGTGAGGGTGAGGTTTAGATATAGGGTTAGGGGGAGGGTTAGGGGGAGGTTTAGGGTTAGGGGTAGTGTTAGGTTTAGGTTGTGGGTGAGGGTTAGGTTGAGGTTTAGGGTTAGGGTTAGGGTCAGTGTGAGGTTAGTGTTAGTGTTAGGGTTAGTGTTAGGGTGAGGGTAAGTGTTAGGGTGAGGTTATGGGTTAGGGTTACGGTTACGGTGAGGGTGAGGGTGAGGGTTAGGTTTAGTGTTAGGTTGAGGTTTAGGGTTTGGGATAGGGTTAGAGTTAGGGTTAGGGTGAGGGTGAGGTTTAGGGTTAGAGTTAGGGTTAGGGTGATGGTTAGGGTTAGTGTTAGAGTTAGGGGGAGGGTAAGGGTTAGGGTTAGGGTTAGGGATAGGATCAGGGTTAGGGTTAGAGTGAGAGTGAGTGTGTGTGTTAGGGTTAGGTCTAGGGTTAGGCTTAGGTTTAAGCTGAGGGTGAGGGTGATGGTTAGGGTTAGGGTTAGGGTTATGGTTAGGGGGAGGGGGATGTTAGAATGAGGGTTAGGGTTAGGGTTAGGGTTAGGGTGAGGGTTAGGGTTAGGGTGAGGGTTATGGTTAGGGTGTGGGTTAGGGTTATGGTTAATGTTATTGTTAGGGTTAGGTTTAGGGTTACGGTTAAGGTGAGGGTGAGGGTGAGGGTTAGGTTAAGGTTTAGGCTTAGGCTTAGGCTTAGGCCCAGCATGACGGTGAGGGTTAGGGTTAGGGTTAAGATGATGGTTCTGGTTAGGGTTAGGGTTAGTGTTCTTGTTAGGGTTAGTGTTAGAGTTATGGCGAATGTGAGGGTGCAGGTGAGGGTTAGGTTTAGGGTTAGGGTGGATTTTACGGTAAAGGTTAGGGTTAGGGTTAGGTTGAGGGTGAGGTTTAAGGTTAGATTTAGGGTTAGTGTTAGGGTGAGGGTTAGTGTTAGGGTTAGGGTTAGTGTTAGGGGGAGAGTAAGGGTTAGGGTGAGGGTTTGGATTAGGGTGAGGGTTATGGTTAAGGTGAGGGTTAGGATTAGGGTTAGGGTTACTGTGATGGTTCGGTTAAATTTACAATTACTGTGAGGGTGAGGATGAGGGTTAGGGTTAGGGTTAGGGTGAGGTTTAGAGTGAGGGTGAGATTTAGGTCTAGAGTTGGGGTTAGGTTGAGGGTTAGTTTGAGGGTTTAGGTTAGGGTTAGTGTTAGGGTTAATATTAGGGTGAGAGTTATGGGGAGGTTTAGGGTTAGGGTTAGGGTTAGGATTAGGGTTAGGGTTAGTGTGTGTTAGTGTTAGGTTTAGGGTTAGGCTTAGGGTTAGGATGAGGGTGGGGTTGAGGGTGAGGGTTAGGGTTAGGTTGAGGGTTAGGGTTAGGGTTAGGGGGAGGGTTAGGATGAGGGTTAAGGTTAGGATTAGGGTTAGGGGGAGGGTGAGGTTTAGGATTAGGGTTAGGGTGAGGGTTAGGGTTAAGTTTAGGGTGAGAGGTAGGATTCAGGTTAAGTTCAGGGGTAGGGTGAGGTTTAGGGTAAGGGTTACAATGAGGGTGAGGTTTAGGGTGATGTTGAGGGTTAGGGTTAGGATTAGGGTTAGTGTGAGGGTGTGGGTGAGCTTTAGGGTTAGGGTTAGGGTGAGGGTTTGGATGAGGGTTAGGGTTAGGATTAAGGTTAGGGTGAGGGCTTGTGTGAGGGTTAGGTTTAGGGTGATGATTAGGTTTATGGTTAGGCTTAGAGTTAGCATGAGGTTTAGAGTTAGGGGGAGGTTTAGGGTGAGGATAATGGTAAGGGTAATTATGAGGTTTTGGCTCAGCGTGAGGGTTAAGATAAGGGTGAGCGATAGGGTTAGGTTTAGGTTTAGGGTAAGGGTTAGGGTTAGGGTCAGGGTGAGGGATAGGTTGAGGATTAGCGTTAGGGTTATTGTGAGGTTTAGAGTGAGGATGAGGGTTAGGGTGAGGGTTAGGGTTAGGGTGAGGGTTATGGTTAGGGTGAGGGTTAGGTTTAGTTTTAGGGTTATTGTTAGGGTTAAGGTTAGGTTTATCATTACGGGGAGGGTTAGGGTTAGGGTTTGGGTGAGGTTTAGTGTTAGGGTTAGGGTTAGAGTTAGGTTTAGGGTGAGGGTGAGGTTTAGGGTAGAGTTCAGGTTAGGGTGAGGGTTAGGATGAGGGCTAAGTTTAGGGTAAGTTTTAGGGTGGGGGTGATGGTAAGGGTAAACGTGAGGGTTAGGCTGAAAGTGAGGGTTATGGTGCGTTGATTGTTAGGGTTAGGATGAGGGTTCAGGTTAGGGGAAAGGTGTGGGTGAGGGTTAGATTGAGGATTAGTGTTAGGGTTAGTGTGAAGTTTAGGGTTAGGTTGAGGGTTAGGTTTAGGGTTAAGGTTATTGTTAGGGTTAGGTTTAGAGTTACGGTTACGGTGAGGGTGAGGGTGACCGTTAGGGTTAGGTTGAGGGTTAGGGTAAGGTTTAGGGTTATTATTAGTGTTAGGGTTAGGGTTAAGGTTATGTTGAGGGTGAGGGTGATGGTTAGGGTTAGGGTTAGGATGAGGTTTAGGTTTAGGGTTAGTGTTAGAGTTAGGGTTAGGGTGAGGGTTAGGGTTAGGATTAGGCTTAGGCTTATGCTTAGGCTGATCATGATGGTGAGGATTTGGGTTAGGGTTAGGGTGAGGGTTAGGATGAAGTTTAGGGTTAGGATTAGGGTTAGGGTGAGGACTAGGGTGAGGGTTAGGGTGAGGGTTAGGTTTAGGGAAAGTATTAGGTTTAGGATTAGGGTTAGGGTGAGGGTGAGTGTGAGAGTTAGGGTTGGTGTTAGGCTTAGGGTTATGTTGAGGGTTAGGGTTAGGTTTTGGGTTAGGGTGAAGGTGAGGCTGAGGATTAGGGTTAGGTTTAGGGTTAAGGTTATGGTTAGGGTTAGGTTTAGGTTTAAGGTTACAGTGAGGGTTAGGGTTAGGGTTAGGGATAGGCTTAGGGTTAGGCTGAGTGTGAGGGTGGGGGTGAGGATTAGGGTTAGGGTTAGGGTTAGTTTTAGGGTTAAGTTTGAGGTGAGGGTGAGGCTGAGGGTGAGGGTTATGGTTAGAGTTAGAGTTAGGGTTAGGGTTAGGTTTAGTGTTATTGTTAGGGTTAGGGTTAGAGTTACTGTGAGGTTGACGGTAAGGGTGAGATTTAGGGTTAGGGTGAGGTTTAGGGTTAGCTTTAGGATTAGGGTTAGTGTTAAGGTGAGGGTGAGTTTTAGGGTTAGAGTTAGGGTTAGGGGCAGGGTTAAGGTGAGGTTTAGGGTTAGGGTTAGTTTTAGGGTTAGGGTGAGGGTGAGGGTTAGGTTGAGGTTTAGGAATAGGGTTAGGCTTAGGACTATGGTTAGGGTGAGGGTGAGTATGAGAGTTAGGGTGAGGGTTAGGCTTAGGCTTAGGGTTATGCTGAGGGTGACAGTGGGGGTGAGGATTAGGGTTAGGGAGATGATTCGGTTTAGGGTTATTGTTAGGGTTAGGGTTAGAGTTACGTTAAGGTTGAGTGTGCGGGTGAGGGTTAGGGTTAGAGTTAAGGTGGCGTTTAGGGTTAGGGTTAGCATTAGGGTGAGCCTGAGGTTTAGGGTTAGAAATAGGGTTAGGGGGAGGGTTAGGGTGAGGGTTAGGGATAGGGTTAGTTTTAGGGTTAATGTGAGGGTAAGTGTTAGGTTGATGTTTAGGGTTAGGGTTAGGGTTAGTGTTAGGGTTAGTATTATGGTTAGGGTTAGTGTTTGGGTGAGGGTTAGGGTTAGGTTTAGGTTTTGGTTTAGGTTGAGGGTTATGTTTAGGGTTAGTGTTAGGGTTAGGGTTAGGGTGAGAGTTAGGGAGAGGGTTAGGGTTAGGGTTAGGTATAGGATTAGGTTTAGTGTGAGGTTGAGTTTGTCTGTTAGGGTTAGGTTTAGGGTTAGGTTAAGGGTGAGGGTTAGGGCAAGGGTGAGGGTTAGGGTTAGGGTTAGGTTTAGGCTGAGGGTGAAGGTGAGGGTTAGGGTTAGGTTGAGGGTTAGGGTTAGGGTTATGGGGAGGGTTAAGGTGAGGGTTAGGTTTAGGATTAGGGTAAGGGTGATTGCTAGGGTGAGGGTGAGTTTTAGGGTTTGGGTTAGGGTGAGGTTTAGTGTTAGGGTTAGGTTTAGGGTTAGGGTGAGGGTGAGGTTTAGGTTTAGAGTTAGGGTTAAAGTGAGGCTGAGGGTGATGGTTAGGGTTAGGGTTAGGATTAGTATTAGGGTAAGGGTTAGGGTGAGTTCGAGGATTAGGGTTAGTGTTAGGTTTAGGCTTAGGGTTACACTGAGGCTGAGGGTGAGGATGAGGGTTAAGGTTAGGTTTAGGGTTAGGGTGAGGGTAAGTGTGTGCATTAGGGTTAGGTTTAGGGTTAGGCTTAGGGTTAGGCTGAGGGTGAGGTTGAGGGTGAGCGTTAGGATTAGGGTGAGGGTTAGGGTAAGGGTTAGGGTGAGGGTTAGGGTTAGGGTTAGGGTGAGAGTTATTGTTCGGGTTAAGTTTAGGGTTAGGGTGAGGGTGAGAGTTAGGGTTAGTATTAGGGTGAGGGTTAGGATGAGGTTTAGGATTAGGGATAGGGTGAGGGCTAGGGTGAGGGTGAGTTTTAGGGTTAGGTTTAGGGTGAGATTTAGGCTTAGGGTTAGGGTTAGGGTTACGGTTATGGGGAAGGTTAGTTTTAGGTTAAGCTTAAGCTTAGGATTAGGTTTAGGCAGAGCATGAGTTTGAGGGTTAGGGTTATGGTGAGGGTTAGGATGAGGTTTCCTGTTAGGATTAGGTTTAGGGTGAGGGCTAGGGTGAGGGTTAGGGTGAGGGTTAGGGATTGGGTTAGGTTTAGGATTAGGGTTAGGGTGAGGGTGAGTGTGAGGGTTAGGGATAGGGTTAGGCATAGATTTAGTGTGAGTGTTAGGGTTAGGGTTTGGGTTAGGGTGAGGGTGAGGGTGAGGATTAGGGTTAGTTTTAGGGTTTGGTTTAGGTTTAGGGTTAGTGTTAGGGTTAGGATTATTTACGGTGAGGGTTAGGGTTACAGTTAGGCTTAGGGTTAGGCTGAGGGTGAGGGTGGGCGTGAGGATTAGAGTTAGGGTTAGGCTACGGTTAGGGTTATTGTTCATGTTAGTGTTATGGTTAGGGTTAAGTTTGCGGTGAGTGTGAGGCTGAGGGTGAGGGTTAGGGTTTGGTTGAGGGTTAGGGTTAATGTTAGGGTTAGGGTTAGTGTTATTTTTAGGGTTAGGGTTAGAGTAATGGTGAGGTTGAAGGTGAGGGTTATTGTTAGGGTGAGGTTTAGGGTGAGGTTTCGGGTTAGCGTTAGGTTTAGTGTGAGGGTGAGGTTTAGGCTTAGGGTTAGGGTTAGCGTGAGGGTGAGGTTTAGGGTTAGGTTTAGGGTTAGGCGGAGGATTAGGGTGAGGTTTAGAGTTAGGTTTAGTGTTAGGGTTAGGGTGAGGGTGAGGGTTAGGGTGAGGTTTAAAGTTAGGTTTAGTGTTAGGGTTAGGGTGAGGGTGAGGGTTAGGTTGAGATTTAGGGATAGGTTTAGGTTTAAGATTAGGGTTAGGGTGAGGGTGAGTATGAGGGTTAGGGTGAGGGTTAGGCTTAGGCTTAGGGTTAGGCTGAGGGTGAGTGTGGGTGTGAGGATTAGGGTTAGGGTCATGGTTCAGGTTAGGTTTAGTGTTCTTGTTAGGGTGAGGGTTAGAGTTATGGTGAGGGTGAGTGTGAGGGTGAGGGTTAGGCTTAGGGTTAGGATTCGGTTTAGGGTAAGTGTTAGGGTGAGTGTTAGCATTAGGGTTAGGGTTAGGATTAGGATTAGAATGAGGCAGAGGGCGGGGGTGAAGGTTAGGTTTAGGGTTAGTGTGAGGGTTAGGGTTAGGGTGAGTGTTAGGGTTAGGGTTATGGTGAGCATGAGGGTTAGGGTTAGGTTGAGAGTTAGGGTTAGAGTTAGTGTGAGGGTGGGGCTTAGGGTTAGGGTTAGGGTTAGGGTTAGGGTGAGAGTGAGGGTGAGGTTTAATGTTAGTGTTAGGGTGAGGGTTAGGATGAGAATTAGGATTAGAGTTAGGGTGAGGGCTAGGGTGAGGGTGAGGTTTAGGGTTAGGGTTAGGGTTAGGTTTAGGGTTAGGGTGAGGGTGAGGTTTAGGGTTAGAGTTAGGGGAAAGGTGAGAGTGAGGTTGAGGGTTAGGGTTAGGGTTAGTTTTATAGTTAGGGTTAGGTTGAGGGTGAGGATTAGTGTTAGTGTTAGAATTAGGATTAGGTAAGGGTTTGGATTAGGGTAAGGGTTAGGGTTATGGTTAGGTTTAGGCTTAGGGTAGGCTGAGGATGAGGGTGAGGGTGAGGATTAGGGTTAGGGTGAGAGTTAGGTTTAGGGTTAGGTTTAGGTTAAGTTTAGGCTTAGGGTGTGGGTTAGGGTTAGAGTTATGTTGAGTGTTAGGGTTAGGGTTAGGTTGGGGTTAGAGTTAGGGTAAGGATGAGGGTTAGGGTTAGGGTTATGGTGAGGGCTAGGGTGAGGTTGAGGTTTAGGGTTAGTGTTAGTGTTAGGTTTAGGGGTAGGGTTAGGGTTAGCGTGAGGGTGAGGTTTAGGGTTAGAGTTAGGGTAAAGGTGAGAGTGAGGTTGAGGGTTAGGGTTAGGGTTAGTTTTATAGTTAGGGTTAGGGTGAGGGTTAGGGTGATGGTGAGGATTAGGGTTAGTGTTAGAATTAGGATTAGGGTAAGGGTTTGGGTTAGGGTGAGGGTTAGGTTTATGGTTAGGTTTAGGCTTAGGGTAGGCTGAGGATGAGGGTGTGGGTGAGGGTTAGGGTTAGGGTGAGGGTTAGGGTTAGGGTTATGTTGAGTTTTAGGGTTAGGGTTTGGTTGAGGTTAGAGTTAGGGTAAGGATGAGGGTTAGGGTTAGAGTTAGGGTGAGGGTTAGGATGAGGATTAGGGTTATGATTAGGGTTAGGGTGAGGACTAGGGTGAGGATGAGGATTAGGGTTAGTGTTAGGGCAAGGTTTAGGGTTAGGTTTTGGGATAGGGTGATTGTTAGGAGGAGGGTTAGGTTTACGGTGAGGGTGAGGGTTAGGGTTAAGTTGAGGGTTAGGGTAAGGATTAGAGTTAGAGTGAGGTTGAGTGTTAGCATTAGGGTTAGGGTTAGGGTTAGGGTTAGAATTACTGTTATTGTTAGGGTTAGTGTTAGAGTTATGGTGAGGTTGAGTGTGAAGATTAGGGTTAGGGTTAGGGTGAGGTTTAGGGTTAGGGTTAGGATTAGGGTTAGGGTGAAGTTGAGGTTTAGGGTTAGGTTTAGGGTTAGGTTTAAGGTTAGGGTTAGGGTTACAGTTAGAGTTACGGTGAGATTGAGGGTGAGGGTTAGGGTTAGGGTTAGGGTTAGGGTGAGGTTTAGGGTTACTGGGAGGGTGAGGGTTAGGTTTAGGTTTAGGGATAGGGTTACGTTTAGTATTAGAGTTAGGGTGTGAGTGTGAGGGTTAGGGTGAGTGTTAGGCTTAGGTTTAGGGTTACGCTGAGGGTGAGGGTGGGGGTGAGGAATAGGGTTAGGGTGATGGTTTGGGTTTGGGTTAGTGTTATTGTTAGGGATAGGGTTAGAATTACGGTGAGGGTGAGGGTGCGGGAGAGGGTTAGGTTTAGGTTTATGGTGGGGTTTAGGGTTAGGGTTAGGTTTAGTGTGAGGGTGATGTTTAGGGTTAGATATAGGGTTAGGGGGAGGGTTACAGTTAGGGTTAGAGATAGGGTTAGTGTTAGGGTTAGGGGGAGGGTGAGGGTTAGGTTGAGGTTTAGGTTTATGGTTAGGGTTAGGTTTAGTTTGAGGATTAGTGTTAGGGTTAGGGTTAGTGATAGGGTGAGGGTAAGTTTTAGGGTGAGGGTGAGGGTTAGGGTAAGGTTTATGGCTTGGGTGATGGTTAGGATTAGGGTTAGGGTTATTTTTAGTGTTAGGTTTAGGGTTTTGGTTAAGGTGAGGGTGAGAGAGATGTTTAGGGTTAGGATTAAGGTGAGGTTTAGGGTTTGGGTTAGGGTTACAGTGAGTGTTAAGATGAGGTTGAGGTTTACAGTTAGAGTTAGGGTTAGGGAGAGGGTTAGGGTGAGTTTTAGGGTTAGGGTTAGTGTTAGGGTTAGGGTTAGGGTGAGAGTTAGGGGGAGGGTTATGGTTAGGGTTAGGTTTAGGGGTAGAATTAGGGTTAGGTTGAGGCTGAGGGTTAGGGTGAGGGTTAGGGTTAGGGTTAGGATTAGGATTAGGTTAGGGTTATGGTGAGTGTGAGGGTTATGGTTAGGGTTAGTGTTAGCCTTAGGTTTAGGCTGAGGGTTTGGGTGAGGGTGAGGGTTAGGGCTAGTTTGAGGGTTAGGGTTAGGATTAGGGTGAGGTTTAGTGTTAAGGTTAGGGTTAGAATTATGGTTAGGGTGAGGGTGAAGTTAAGCTTAGAGTTAGTTTCAGGGTGAGGGTTATGGTGTGTGTTAGGTTTAGGGTGAGGGTTAGGGTAGGGGTGACGGTAAGGGTAAACGTGATGGTTAGGCTGAGGGTGAGGGTTACGGTAAGGTTGAGGGTTAGGGTTAGGGTGAGGGTTAGGGTTAGGGTTAGGGTCAGAGTTAGGGTTCTGGTTAAGTTTAGGGTTAGGTTCAGGGTTAGAGTAAGGTTTACGGTGAGTGTGAGGGTTAGGTTTAGGTTGAGGGTTAGGGTTAGGATTAGGCTTAGGGTGAGGGTGAGGTTTAGGGTGACACTTAGGGTGAGTATTAGGGTTAGGGTAAGGGTTAGCGTGGGGGTGATGGTAAGGGTAAATGTGAGGGTTAGCCTGAGGGTGAGGGTTACAGTGGGGTGATGGTAAGGGTTATGGGAAGGGTGTGGGTGAGGGTTAGATTGAGGATTAGTGTTAGGGTTAGTGTGAGGTTTAGGGTGAGGATGAGGGTTAGGGTTAGGGTGAGGCCTAGGGTGAGGGTGAGGGTTAGGTTTAGGTTTAAGGTGAGATTTAGGGTTAGGGTGATGGTTAGGGTTAGTGTGAGGGTTAGTGTTAGTGTTAGGGTTAGTGTTAAGGTGAGGGTAAATGTTAGGGTGAGGGTTAGGGTGAGGGTGAGGGTTATGGTTAGGTTGAGGGTTAGGGTTAGGGTTATTATTAGGGTTAGGGTTAGAGTTACGGTTACGGTGAGGGTGAGGGTGAGGGTTAGGATGAGGTTTAGGTTTAGGGTTAGGGTTAGAGTTACGGTTAGGGTGAGAGTGAGGTTTACAGTTAGAGTTAGGGTTAGTGTTAGGGTTAGGGTTAGGGTGAGGGTTTGGGTTAGAGTTAGGCTTAGGCTTAGGCTTAGGGTTAGGCCGAGCAAGATTGTGAGGGTTAGGGTTAGTGTTAGGGTGAGGGTTAGGGTTAGCATTAGGGTGAAGGTTAGGATGAGGTTTAGGGTTAGGATTAGTGTTAGGGTGAAAACTAGGGTTTGGGTTAGGGTGAGGGTAAGGTTTAGGGAAAGGGTTAGGTTTAGGATTAGGATTAGGGTGAAGGTGAGTGTGAGGGTTAGGGTTGGGTTTATGCTTAGGGTTAGGGTGAGGGTTAGGGTTAGGTTTTGGGTTAGGGTGAGGGTGAGGCTGAGGATTAGTGTTAGGTTTTGGGTTAGGTTTAGGGTTAGGGTTAGAGTTACAGTTAGGGTTAGGGTTAGGCTTAGGTTTAGGCTGAGGCTGAGGGTGGGGTTGAGGATTAGGGTTAGGGTTAGGATTAGGGTTATTGTTAGTGTTATGGTTAGGGTTAAGTTTGCCGTGAGTGTGAGGCTGAGGGTATGGGTCATGGTTAGGGTTATGGTTAGTGTTATTTTTAGGTTTAGGGTTAGAGTTACGGTGAGATTGAGGGTGAGGGTTAGGGTTAGTGTTAGGGTGAGGTTTAGGGTGAGGTTTAACGTTAGGGTTAGGGTGAGGTTGAGGTTTAGGGTTAGAGTTACTGTTAGGGGGAGGGTTAGGTTTAGGTTTAGGGTTAGGGTTAGTGTTAGGGTTACTGGGAGAGTGAGGGTTAGGTTGAGGTTTAGGGATAGGGTTAGGTTTAGGATTAGGGTTATGGTGAGGGTGAGTGTGAGGGTTAGGGTGAGTGTTAGGCTTAGACTTAGGGTTAGGCTGAGGGTGAGGATGGGGGTGAGGATTAGGGTTAGTGTTAGGGTTAGGGGGAGGGTTAGGGTGAGGTTTAGGGATCGGGTTAGTGTTAGGGTTAGGGTGAGGGTGAGGGTTAGGTTGAGGTCTAGGTTTGTGGTTTGGGTTAGGGATAGTGTGAGGGTTAGTGTTAGGGTTAGGGTTAGTGTTAGGCTGAGGGTAAGTTTTAGGGTTTGGGTTAGGGTGAGGGTTATGGTTAGGGTGAGTGTTAGGATTAGGGTTAGGGTTATTGTTAGGGTGAGGTTTACCGCTTTGGTTAAGGTGAGGTTGAGGGTGAGGTTTATCGTTAGGATTAGGGTGAGGTTTAGGGTTTGGGTTAGGGTTAGAGTGAGGGTTAGGATGAGGGTGAGGTTTAGGGTTACAGTTAGGGTTAGGGTGAGGGTTAGGGTGAAGTTTAGGTTTAGGGTTAGAGTTAGGGTTGGGGGAGGGTTAGGGTTAGGGTTAGGGTTGGGGTAAAGATTACATTTAGGGTTTCGGTTACGGTGATGGTGAGGGTTAGGATGAGGGTTAGGGTGAAGGTGAGGTTTAGGGTTAGAATTAAGGTTAGGGTGAGGCTGAGGGTTAGGTTTGGTTTAGGATTAGTATTAGGGTTAGGGTTAGGATCAGTGTGAGGGTTAGGGTTAGGGTTAGGATTAGCCTTAGGTTTAGGCTGAGGGTTTGGGTGAGGGTGAAGGTTAGGGTTAGTTTGAGGGTTAGGATTAGGTTTAGGGTGAGGTTTAGTGTTAGGGTTAGGGTTAGAGTTTTGGTTAGGGTGAGGGTGAGGTTTAGGTATAGAGTTAGTTTTAGCGTGCTGGTTAGTGTGAGTGTTAGGGTTAGGGTGAGGGTTAGGGTAGGGGTAACGGTAAGGGTAAACGTAAGTGTTAGGCTGAGGGTGAGGGTTATGGTAAGGTTGAGGGTTAGGGTTAGGGTGAGGGTTAGTGTTAGGGTTAGGGTGAGAGTTAGGGTTCGGGTTAAGTTTAATGTTAGGGTAAGGGTTAGAGTAAGGGTTACAGTGAGGGTGAAGGTTAGGTTTAGGGTTAGTGTTAGGGTGAGGGTTAGGAAGAGGTTTAGGGTTAGGATTAGGGTTAGGGTGAGGTCTAGGGTGAGGGTGAGTTTTAGGATTAGGATTAGGTTGAGGGATAGGGTTAGGGTTAGGGTTAGGGTTAGGGTGAGGGTGAGGTTTAGGGTTAGATTTAGGGTTAGGGTGAGGATGAGTTTGAGGGTTAGGGTTAGGGTTAGTGTTAGAATTAGGGTTAGGGTGAGGGTTAGGATGAGGTTTAGGGTTAGAATTAGGGTAAGGGTGAGCACTAGGGTGAGGGTTAGAATGAGGGCTAGGGTTATGGATAGGGTTAGGTTTAGGATTAGGGTTAGGGTGAGGGTGAGTGTGAGGGTTAGGGTTAGGCTTAGGGTTAGACTTAGAGTTAGGGTGAGGGTTAGGGTTAGGGTTTGGGTTATGGTGAGGCTGAGGCTGAGGATTAGGGTTAGTTTTAGGGTTAGGGTTAGTGTTAGTGTTAGGGTTAGGGTTATGGTGAGGGTTAGGGTTAGGTTTAGGATTAGGCTTAGCATGAGGGTGTGGGTGAGGATTAGAGTTAGTGTTAGGCTTAGGCTTAGGGTTAGGGTTATTGTTAGTGTTATTGTTAGGGTTAAGATTGCAGTGAGGGTGAGGCTGAGGATGAGGGTATTGATTAGGGTTAGGGTTAGTGTTATTCTTAGGGTTAGAGTTAGAGATACGGTGAGGTTGAGGGTGAGGGTGAGTGTTAGTGTTTGGGTGAGGTTTAGGGTTAGGTTTAGGGTTAGGGTTAATGTGAGGGTGAGGTTTTGGGCTAGAGTTAGGTTTAGGGGATGGTTAGGGTGAGGTTTAGGGTTAGGGTTAGTGTTATGGTTAGGGTGAGATTGAGGGTTAGGTTGAGGTTTAGGGATAGGGTTAGGTTTAGGATTAGGGTTAGGGTGAGGATGAGTGTCAGGGTTAGGTTGAAGGTTAGGATTAGGTTTTGGGTTAGGCTGAGGGTGAGGGTGGGGGTGAGGATTAGGGTTAGGGTGATGGTTATTTTTAGGATTAGTGTTTTTGTTAGGGTTAGGGTTAGAGTTACTGTGAGGGTGAGGGTGCGGGTGAGTGTTAGGGTTGGGGTTAGGTTGGGGTTTAGGGTTAAGGTTGGGATTAGTGTGAGGGTGAGGTTTCGGGTTAGAGTTAGGTTTAGGGTGAGGTTTAGATATAGGGTTAGGGGGAGGGTTAGGGTGAGAGTTAGGGTTAAGGTTAGTGTTAGGGTTAGGTTGAGTGTGAGGGTTAGGTTGAGGTTTAGGGTTAGGGTTAGTGTGAGGGTTAGTGTTAGTGTTAGGATTAGTGTTAGGGTGAGGGTAAGTGTTAGGGGGAGGGTATGGGTTAGGGTGAGGGTTATAGTTAAGTTGAGGGTTAGGGTTAGGGTTAGAGTTATTGTTAGGTTTAAGTTTAGGGTTACGGTTACGTTGAGGGTGAGGGTGAGGTTTAGGGTTAGGGTGAGGTTGAGGTTTATGTTTAGAGTTAGGGTTAGGGTGAGGGTTAGGGTTAGTATTAGTTTGAGAGTTAGGATGAGTGTTAGAGTTAGGGTTAGGTTTATGGATAGGATTAGGGTTAGGGTGAGGGTGAGTGTGTGTGTTAGGGTTAGGTCTAGGCTGAGGGTGAGTTTGAGGGTGAGGGTTAGGGTTAGGGGGAGGGCTAGAGGGAGGGTTCAGATGAGGGTTATGGTTAGTTTTAGGGTTAGGGTGAGGGCTAGGGTCAGGGTGAGGTTTAGGGTTAGGGTCAGGGTGAGGGTGAGGCTGAGGGTGAGGGTTAGGGTTAGCATTAATATTAGGCTTTGGCTTAAGGTGAGGGTTAGTTTGAGGTTGAGGGTTAGGATTAGGGTTAGGAGTAGGTTTAGGTTTAGGGTGAGGGTGAGGGTGAGGGTTAGGATTAGGGTTAGGGTAAGGGATAGGCTTAGGGTTAGGCTGAGGTTGAGGGTGAGGGTTAGGGTTAGGGTGAGGTTTACCGTTAGGGTTAGGATGAGTGTGAGGGTTAGGTTTAGGGTTAGGCTTAGGATTAGGCTGAGGGTGACTGTGTGGGTTAGGGTTAGAGTGAGGTTTAGGGTTCTGGGGAGGGTTAGGATGAGGCTTAGGGTTAGGGTGAGGTTTAGGGTGAGCGTGAGTGTGTGTTGTTAGGGTTATCTTTAGGGTTAGACTTAGGGTTAGGCTGAGGGTGAGTTTGAGGTTGAGGGTTAGGGTTAGGGTGAGGGTTAGGGTAAGGGTTAGGGGGAGAGTTAGGAAGAAGGTTAGGGTTAGGTTTAGGGTTGGGTGAGGGCTAGGGTGAGGGTCAGGGTTAGGGTTAGGTTAAGGGATATGCTTAGGGGTAGGCTGAGGTTGAGGGTTAGGGTTAGGGTTAGGGTGAGGTTTAGGGTTAGGGTTAGGATGAGGGTTAGGGTTAGGGTTAGGCTTAGGATTAGGCTTAGGATTAGGCTGAGGGTGAGGGTTTGGGTTAGGTTTAGGGTGAGGGTTAGGGTTATGGGGAGGGTTAGGATGAGGCTTAGGGTTAGGGTGAGGTTTAGTGTGAGGGTGAGTGTGTGTGTTAGGGTTAGCTTTAGGGTTAGGCTTAGGGTTAGGCTAAGGTTGATATTGAGACTGAGGGTTAGGGTTAGGGTAAGGGTTAGGAGGAGGGTTACGAAGAGGGTTAGGGTTCAGATTAGGGTTGGGTGAGGGCTAGGGTGAGGGTGAGGTTTAGGGTTAGGGTTAGGCTGAGGGTTAGGTTGAGGATGAGGGTTAGGCTTAGGCTTAGGATTAGGTTTAGAGTAAGGGTTAGGGTGAATGTGAGAGTTAGGGTTAGGGTTAGGGATTGGGTTAGGGTGAGGGTGAGGCTGAGGATTAGGGTTAGGCTTAGGGTTAGGTTTAGGGTTAGTGTTAGTGTTAGGGTTAGTGTTACTGTTACAGTGAGGGTGGGGGTTAGGGTTAGGGTTAGGTTTAGGCTTAGAGTTAGGGTGAGGGTTAGGATGAGGATTAGGTTTAAGATTAGGGTTAGGGTGAGGGCTAGGGTGAAGGTGAGGATTAGGGTTAATGTTAGGGCAAGGTTTAGGGTTAGGATTAGGGTTAGGGTGAGGGTTAGGATGAGGGTTAGGGTTACGGTGAGGGTGAGGGTTAGGGTTAGGTTTAGGGTTTGGGTTAGATTTAGGGTTAGGTTGAGGTTGAGTGTTAGCACTAGGGTTAGGGTTAGGGTTAGGGTTAGGTTTAGGGTTAGGATTACTGCTATTGTTAGGATTAGGCTTAGAGTTATGGTGAGGGTGAGGGTGAGGGTGAGTGTTAGGGTTAGGGCGAGGTTGAGGGTTAGGGTTAGGACTAGGGTTAGGGTGAAGGCGAGGTTTATGGTTAGATTTAGGTTTAGTTGGAGGGTTAGATCGAGGGTAAGGGTTAGGTTAAGTTTTAGGGTTAAGGTTAGGTTGAGGGTTAGGTTGAGGTTTAGGGTTAGGGTTTGGATTAGGGTTAGGGTGAGGGTGACAGTGAGGTTTAGGGTTAGGGTTAGGCTTAGGCTTTGGGTTAGGCTGAGGGTGAGAGTAGGGGTGAGGATTTGTGTTAGGGTGATGTTTAGGGTTAGGGTGAGGGTGAGAGTTAGTGTTAGGGTTAGGGTTAGAGTTAGGGATAGGGTGAGAGTGAGGTTTAGGAGTAGAGATAGGGTTAGGGTCAGGGTTAGGGTTAGAGTGAGGTTTAGGGTGGGGGTAATGGTAAGGGAAAAGGTGTGATTTAGGCGGAGGGTAAGGGTTACAGTAAGGGTGAGAGTTAGGGTTCGGGTGATGGTTAGGTTTTGGGTTAGGGTGAGAATGAGGTTTAGATTGAGGATTAGTGTTAGGGTTAGTCTGAAGTTTAGGGTGAAGATTAGGGTTAGGGTTAGGGCGAGGTCTAAGGAGAGGGTGAGGTTTAGGGTTAGTTTTAGGGTGAGGTTTAGGGTTACTTTGATGGTTACGGTTAGTGTGAGGTTTAGTGTTAGGGTTAGGGTTAGTGTTAGGGTGAGGGTAAGTGTTAGGGTGAGGGTTAGGGTTAGGGTGAGGGTTATCTTTAGGGTGAAGGATAGGGTTAGGGTTAGGGTTATTTTTAGCATTAGGGTTAGGGTTAAAGTTATGGTGAGGGTGAGGGTGAGGGTTAGGCTTAGGGCTACGATGGGGTTTAAAGATAGGTTTAGGGTTAGGGTTAGGGTCAGGGTGAGGTTTAGTGTTAGATTTAGGGTTAGGGTGAGGCTGAGGGTGAGGGTTAGGGTTAGGATTAATGTTAGGGTTAGGCTTAAGGTGAGGGTTAGGTTGAGGATGAGGGTTAGGGTTAGGATTAGGAGTAGGATTAGGTTTAGTGTTATGGTGAGTGTGAGGGTTAGAGTTAGGGTTCGGGATAGTCTTAGGGTCAGGCTGAGGTTGAAGGTGAGGGTTAGGGTTAGGGTGAGGTTTAGCGTTATGGTTAGGGCGAGTGTGAGGGTTAGGGTTAGGCTTAGGTTTAGGATTCGGCTGAGGGTGACGGTGTGGGTTAGGGTTAGGGTTAGTGTTAGGGTGAGTTTTCGGGTTTGGGTTAGGGTTAGAGTTAGGGTTAGGGTGAGGGTGAGGTTTGGGGCGAGAGTTAGGTTTAGGGTGAGGTTTAGGTTGAGGATTATGGTAAGGGTTAGTTTTAGGGTTAGGGTAAGGGTGAGAGTTAGTGGGAGGGTTAGGGTTAGGGTTAGGGTTAGGGATGGGATTAGGGTTAGAGTGAGGGTGAGTGTGTGTCTTAGGTTTAGGTTTAGGGTTAGACTTAGGGATAGGCTGAGGGTGAGGTTGAGGGTGAGGGTTAGGGTTAGGGGGAGGGTTAGGATGAGGGTTAGTGTTAGGATTAGGGTTAGGGTAAGGGCTAGGGTGCATGTGAGGGTGAGGTTTAAATTTATGGTTAAGGTTAGTGTTAGGGTGAGGGTGAGGTTTAGTGTTAGAATTAGGGTTAGGGTGAGGCTGAGGAAGAGGTTTAGGGTTAGGGTTAGGATTAGGATTAGTTTAAGGGTTAGGGTGAGTGTGAGGGTTAGGTTAGGCTTAAGGTTAGGCTGAGGGTGAGGGTGAGGGTTAGGGTTAGGTTTAGGTGGAGGGTTAGGGTTAGGGTTAGGGTGAGAGTTCTGGTTCGGTTATGTTTAGGGTTAGGGTGAGGGTTAGGTTTACGGTGAGCGTGAGGTTTAGGGTTTGGTTGAGGGTTAGGGTTAGGGTTAGGGTTGGGGTGAGAGTTAAGGTTAGGGTTAAGGTGAGGGTAAGGATGAGGATTAGGGTTAGGATTAGGGTTAGGGTGAGGGCTAGGTTGAGGGTGAGAGTTAGGGTTAGTGTTAGATTAAGGTTTAGGATTAGGGTTAGGGTTAGGGTGAGGGTTAGGTTGAGGGTTAGGGTTAAGGTGAGGGTGAGGATTAGGGTTAGGGTGAGGGTTAGGGTTAGGATTAGGGTTAGCCTGAGGGTGAGTGTTAGGATTACTGTTAGGGTTAGTGTTAGGGTTAGGTATAGTGTTAAGATTAGTGTTACTGTTAGGGTTAGGGCTAGATTTGTGGTGAGGGTGAGGGTGAGGGTGAGTGTTAGGGTTTGGTTGAGGTTTAGGGTTAAGGTTAGATTTAGGGTTCGGGTTTGAGTGAGGTTTAGTGTTAGATTTAGGGTTAGTTTGAGGGTTAGTTCGAGTCTTAGGGTTAGGGTTAGTTTTAAGGTTAAGGTTAGGGTGAGGGATAGGTTGAGGTTTAGGGTTATTGTTAGGGTTAGGGTTAGGATTAGGGTGAGGTTGAGGGTGAGGGTGAGGGTTAGGCTTATGCTTAGGCTTAGGTTTAGGCTGAGGGTGAGGGTGGGGGTGGAGATTCCGTTTCGGGTGATGGTTAGGGTTAGGGCTAGGGTGAGGGTTTGGATGAGGGTTAGGATTAGGAACAGAGTTAGGGTGAGGGGTAGGGTTAGGGTGAGGATTAGGGTTAGGGTTAGGGTGAGGGTGAGGTTTAGGATTAGGGTGAGGGTTAGGGTTTGTGTGAGGGTTAGTGTTAGGGTTAGGGTTAGGGTGAGGATTAGGGTTAGTGTTAGATTAAGGTTTAGCATTAGGGTTAGGGTTAGCATGAGGGTTAGGTTGAGTGTTAGGGTTATGGTGAGGGTGAGGATTAGGTTTAGGTTGAGGGTTAGGGATAGGATTAGGCTTAGCCTGAGGGTGAGTGTTAGGATTACTGTTAGGGTTAGGGTTAGGGTTAGGATTAGTGTTATTGTTAGGGTTAAGGTTAGACTTGTGGTGAGGGTGAGGGTGAGGGTGAGGGTTAGGGTTAGGGTGAGATTTAGGGTTAGGGTTAGGATTAGGGTTAGGGTGAGGTTGAGATTAAGGGTTAGAATTAGGGTTAGGGTGAGGGTGAGGGTAGGGGTGAAACTTAGGTTTAGTGTCGTGGTTAGGGTTAGGGCTAGGGTGAGGGTTTGGATGTGGGTTAGGATTAGGAGTAGAGTTACGGTGAGGTCTAGAGTGAGGGTGAGGGTTAGGGTAAGGGTTAGGCTTAGGTTTAGGGTTAGGCTGAGTATGAGGTTGAGGGTGAGGGTTAGGGTTAGGGTGATGGTTAGGTTTACGGTTAGGGTGAGGGTTAGGATGAGGTTTAGGGTTAGGGTGAGGTTTAGGGTGAGGATGATGGTAAGGGTAAAGTTGAGGTTTAGGCTGAGGGTGAGGGTTAAGATAAGGGTGAGGGTTAGGGTTAGGTTTAGGTTTAGGGTAAGGTTTAGGGTTAGGGTAAGGTTTAGGGTGAGGGTTAGATTGAGGATTAGGGTTAGGGTTAGTGTGAGGTTTAGGGTGAGGATGAGGGTTAGAATTAGGGTTTGGGTGAGGGGTAGGGTTAGGGTGAGGGGTAGGGTTAGGGTGAGGATTAGGGTTAGGGTTAGGGTGAGGGTTAGGGTTTGTGTGAGGGTTAGTGTTAGGGTTAGGGTTAGGGTGAGGGTGAGGGTAAGTGTTAGGGTGAGGGTGAGGGTAAGTGTTAGGGTGAGGGTTTTGGTTAGGGTGAGGGTTACGGTTAGGGTTAGGGTTATTGTTAGGTTTAGGTTTAGGGTTACATTTACGGTGACAGTGAGGTTTAGGGTTAGGTTTAGGGTGAGGGTTCATTTTAGGGTTAGGGTTAGAGTTAGGGTTAGGGTTAGGGTTAGGGTGAAGTTTAGGGGTACATTTAGGGTTAGGGTGATGGTTAGGTTTTGGGTGTGTGTTAACGTGGGGGTGACGGTAAGGGGAAAGTTGAGGGTTAGGCAGACGGTGAGGGTTATGGTAAGGGTGATGGTTAGGGTTAGGGTGAGGGTTAGTGTTAGCGTTAGGGTGAGGTGGAGGTTTAGATTGAGGATTAGTGTTAGGGTTAGTGTGAGGTTTATGGTGAGGATGAGGGTTAGGGTTAGCGTGAAGGCTAGGGTGAGGGTGAGGGTGAGTTTTAGTGTCAGGGTGAGGTTTAGGTTTAGGGTGATGTTTAGGGTTAGTGTGACGGTTAGTGTTAGGGTTAGGGTTAGTGTTAGGGTGAGGGTAAGTGTTAGGGTGAGGGTTAGGTTTAGGGTGAGGGTTATGGTTAGGGTGAGGGTTAGGGTTAGGATAAGTGTAAGGGTGAGGGCTAGGCTGAGGGTTAAGGTGAGGGTTAGGTTCAGGGATAGGGTTAGGTTTAGGATTAGGGTTAGGGTGATGGTGAATGTGAGGGTAAGGATCAGGGTTAGGGTTAGGCTTAGAGTTAGGATGAGGGTTAGGGTACGGGTTTGGGTTAAGGTGAGGGTGAGGCTGAGGATTAGGGTTAGGTTTAGGGTTAGTGATAGTGTTAGTGTTAGGTTTACAGTGAGGGTTGGTGTTAGGGTTAGGGTTAAGGTTAGGCTTAGAGTTAGGGTGAGGGTTAGGATGAGGATTAGGTTTACAATTAGGGTTAGGGTGAGGGCTAGGGTGAAGGTGAGGATTAGGGTTAGTGTTAGGGTAAGGTTTAGGGTTAGGTTTAGGGTTAGGGTGAGGGTCAGGATGTGGGTTAGTATTATGGTGAGGGTGAGGTTTAGGTTTAGGGTGAGGGTTAGGGTTAAGATTAGGGTTAGGTTGAGGTTGAGTGTTAGCATTAGGGTAAGGGTTAGGGTTAGGTTTAGAGTTAGGATTTCTGTTATTGTTAGGGTTAGTGTTAGAGTTATGTTGAGGGTGAGGGTGAGGGTGAGTGTTAGGTTTAAGGTGAGGTTTAGGGATAGGGTTGGGATTAGGGTTAGGGTGAGGGTGAGGTTCATTGTTAGATTTAGTTTTAGTTGTAGGGTTAGGTCGAGTGTTAGGGTTAGGGTAAGTGTTAAGGTTAAGGTTAGGTTGAGGGTTAGGTTGAGGTTTAGTGTTAGGGTTAGGGTTAGGGTTAGGATTATGGTTATTGTGAGGGTGAGTGTGAGGTTTAGGGTTAGGGTTAGGCTTAGGCTTAGGGTTAGGCTGAGGGTGAGGGTGGGGGTGAGGATTAGGGTTAGGGTGATGGTTAGGGTTAGGGTAAGTGTTAGTGTTAGGGTTAGGGTTAGAGTTAAGGTTAGGGTGAGGGTGAGGTTTAGGGGTAGAGTTAGGGTTAGGGTGAGGGTTAGCGTTAGAGTAAGGGTTAGGGTGGGGGTGACGGTACGGGTAAATGTGAGGGTTAGGCTGAGCGTGAGGGTTAAGGTAAGGGAGAGTGTTAAGGTTAGGGTGAGTATTAGGGTTAGGTTTAGGGTGAGGGTGAGGGTTAGATTGAGGATTAGTGTTAGGATTAGTGTGAAGTTTAGGGTGAGGATGAGGGTTAGGGTTAGGGCGAGGTCTAGGGAGAGGGTGAGGTTTAGGGTTAGTGTTAGGGTGAGGTTTAGGGTTAGGGTGACGGTTAGAGTTAGTTTCAGGTTTAGTGTTAGGGTTAGGGTTAGTATTAAGGTGAGGGTAAGTGTTAGGGTGAGGGTTAGGGTTAGGTTTAGGGTTATTTTTAGCGTTAGGGTTAGGGTTAAGTTTATGGTGAGGGTGAGGGTGAGGGTTAGGGTTAGGTCTAGGATGAGGTTTAGGGTTAGGGTTAGGGTTAGGGTCAGGGTGAGGTTTAGTGTTAGAGTTAGGGTTAGGGTGAGGCTGAGTGTGAGGGTTAGGGTTAGGATTAATGTTAGGGTTAGGCTTAAGGTGAGGGTTAGGTTGAGGGTGAGGGTTAGGGTTTGGGTTAGGAGTACATTAGGGTTAATATTAGGGTGAGTGTGGGGATTAGGCTTAGGGTTAGGGATAGGCTTAGGGTTAGGCTGAGGTTGAGGGTGAGGGTTAGGGTTAGGGTGAGTTTTAGGGTTAGGGTTAGGGTGAGTGTGAGGGTTAGGGTTAGGGTTAGGCTTAGGATTAGGCAGAGGGTGAGGGTGTGGGTTAGTGTTATGGTGAGGTTTAGGGTTTGGGTTAGGGTTAGATTTAGGGTTAGGGTGAGGGTAAGGCTTAGGGTTAGATTTAGTGTTAGGGTGAGGTTTAGGTTGAGGGTTAGGGTAAGGGTTAGTGTTTGGGATAGGCTTAGGGTGAGAGTTAGAGGGAGGGATAGGGTTAGGGTTAGGGTTAGGGACAGGATTAGGGTTAGAGTGAGGGTGAGTGTGTGTGTTAGGTTTAGGTTTAGGGTTAGGCTTATTGTTAGGCTAAGGGAGAGGTTGAGGGTAAGGGTTAGGGTTACGGGGAGGGTTAGGATGAGGGTTGGTGTTAGGGTAAGTGCAACAGTGAGTTTGCGGGTGAGGTTTAAGGTTAGGGTTAGGGTTAGGGTGAGGTTTAGGGTTAGAGTTGAGGTAGGGTGAGGCTGAGGTTGAGGGTTAGGGTTAGGGTTAGGGTTAGGGTTAGGTTGAGGTTGAGGGTTAAGTTGAGGGTTAGGGTTAGGGTTAGTATTAGGATTAGGTTAGGGTTAGGGTGAGTGTGAGGGTTATGGTTAGGGTTAGTGTTAGCCTTAGGTTTAGCCTGAGGGTTTGGGTGAAGGTGAGGTTTGGGGCTAGTTTGAGGGTTAGGGTTAGGATTAGGGTGAGGTTTAGTGTTAAGTTTAGGGTTAGAGTTATGGATAGGGTGAGGGTGAAGTTAGGCTTAGAGTTAGTTTCAGGGAGAGGGTTAGGGTGAATGTTAGGTTTAGGGTGAGGGTTAGGGTAGGGATGACGGTAAGGGTAAATGTGATGGTTAGGCTGAGGGTGAGGGTTACAGTAAGGTTGAGGGTTAGGGTTAGGGTGAGGGTTAGGGTTAGGGTTAGGGTCAGTGTTAGGGTTCGGGTTAAGTTTAGGGTTAGGTTCAGGGTTAGAGTAAGGTTTACGGTGAGGGTGAGGGTTAGGTTTAGGTTGAGGGTTAGGGTTAGGATTAGGCTTAGGGTGAGGGTGAGGATTAGGGTGACGCTTAGGGTGAGGATTAGGGTTAGGGTAAGGGTTAGCGTGGGGGTGATGGTAAGGGTAAATGTGAGGGTTAGGCTGAGGGTGAGGGTTACAGTGGGGTGATGGTTAGGAATAAGGTGAGGGTTAGGTTTATGGGAAGGGTGTGGGTGAGGGTTAGATTGAGGATTAGTGTTAGGGTTAGTGTGAGGTTTAGGGTGAGGATGAGGGTTAGGGTTAGGGTGAGGCCTAGGGTGAGGGTGAGGGTTAGGTTTAGGTTTAAGGTGAGGTTTAGGGTTAGGGTGATGGTTAGGGTTAGTGTGAGGGTTAGTGTTAGTGTTAAGGTTAGTGTTAGGGTGAGGGTAAATGTTAGGGTGAGGGTTAGGGTTAGGGTGAGGGTTAGGGTTAGGTTGAGGGTTAGGGTTAGGGTTATTGTTAGGGTTAGGGTTAGGGTTACGGTTACGGTGAGGGTGAGGGTGAGGGTGAGTGTTAGGGTTAGGATGAGGTTTAGGTTTAGGGTTAGGGTTAGAGGTAGGGTTAGGGTGAGAGTGAGGTTTACGGTTAGAGTTAGGTTTAGTGTTAGGTTTAGGGTTATGGTGAGGGTTTGGGTTAGAGTTAGGCTTAGGCTTAGGCTTAGGCTTAGGCGGAGCAAGATTGTGAGGGTTAGGGTTAGTGTTAGGGTGAGGGTTAGGGTTAGGGTGATGGTTACGGTTAGTGTGAGGTTTAGTGTTAGGGTTAGGGTTAGTGTTAGGCTGAGGGTAAGTGTTAGGGTGAGGGTTAGGGTTAGGGGGAGGGTTAGGGTAAGGGTTAGGGGGAGGGTTCGGATGAGGGTTACGGTTAGGTTTAGGGTTAGGGTGAGGGCTAGGGTGAAGGTGAGGTTTAGGGTTAGGGTCAGGGTGAGGTTTAGTGTTAGAGTTAGGGTGAGGGTGAGGCTGAGGGTGAGGGTTAGGGTTAGCATTAATATTAGGCTTTGGCTTAAGGTGAGGGTTAGTTTGTGGGTGAGGGTTAGGATTAGGGTTAGGAGTAGGATTAGGTTTAGGGTGAGGGTGAGGGTGAGGGTTAGGATTAGGGTTAGGGTAAGGGATAGGCTTAGGGTTAGGCTGAGGTTGAGGGTGAGGGTTAGGATTAGGATGAGGTTTACCGTTAGGGTTAGGATGAGTGTGAGGGTTAGGTTTAGGGTTAGGCTTAGGATTAGGCTGAGGGTGACTGTGTGGGTTAGGGTTAGGGTGAGGTTTAGGGTTCTGGGGAGGGTTAGGATGAGGCTTAGGGTTAGGGTGAGGTTTAGGGTGAGCGTGAGTGTGTGTGTTAGGGTTATCTTTAGGGTTAGACTTAGGGTTAGGCTGAGGGTGAGTTTGAGGTTGAGGGTTAGGGTTAGGGTGAGGGTTAGGGTAAGGGTTAGGGGGAGAGTTAGGAAGAAGGTTAGGGTTAGGTTTAGGGTTGGGTGAGGGCTAGGGTGAGGGTCAGGGTTAGGGTTAGGTTAAGGGATATGCTTAGGGGTAGGCTGAGGTTGAGGGTTAGGGTTAGGGTTAGGGTGAGGTTTAGGGTTAGGGTTAGGATGAGGGTTAGGGTTAGGGTTAGGCTTAGGATTAGGCTTAGGATTAGGCTGAGGGTGAGGGTTTGGGTTAGGTTTAGGGTGAGGGTTAGGGTTATGGGGAGGGTTAGGATGAGGCTTAGGGTTAGGGTGAGGTTTAGGGTGAGGGTGAGTGTGTGTTAGGGTTAGCTTTAGGGTTAGCCTTAGGGTTAGGCTGAGGTTGATATTGAGACTGAGGGTTAGGGTTAGGGTAAGGGTTAGCAGGAGGGTTATGAAGAGGGTTAGGGTTCGGATTAGTGTTGGGTGGGGGCTAGGGTGAGGGTGAGGTTTAGGGTTAGGGTGAGGGTTAGGTTGAGGATGAGGGTTAGGTTTAGGGTTAGGATTAGGTTTAGAGTAAGGGTTAGGGTGAATGTGAGAGTTAGGGTTAGGGTTAGGGTTTGGGTTAGGGTGAGGTGAGGCTGAGGAATAGGGTTAGGTTTAGGGTTAGGTTTAGGGTTAGTGTTAGTGTTAGGGTTAGTGTTACTGTTACAGTGAGGGTTGGCGTTAGGGTTAGGGTTAGGTTTAGGCTTAGAGTTAGGGTGAGGGTTAGGATGAGGATTAGGTTTAAGATTAGGGTTAGGGTGAGGGCTAGGGTGAAGGTGAGGATTAGGGTTAATGTTAGGGCAAGGTTTAGGGTTAGGATTAGGGTTAGGGTGAGGGTTAGGATGAGGGTTAGGGTTACGGTGAGGGTGAGGGTTAGGGTTAGGTTTAGGGTTTGGGTTAGGATTAGGGTTAGGGTGAGGTTGAGTGTTAGCACTAAGGTTAGGGTTAGGGTTAGGGTTAGGTTTAGGGTTAGGATTACTGATATTGTTAGGATTAGGGTTAGAGTTATGGTGAGGGTGAGGGTGAGGGTGAGTGTTAGGGTTAGGGCAAGGTTGAGGGTTAGGGTTAGGATTAGGGTTAGGGTGAAGGTGAGGTTTTTGGTTAGATTTAGGTTTAGTTGGAGGGTTAGATCGAGGGTAAGGGTTAGGTTAAGTTTTAGGGTTAAGGTTAGGTTGAGGGTTAGGTTGAGGTTTAGGGTTAGGGTTAGGATTAGGGTTAGGGTGAAGGTGAGTGTGAGGTTTAGAGTTAGGTTTAGGCTTAGGCTTTGGGTTAGGCTGAGGGTGAGGGTAGGGGTGAGGATTAGGGTTAGGGTGATGGTTAAGTTTAGGGTGAGGGTGAGAGGTAGTGTTAGGGTTAGCGTTAGAGTTAGGGATAGGGTGAGAGTGAGGTTTAGGAGTAGAGATAGGGTTAGGGTCAGGGTTAGCGTTAGAGTGAGGTTTAGGGTGGAGGTAACGGTAAGGGTAAAGGTGTGATTTAGGCTGAGGGTGATGGTTACAGTAAGGGTGAGAGTTAGGGTTAGGGTGAGGATTAGGGTTAGGGTTAGTGTTAGAGTGAGGTTTAGATTGAGGATTAGTGTTAGGGTTAGTCTGAAATTTAGGGTGAAGTTGAGGGTTAGGGTTAGGGCGAGGTCTAGGGAGAGGGTGAGGTTTAGGGTTAGTGTTAGAGTGAGGTTTAGGGTTAGGGTGATGGTTAGGGTTAGTGTGAGGTTTAGTGTTAGGGTTAGGGTTAGTGTTAGGCTGAGGGTAAGTGTTAGGGTGAGGGTTAGGGTTAGGGTGAGGTTTATCTTTAGGGTGAGGGATAGGGTTAGGGTTAGGGTTATTGTTAGGATTAGGGTTAGGGTTAAAGTTATGGTGAGGGTGAGGGTGAGGGTTAGGATTAGGGCTAGGATGGGGTTTAGGGATAGGGTTAGGGTTAGGGTTAGGGTCAGGGTGAGGTTTAGTGTTAGATTTAGGGTTAGGGTGAGGCTGAGGGTGAGGGTTAGTGTTAGGATTAATGTTAGGGTTAGGCTTAAGGTGAGGGTTAGGTTGAGGATGAGGGTTAGGGTTAGGATTAGGAGTAGGATTGGTTTAGTGTTATGGTGAGTGTGAGGGTTAGGGTTAGGGTTCGAGATAGGCTTAGGGTCAGGCTGAGGTTGAAGGTGAGGGTTAGGGTTAGGGTGAGGTTTAGGGTTAGGGTTAGGGCGAGTGTGAGGGTTAGGGTTAGGCTTAGGTTTAGGATTCGGCTGAGGGTGACGGTGTGGGTTAGGGTTAGAGTTAGTGTTAGGGTGAGTTTTCGGGTTTGGGTTAGGGTTAGAGTTAGGGTTAGGGTGAGGGTGAGGTTTAGGGTGAGAGTTAGGTTTAGGGTGAGGTTTAGGTTGAGGATTATGGTAAGGGTTAGTTTTAGGGTTAGGGTAAGGGTGAGAGTTAGTGGGAGGGTTAGGTTAGGGTTAGTGTTAGGGATGGGATTAGGGTTAGAGTGAGGGTGAGTGTGTGTGTTAGGTTTTTGTTTAGGGTTAGACTTAGGGATAGGCTGAGGGTTAGGTTGAGGGTGAGGGTTAGGTTTAGGGGGAGGGTTAGGATGAGGGTTAGTGTTAGGGTTAGGGTTAGGGTAAGGGCTAGGGTGCATGTGAGGGTGAGGTTTAAATTTATGGTTAGGGTTAGGGTTAGGGTGAGGGTGAGGTTTAGTGTTAGAGTTAGGGTTAGGGTGAGGCTGAGAGTAAGGTGTAGGGTTAGGGTTAGGATTAGGATTAGCTTAAGGGTTAGGTTGAGTGTGAGGGTTAGGGCTAGGCTTAAGGTTAGGCTGAGGGTGAGGGTTAGGGTTAGGGTTAGGTGGATGGTTAGGGTTAAGTTTAGTGTGAGAGTTATGATTCGGTTATGTTTAGTGTTAGGGTGAGGGTTAAGTTTACAGTGAGCGTGAGGTTTAGGGTTTGGTTGAGGGTTAGGGTTAGGGTTAGGGTTGGGGTGAGAGTTAAGGTTAGGGTTAGGGTGAGGGTAAGGATGAGGATTAGGGTTAGGATTAGGGTTAGGGTGAGGGCTAGGTTGAGGGTGAGAGTTAGGGTTAGTGTTAGATTAAGGTTTAGGATTAGGGTTAGGGTTAGGTTGAGGGTTAGGGTTACAGTGAGGGTGAGGATTAGGGTTAGGGTGCGGGTTAGGTTTAAGTTTAGGGTTAGCCTGAGGGTGATTGTTAGGATTACTGTTAGGGTTAGAGTTAGGGTTAGGTATAGTGTTAGGATTAGTGTTATTGTTAGGGTTAGGTCTAGAGTTGTGGTGAGGGTGAGGGTGAGGGTTAGGGTTTGGTTGAGGTTTAGGGTTAGGGTTAGATTTAGGGTTCGGGTGTGAGTGAGGTTTAGTGTTAGATTGAGGGTTAGTTTGAGGGTTAGTTCGAGTGTTAGGGTTAGGGTTAGGGGTTAAGGTTAGGGTGAGGGATAGGTTGAGGTTTAGGGTTATTGTTAGGGTTAGGGTTAGGATTAGGGTGAGGGTGAGTGTGAGGGTGAGTGTTAGGCTTATGCTTATGCTTAGGTTTAGGCTGAGGGTGAGGGTGGGTGTGAAGATTCGGTTTATGGTGAGGGTTAGGGTTAGGGCTAGGGTGAGGGTTTGGATGAGGGTTAGGATTAGGAGTAGAGTTAGGGTGAGGGCTAGGTTGAGGGTGAGGGTTAGGGTTAGTGTTAGATTAAGGTTTAGGATTAGGGTTAGGGTTAGCATGAGGGTTAGGTTGAGGGTTAGGGTTAAGGTGAGGGTGAGGATTAGGGTTAGGTTGAGCTTTAGGTATAGGATTAGGGTTAGCCTGAGGGTGAGTGTTAGGATTACTGTTAGGGTTAGGGTTAGGGTTAGGTTTATGATTAGTGTTATTGTTAAGGTTAGGGTTAGACTTGTGGTGAGGGTGAGGGTGAGGGTGAGTGTTAGGGTTAGGGTTAGGGTGAGATTTAGGGTTAGGGTTAGGATTAGGGTTAGGGTGAGGTTGAGATTAAGGGTTAGAGTTAGGGTTAGAGTGAGGGTGAGGGTATGGGTGAAGCTTAGGTTTAGTGTGGTGGTTAGGGTTAGGGCTAGGATGAGGGTTTGGATGAGGGTTAGGATTAGGAGTAGAGTTACGGTGAGGTCTACGGTGAGGGTGAGGGTTAGGGTACGGGTTAGGCTTAGGTTTAGGGTTAGGCTGAGTATGAGGTTGAGGGTGAGGGTTAGGTTTAGGGTGATGGTTAGGTTTACGGTTAGGGTGAGGGTTAGGATGAGGTTTAGGGTTAGGGTGAGGGTTAGGGTGAGGATGATGGTAAGGGTAAAGTTGAGGTTTAGGCTGAGGGTGAGAGTTAAGTTAAGGGTGAGGTTTAGGGTTAGGTGTAGGTTTAGGGTAAGGTTTAGGGTTAGGGTTAGGTTTAGGGTGAGGGTTAGATTGAGTATTAGGGTTAGTGTTAGTGTGAGGTTTAGGGTGAGGATGAGGGTTAGAATTTGGGTTAGGGTGAGGGGTAGGGTTAGAGTGAGGATTAGGGTTAGGTTTAGGGTGAGGGTGAGGTTTAGGATTAGGGTGAGGTTTAGGGTTTGTGTGAGGGTTAGGGTTAGGTTTAGGGTGAGTGTTAGGTTTAGGGTGAGGTTTAGGTTTAGGGTTGGGATTAGGGTTAGGGTGAGGGTGATGTTCATTGTTAGATTTAGTTTTAGTTGTAGGGTTAGGTCGAGTGTTAGGGTTAGGGTAAGTGTTAAGGTTAAGATTAGGTTGCGGGTTAGGTTGAGGTTTAGTGTTAGGGTTAGGATTAGGGTTAGGGTGAGGGTGAGTGTGAGGTTTAGGGTTACGGTTAGTCTTAGGCTTAGGGTTAGGCTGAGGGTGAGGTTGGGTTTGAGAATTAGGGTTAGGGTGATGGTTAGGGTTAGGGTTAGGATAAGGGTTAGTGTTAGGTTTAGGGTTAGAGTTAGGCTGAGGGTGAGGGTGAGGTTTAGGCGTAGAGTTAGTGTTAGGGTGAGGGTTAGCGTTAGAGTAAGGTTTAGGGTGGGGGTGACAGTAAGGGTAAATATGAGGGTTAGGATGAGCGTGAGGGTTAAGGTAAGGGAGAGGGTTAGGGTTAGGGTGAGGGTTAGGGTTAGGGTTAGGGTGAGGGTTATCGTTAGGGTTAGGGTGAGAGTGAGGGTTAGATTGAGGATTAGTGATAGGGTTAGTGTGAAGTTTAGGGTGAGGATGAGGGTTAGGGTTAGGGCGAGGTCTAGGGAGAGGGTGAGGTTTAGGGTTAGTTTTAGGGTGAGGTTAAGGGTTAGGGTGATGGTTAGGGTTAGTGTGAGATTTAGTGTTAGGGTTAGGGTTAGTTTTAAGGTGAGGGTAAGTTTTAGGTTGAGGGTTAGGGTTAGGGTTAGGGTTATTTTTAGCGTTAAGTTTAGGGTTAAGATTATGGTGAGGGTGAGGGTGAGGGTTAGGGATAGGTCTAGGATGAGGTTTAGGGTTAGGGTTAGGGTTAGGGTTAGGTCAGGGTGAGGTTTAGTGTTAGAGTTGGGGTTAGGGTGAGGCTGAGGGTGAGGGTTAGTGTTGGGATTAATGTTAGGGTTAGGCTTAAGGTGAGGGTTAGGTTAAGGATGAGGGTTAGGGTTTGGTTTAGGATTAGGATTAGGGTTAGGTTTAGGGTGAGTGTGAGGGTTAGGGTTAGGGTTAAGTTTAGGTTTAGTATTAGGTTTAGGGTGAGGGTTTGGGTGAGGGTGAGGGTTAGGGTTAGGTGAGGATTAGGATTTGGGTAAGGGTTAGGGTGAGTGTGAGGGTTAGGGTTAGGGTTAGTGTTAGGTTTAGGGTTAGGCTGAGGGTGAGGGTTAGGGTTAGGGTGAGGGTTAGGGTTAGGAATATGGGGAGAGTTAGGATTAGGGTTAATGTTAGAATTAGGGTTAGTGTGAGGGATAGAGAGAGGTTGAGGTTTAGTGTTAGTTTTAGGGTGTGGTTTAGGGTTAGGGTTAGGGTGAGTGTGAGGTATATGGTTAGAGTTAGGGTTAAGGTGAGGCTGAGGGTGAGGCTTAGGGTTAGGGTTAGGATTAGGATTAGGGTAAGGGTTAGGGTGAGTGTGAGGGTTAGGGTTATTGTTAGGGTGAAGGTGAGTGTTAAGGTGACGGTTAGGGTTAGGGTTAGGGTGAGGGTGAGGTTTTTGGTTAGGGTTAGAATTAGGGTTAGGGTGAGGGTGAGGTTTATGGTTAGATTTAGGTTTAGTTGGAAGGTTAGGTCGAGGGTTAAGATTAGGGTTAGTGTTAGGGTGAGGTTTAGCTTTTGGGTTAGGGTTAGAGTCAGGGTTAGAGTTAGCGTGAGGTTTAGGGTTAGAGTTAGGGTTAGGTTGAGTTTTAGGTTGAAGGTTATGGTAAGGGTTAGTTTTAGGGTTAGGGTTAGGGTGAAAGTTAGGGGGAGGTTTAGGGTTAGGGTTAGGGATAGGGATAGGATTAGGTTAGGGTTAGAGTGAGGGTGAGTGTGTGTGTTAGTTTTAGGTTAAGGTTTAGGCTATTGGTTAGGCTGAGGGTGATGTTGTTGGTGAGTTTTGGGGTTATGGGGAGGGTTAGGATGAGGGTTAAGGTTAGGATTATGGATAGGGTAAGGGCTAGGGTGAGTGTGAGTGTTAGGGTGAGGATGATGGTAAGGGTAAAGGTTAGGTTTAGACTGAGGCTTAGGGTTAAGATAAGGGTGAGGGTTAGGGTTAGGTTTAGGGTTAGGGTAAGGGTTAGGGTTAGGGTTAGTGTTAGTGTGAGGGTTAGATTGAGGATTAGGGTTAAGGTTAGTGTCAGGTTTAGGGTGAGGATGAGGGTTAGGGTTAGGGTGAAGGTGAGGGTTGGATTTAGGGTTAGAGGGAGGGCTAGGGTGAGGGTGAGGATTAGGGTTAGGGTTAGGGTTAGGGTGAGGTTTAGGATTAGGGTGAGGGTTAGGGTTAGGATAAGTGTAAAGGTGAGGGCTAGGCAGAGGGTTAGGGATAGGGTTAGGTTTAGGATTAGGGTTACGGTGAGGGCGAATGTGAGGGTTAGGATCAGGGTTAGGGTTAGGCTTAGAGTTAGGATGAGGGTTAGGGTTAGGGTTTGGGTTAGGTTGAGGGTGAGGCTGAGGATTAGGGTTAGGTTTAGGGTTAGATTTTCGGTTAGGTTTAGGGTTAGATTTTCGGTTAGGTTTAGGGTTAGTGTTAGTGTTAGTGTTAGTGTTAAGGTTACAGTGAGGGTTGGGGTTAGGGTTATGGTTAGGGTTAGGCTTAGAGTTAGGGTGAGCATTAGGATGAGGATTAGGTTTACGATTAGGGTTAGGGTGAGGGCTAGGGTGAAGGTGATGATTAGGGTTAGTGTTAGGATAAGGATTAGGGTTAGGGTTAGGGTTAGGGTTAGGGTGAGGGTCAGGATGAGGGTTATTGTTATGGTGAGGGTGAGGGATAGGGATTAGGGTTAGGGTGAGGGTGAGGGTGAGGTTTATGGTTAGATTTAGTTTTAGTAGGAGGGTTAGGTCGAGGGTTAGGTTTAGGCTAAGTGTTAGGGTTAAGGTTAGGTTGAGGGTTAGGTTGAGGTTTAGGGTTAGGGTTAGGGTTAGGGTTAGGATTAGGGTTAGGGTGATTGTGAGTGTGAGGTTTAGGGTTAGTGTTAGGCTTAGGCTTAGGTTTAGGCTGAGGGTGAGGTTGGGGGTGAGGATTAGGTTTACGGTGATGGTTAGGGTTAGGGTTAGGGTAAGGGTTAGTGTTAGGGTTAGGGATAGAATGAGGGTTAGGGTGAGGGTGAGGTTTAGGGGTAGAGTTAGGGTTAGGGTGAGGTTTAGGGTTAGAGTGAGGGTTTGGGTGGGGGTGACGGTAAGGGTAAACATGAGGTTTAGGCTGATCGTGAGGGTTAAGGTAACGATGAGTGTTAGGGTTAGGGTGAGGGTTAGGGTTAAGTTTAGGGTGAGGGTGAGGGTTAGATTGAGGATTGTGTTAGGGTTCGTGTGAAGTTTAGGGTGAGGATGAGGGTTAGGTTTAGGGCGAGGTCTAGGGAGAGTGTGAGGTTTAGCGTTAGTTTTAGGGTGTGGTTTAGGGTTACTTTGATGGTTAGGGTTAGTGTGATGTTTAGTGTTTGGGTTAGTGTTAAGGTGAGGGTAAGTGTTAGGGTGATGGTTAGGGGTAGGTTGAGGGTTACGTTTAGGGTGAGGGTTAGAGTTAGGGTTCGGGTTATTGTTTGCGTTAGGGTTAGGGTTAAGGTTATGGTGAGGGTGAGGGTTAGGGTTAGGTCTAGGATGAGGTTTAGGGATAGGGTTAGGGTTAGGGTTAGGGTCAGGTTGAGGTTTAGTGTTAGAGTTAGTGTTAGGGTGAGGTTGAGGGTGAGGGTTAGTGTTAGTATTAATGTTAGGGTTAGGCTTAATTTGAAGGTTAGGTTGAGGGTGAGGGTTATGGTTTGGGTTAGGAGTACATTAGAGTTAGTGTCAGGGTGAGTGTTAGGGTTAGGGTTAAGGTTAGGGGTAGGCTTATGGTTGGGCTGAGGTTAAGGGTGAGGGTTAGGGTTAGGGTGAGGTTTAGGGTTAGGATTAGGATGAGTGTGAGTGTTAGGGTTAGGGTTAAGTTTAGGACTAGGCTGAGGGTGAGGGTGTGGTTTAGGGTTAGGGTTAGTGTTAAGGTGAGGTTTAGGGTTTGGGTTAGGGTTAGAGTTAGGTTTAGGGTGAGGGTGAGGTTTAGTGTTAGATTTAGGGTTAGGGTGAGGTTTTGGTTGAGGGCTAGGGTAAGGGTTAATGTTTGGGTTAGGGTTAGGGTGAGAGTTAGAGGGAGGGTTAGGGTTAGGGTTGGTGTTAGGGACAGCATCAGGGTTAGATTGAGGGTGAGTGTGTGGGTTAGTTTTAGGTTTAGGGTTAGGCTTAGTGTTAGACTGAGGGTGAGGTTGAGGGTGAGGGTTAGGTTCAGGGGGAGGGTTAGGATGAGGGTTAGGGTTAGGATTAGGGTTAGGGTAAGGGATAGGGTGAGTTTGAGGGTGAGGTTTAAGGTTACGGTTAGGGTTAGGGTTAGGGTGAGGTTTAGGGTTAGAGTTAGGGTTATGGTGAGGCTGAGGGTGAGGGTTAGGGTTAGGGCTAGTGTTAGGTTTAGGTTTAGGTTTAGGGTGAGGGTTAGGGTGAGGGTGAGGGTTAGGGTTAGGTTTAGGATTAGGATTAGGGTTAGGGTTAGGGTGAGTGTGAGGGTTAGGGTTAGGTTTAGGGTTAGGCTTAGGTTTAGGCTGATTGTGAGTGTGAGGGTTAGGGGGAGTGTTAGGTTTAGGGATATGGGGAGGGTTAGGAAGAGGGTTAGGTTAGGATTAGGGTTAGCGTTAGGGCGAGGGAGAAGTTGAAGTTTAGGGTTAGTGTTAGGGTGAAGTTTAGGGTTAGCGTTAGGGTTAGGGTTACGGTGAGTGTGAGGTTTAGGCTTAGAGTTAGGGTTAAGGTGAGGCTGAGGGTGAGGCTTAGGGTTAGGGTTAGGATGAGGATTAGGGTAAATGTTAGGGTGAGTGTGTGGGTTAGGGTTAGGTTTAGGTTTAGGCTAAGGGTTCGGCTAATGGTGAGGTTGAAGTTGAGGGTTATTGTTAGTGTGAGGTTTAGAGTAAGGGTTAGGGGGAGGGTTAGGATGCGGGTTAGGGTTAGGATTAGGGTTAGGATGAGAGTGAGGGTGAGTTTTAGGGTTAGTGTTAGGGTGAGGGTTAGGATGTGGGTTAGGATTAGTGTTAGGGTGAGGGCTAGGGTGAGGGTGAGGTTTAGGTTTAGGGTTAGGGTTAGGTTTAGGGTTAGGGTCAGGGTGAGAGTGTGTTTTAGGGTTAGAGTTAGGGTAAGGGTGAGGCTGAGGTTGAGGGTTAGGTTTAAGGTTAGTGTTAGAGTTAGGGTTAGGGTTTTGGTTAGGGTGAGCATGAGGATTAGCGTTATTGTTAGGATTAGGATTAGAGTCAGGGTTAGGGTGAGTGTGAGGGTTATGGATAGGGTTAGGTTTAGGATTAGGGTTAGGATGAGGATGAGGGTTAGGGTTAGGGTGAGGGTTAGGGTTAGTGTTAGGGTGAGAGTTAGGGTTCGGTTAAGTTTAGGGTTAGTGTGAGGGTTAGGGTGAGCTTTAGGGATACGGTTATGTTGAGGGTTAGGGTTAGGGTAAGGATGAGGGTTAGGGTTAGTGTGAGGGTTAGGATGAGGTTTAGGGTTATGATTAGGGTTAGGGTGAGGGCGAGGGTGAGGGTGAGGATTAGGGTTAGTGTTAGGGTAAGGTTTAGTTTTAGGGTTAGGGTTAGGGTGAGGGTTAGGGTTAGTGATAGGGTGAGAATTAGGGTTCGGTTAAGTTTAGGGTTAGTGTGAGGGTTAGGGTTAGGGTTAGGGTGAGCTTTAGGGATACGGTTATGTTGAGGGTTAGGGTTAGGGTAAGGATGAGGGTTAGGGTTAGGGTTAGTGTGAGGGTTAGGATGAGGTTTAGGGTTATGATTAGGGTTAGGGTGAGGTCTAGGGTGAGGGTGAGGATTAGGGTTAGTGTTAGGGTAAGGTTTAGTTTTAGGGTTAGTGTTAGGGTAAGGGTTAGGATGAGGGTTAGGGTTAGGATTAGGGTTAGGGTGAATGTTAGGGTGAGTTTGACGTTTAGGGTTAGTGTTAGGGTGAGATTTAGGGTTAGGGTTAGGGTTAGGGTGAGTGTGAGGTATAGGGTTAGAGTTAGAGTTAACGTGAGGCGGAGGGTGAGGCTTAGGGTTAGGGTTAGGTTTAGGATTAGGGTAAGGCTTAGGGTGAGTGTGAGGGTTAGGGTTAGGGTTAGGCTTAGGGTTACACTGAGGGTGAGGGTGAGGGTTAGTGTTAGGATTAGGGTTAGGGTGACCGTGAGTGAGTGTGTTAGGTTAGGTTTAGGTTTAGGCTAAGAGTTAGGCTAAGGGTGAGGTTGACGGTGAGGGTTAGGCTTATTGTGAAGTTTAGGGTAAGGGTTAGGGTGAGGGTTAGGCTGAGGGTTAGGGTTAGGATTAGGGTTAGGGTGAGAGTGAGGGTGAGGGTTAGTGTTAGTGTTAGGTTGAGGGTTAGGGTGAGGGTTAGTATTAAGTTTAGGGTGAGGGCTAGGGTGAGGGTGAGGTTTAGGGTTAGAGTTAGGGTAAGGGTGAGGCTGAGATTGAGGCTTACTTTTAGGGTTAGTGTTAGAGTTAGGGTTAGGGTGAGGGTTAGGGTGAGGGTGAGGATTAGGGTTAGGGTTAAGATTAGGATTAGAGTAAGGGTTAGGGTGAGTGTGAGGGATAGGGATAGGGTTAGGTTTAGGCTTAGGGTTAGGCGGGGGATGAGGGTGAGTTTGAGGGTTAGGGTTAGGGTGAGGGTTAGGTTTAGGGTTAGGGTGAGAGTTAGGATTCGGTCAAGTTTAGGGTTAGGGTGAGGGTTAGGGTTAGGGTTAGGGTGAGGGTTAGGGTTATTGTTAGGTTGAGGATTATAGTTAGGTTAAGGATGAGGGTTAGGGTTAGGGTTAGTGTGAGGGTTAGGATGAGGTTTAGGGTTATGAATAGGGTTAGGGTAAGGGCTAGGGTGAGAGTGAGGATTAGGGTTTGTGTTAGGGTAAGGTTTAGGGGTAGGGTTAGCGTGAGGTTGAGGGTTAGGATGAGGATTAGGGTTATGGTGAGGGTGAGGTTTAGGGTTAGGGTGAGGGTTAGAGTTGGGATTAGGGTTAAGATGAGGTTGAGTTTTAGCATTAGGGTTAGGGTTAGGGTTAGTATTAGGTTTAGGGTTAGGATTAGTGTTATTGTTAGGGTTAGGATTAGAATTATGGTGAGGGTGAGGGTTTGGGTTAGTATGAGGTTCAGGTTTAGGTTTAGGATTAGGGTGATGGTGAGGGTGAGGTTTACGGTTAGATTTAGGTTTAGTTGGAGGTTTAGGTCGAGCTTTAGGGTTAAGTTAAGTGCTAGGGTTAAGGTTAGGTTGAGTGTTAGGTTGAGGTTTACGGTTAAGATTAGGGTTAGGTTTAGGATTAGGGTTAGGGTGAGGGTGAGTGTGAGGTTTAGGGTTAGGTTTAGGCTTAGGCTTAGGGTTAGGCTACGGGTGAGCATGGGGCTGAGGATTAGGGTTAGGGTGATGGTTACGGTTATGGTTAGGGTGAGGCGTAGTGTTAGGGTTAGGGTTAGAGTTAGGGTGAGGGTTATGGTTAGGTTTTGGGTTAGGGTGAGGTTGAGGCTGAGGATTAGGGTTAGGTTTAGGTTTAGGGTTGGTGTCAGGTTCAGTGTTAGGGTTAGGGTTATGGTGAGGTTTATGGTTAGGCTTAGGGTTAGGCTTAGGTTGAGCGTGGGGGTGAGGATTAGAGTTAGGGTTAGGGTTAGGATTAGAGTTACGGTTATTTTTAGTGTTATGGTTAAATTGGCGGTGAGGTTGAGACTGAGGCTTAGGATTATTTTTAGGGTTAGGGTTAGGGTGAGGTTTAGGGTTAGGGTTATAGGGAGGGTTAGGATGAGGGGTAGGTTTAGGAATAGGGTTAGGGTGATTGCTAGGGTGAGGGTGAGGTTTAGGGTTAGTTTTAGGTTTATGGTTAGTGTTAGTGTTAGGGTTAGGATTATGGTGAGGGTTAGGGTTAGGCTTAGGCTTAGGGTGAGGCTGAGGGTGAGGTTGGGGGTGAGGATTAGTGTTAGGGTTAGGGTTAGGCTTAGGGTTAGGGTTATTGTTAGTGTTATGGTTAAGATTAAGTTTGCTGTGAGGGTGAGGCTGAGGGTGAAGGTTATCGTTAGGGTTAGGGTTAGGGTTAGGGTTTGGGTTAGTGTTATTGTTAGGGTTATGGTTAGAGTAATGGTGAGGTTGAATATGAGGGTCAGGTTTAGGGTGAGGTTTAGGTTGAGGTTTAGGGTTAGGGTTTGGGTTAGGTTGAGGGTTAGGTTTAGGGTTAGTGTAAGGGTTAGGGTTAGGGTGAGAGTTAGGGGTAGGTTTAGGGTTAGGTTTAGGGAAAGGATTAGAGTTAGGTTGAGGGTGAGTGTGTGTGTTACGGTTAGGTTTAGGGTTAGGGTTAGGGTTAGGCTGAGGGTTCGGTTTAGGGGGAGGGTTAGAATGAGGGTTAGGGTAAGGATTAGGGTTAGGGGAAGGGCTAGGGTGAGGGTGAGGTTTAGGGTTAGGGTTAGGGTGAGGTTAAGTGTTAGGGTTAGGGTTAGGGTTAGGGTTAGGGTTAGGGTGAGAGTTAGGGTTTAGGGTTAGGGTTAGGGTTAGGTTTAGGGTTAGGGTTAGGGTTAGGGTTAGGTTTAGGTTTAGGATTTGGGTTAAGGTGATTGTGAGGCTGAGGATTAGTGTTAGTGTTAGTGTTAGGGTTAGGGTTAGGGTTAGGGTTAGAGTTAGGGTTAGGGTTAGGGGTAGGGTCAGTGTGAGGTTTAGTGTTAGAGTTATGGTTAGGGTGAAGCTGAGGGTGAGGGTTAGGGTAAGAGTTAATGTTTGGGTTAGGGTTAGGGTGAGAGTTAGAGGGAGGGTTAGGGTATGGTTAGGTTTAGGGACAGGATCAGGGTTAGATTGAGGGTGAGTGTGTGTGTTAGTTTTAGGTTTAGGGTTAGGATTAGGGTTAGGCTGAGGGTGAGGTTGAGGGTGAGGGTTAGGTTTAGGGGGAGGATTAGGATGAGGGTTAGGGTTAGGATTAGGGTTAGGGTAAGGGATAGGGTGAGTTTGAGGGTGAGGTTTAATGTTAGGGGTAAGGTTAGGGTGAGGTTTAGGTTTAGAGTTATGGTTATGGTGAGGCTGAGGGTGAGGGTTAGGGTTAGGGATAGGCTTAGGGTTAGGGTTAGGGTTAGGGATAGGCTTAGGGTTAGGCTGAGGATGAGGGTTATTGTTATGGTTAGGGTTAGGTTTAGGCTTAGGGTTAGGGTGAGTGTGAGTGTTAGGGTTAGGGTTAGGCTTAGGATTAGGCTGAGGGTGAGGGTGTGGGTTAGGGTTAGGGTTAGTGTTAGGGTGAGGTTTAGGGTTTGGGTTAGGTTTAGAGTTAGGTTTAGGGTGAGGGTGAGTTTTAGGGATAGATTTAGGGTTAGGGTGAGGTTTAGGTTGAGGGTTAATGTTTGGGTTAGGGTTAGGGTGAGAGTTAGAGGGAGGGTTAGGGTTAGGGTTAGGGTTAGGGACAGCATCAGGGTTAGAGTGAGGGTGAGTGTGTGTGTTAGATTTAGGTTTAGGGTTAGGCTTAGGGTAAGGCTGAGGGTGAGGTTGATGGTGAGGGTTAGGTTTAGGGGGAGGGTTAGGATGAGGGTTAGGGTTAGGATTAGGGTTAGGGTAAGGGCTAGGGTGAGTTTGAGGATGAGGTTTAAGGTTAGGGTTAGGTTCAGGGTTAGGGTGAGGTTCAGGGTTAGAGTTAGGTTTAGGGTGAGGCTGAGGGTGAGGGTTAGGGTTAGGGTTATCGTTAGGTTTAGGGTGAGGGTTAGGGTGAGGGTGAGGGTTAGGGTTAGGTTTAGGATTAGGATTAGGGTTAGGCTGAGGGTGAGGGTGAGGTTTAGATTGAGGATTAGTGTTAGGGTTAGTGTGAGGTTTGTGGTGAGGATGAGGCTTAGGGTTAAGGTGAAGGCTAGGTTGAGTGTTAGGGTTAGTGTTAGGGTGAAGTTTAGGGTTAGGGTGATGTTTAGGGTTAGTGTGAGGGTTAGTATTAGGTTTAGGGTTAGTGTTAGGGTGAGGGTAAGTTTTAGGGTGAGGGTTACGTTTAGGGTGAGGGTTATGGTTAGGGTGAGGGTTAGGGTTAGGATAAGTGTAAGGGTGATGTCTAGGCAGAGGGTTAGGGTGAGGGTTAGGGTTAGGAAAGGGGTCAGGTTTAGGATTAGGGTTAGGGTTAAGGTGAATGTGAGGGTTAGGATTAATGTTAGGGTTAGGCTTAGAGTTAGGATGAGGGTTAGGGTTAGGGTTTGGGTTAGGGTGAGGGTGAGGCTGAGGATTAGGTTTAGGTTTAGGGTTAGGTTTATGTTGAGTGTTAGTGTTAGGGTCATTGTTAGGGTTACAGTGAGGGTTGGGGTTAGGGTTAGGGTTAGGTTTAGGCTTAGAGTTAGGGTGAGGGTTAGGATGAGGATTAGGTTTACATTTAGGGTTAGGGTGAGGGCTAGGGTGAAGGTGAGGATTAGGGTTAGTGTTAGGGTAAGGTTTAGGGTTAGGGTTTGGGTTAGGGTGAGCGTTAGGGTTACGGTGAGGGTGAGGGTTAGGGTTAGGGTGAGGGTTAGGGTTAGGATTAGGGTTAGGGTGAGGTTGAGTGTTAGCATTAGGGTGAGGTTTAGGGTTAGGTTTGGGATTAGGGTTAGGGTGAGGGTGAGGTTCATTGTTAGATTTAGGTTTAGTTGGAGGGTTATGTCGAGGGTTAGGGTTAGGTTAAGTGTTAGTGTTAACATTAGGTTGAGGGTTAGGTTGAGGTTTAGGGTTAGGGGTAGGGTTAGGTTTAGGATTAGGGTTAGGATGAGGGTGAGTGTGAGGTTTAGGGTTAGGGTTAGGCTTAGGCTTAGGGTTAGGCTAAGGGTGAGCATAGGGGTGAGGATTAGGGTTAGGGTGATGGTTAGGGTTAGGGTGAGGGTTAGTGTTAGCTTAGGGTTAGAGTTAGGGTGAGAGTTATGGATAAGTTTTGGGTTAGGGTGAGATTGAGGCTGAGGATTAGGGTTAGGTTTAGGGTTAGGTTTAGGTTTAGGGTTAGTGTTAGGTTCAGTGTTAGGGTTAGGGTTATGGTGAGGTTTCGGGTTAGGGTTAGGGTTAGGCTGAGGTTGAACTTGGGGGTGAGGATTAGAGTTAGAGTTAGGGTTAGGCTTAGGGTTATGGTTATTGTTAGTGTTATGGTTAGGGTTAAGCTGGCGGTGAGGGTGAGGCTTAGGGTTATTTTTAGGGTTAGGGTTAGGGTGAGGTTCAGGGTTAGGGCTATAGGGAGGGTTAGGATGAGGTTTAGGTTTAGGAATAGGGTTAGGGTGATTGCTAGGGTGAGGGTGAGGTTTAGGGTTAGGTTTAGGGTTATCGTTATGTTTAGGGTTAGGGTTATCGTTAGGGTTCTGGTGAGGGTTATGGTTAAGGTTAGGCTTAGGATTAGGCTGAGGGTGAGGTTGGTGGTGAGGATTAGAGTTAGGGTTAGGGTTATTGTTAGTGTTATGGTTAGGATTAAGTTTGCTGTGAGGGTTAGGCTGAGGGTGAGGGTTATGGTTAGGGTTAGGGTTAGTGTTATTGGTAGGGTTACGGTTAGAGTAATGGTGAGGTTGAATGTGAGGGTCAGGTTTATGGTGAGTTTTAGGTTGAGGTTTAATGTTAGGGTGAGGGTTAGGGTGAGGGTGAGGTTTAGGGTTAGGGTTAGGCGGAGGATTAGGCTGAGGTTTAGGGATAGGTTTAGTGTTAGGGTTAGGGTGAGGGTGAGGGTTAGGTTGAGGTTTAGGGATAGGGTTAGGTTTAGGGTTAGGGTTAGGGTGAGGGTGAGTATGAGGGTTAGTGTGAGGGTTACGTTTAGGCTTAGGGTTAGGCTGAGTGTGACATTGTGGTGAGGATTCGGCTTAGGGTAATGGTTCGAGTTAGGTTTAGTGTTCTTGTTAGGGTTAGGGTTAGAGTTACAGTGAGTGTGAGGGTGCGGTTGAGAGTTATGGTTATTGTTAGGGTGGGGTTTAGGGTTTGGGTTAGGGTTAGGGTTAGAGTTACGGTGAGGGCGAGGGTGCGGTTGAGGGTTATGGTTATGGTTAGGGTGGGGTTTAGGGTTTGGGATAGGGTTAGGGTGAGGGTGAGGGTGAGGTTTAGGGTTAGATATAGGGTTAGGTGGAGGGTTAGTGTGAGGGTTAGGGTAGGGTGAGGTTGAGGCTGAGGATTAGGGTTAGGTTTAGGGTTAGGTTTAGGTTTAGGGTTAGTGTTAGGATTAGGGTTAGGGTTAGGGTCATGGTGAGGTTTAGGGTTAGGGTTAGGGTTAGGCTGAGGGTGAGCTTGGGGGTAAGGGTTAGAGTTAGGGTTAGGGTTAGGCTTAGGTTTATGGTTATTGTTCGTGTTATGTTTAGTGTTAAGTTTGTGGTGAGGTTGAGGCTGAGGCTTAGGGTTATGGTTAGTGTTAGGGTCAGTGTGAGGTTTAGGTTTAGGGTTATGGGGAGGGTTAGGATGAGGTTTAGGGTTAGGAATAAGGTTAGGGTGATTGGTAGGGTGAGGGTGAGGTTTAGGATTTGGTTTAGGGTTATCGTTAGTGTTAGTGTTAGGGTTAGGGTTAAGGTTTTGCTGAGGGTTAGGGTTAGGGTTAGTCTTAGGGTTAGGCTGAGGGTGAGGGTGGGGGTTAGGATTAGAGTTAGGGTTAGGGTTAGGCTTAGGGTTAGGGTTATTGTTAGTGTTATGGTTAGGATTAAGTTTGATGTGAGGGTGAGGCTGAGGGTGAGGGTTATGGTTATGGTTAGGGTTAGGGTTAGTGTTATTGTTAGGTTAAGGTTTAGAGTAATGGTGAGGTTGAAGGTGAGGTTCAGGTTTAGGGTGAGGTTTAGGGTGAGGTTTAGGGTTAGGGTTAGGGTTAGGTTGAGGGTGAGGTATAGGGTTAGGGTTAGGGTTAGTCGGAGGATTAGGCTGAGTTTTAGGGATAGGTTTAGTGTTAGGGTTAGGGTGAGGGTGCGGGTTAGGTTGAGGTTTAGGGATAGGGTTAGGTTTAGGATTAGGGTTAGGGTGAGGGTGAGTATGAGGGTTAGTGTGAGGGTTAGGCTTAGGCTTAGGTTTAGGCTGAGGGTGAGGGTGGTGGTGAGGATTAGGCTTAGGGTAATGGTTCAAGTTAGGTTTAGTGTTCTTGTTAGGGTTAGGGTTAGAGTTACGGTGAGGGTGAGGGTGTGGGTGAGGGTTATGGTTATGGTTAGGGTGGGGTTTAGAGTTAGGGTTAGGGTTAGGTTGAGGGTTATGGTTACTGTGAGGGTGAGGTTGAGGGTTAGGGTTAGGTTTAGGTATAGGGTGAGGTTTACGGTTTGGGTTAGTGTCAGAGTTAGGGTTAGGTTTAGGGTGAGTTTTAGGTTTAGAGTTAGAGTTAGGGTGAGGGTTTGGTTGAGGGTTAGGGTAAGGGTTACTTTTAGGGGTAGGGGTAGGGTGAGGGTTAGGGGGAGGGTTAAGGTTAGGTATAGGATTAGGGTTAGAATGAGGGTGAGTGTGTGTGTTAGGTTTAGGTCTAGGGTTAGGCTTAGGGTTAGGCTGAGGGTGAAGTTAGGTTGAGGTTTAGGGTTAGGGGGAGGGTTAGGATGAGGATTAGGTTTAGGTTTAGGGTGAGGTTTAAGGTTAGGTTTAGGATTAGGGTGAGGGTTAGGTTTAGGGTTAGAGTTAGGGTTAGGGTGAGTCTGAGGGTGAGGGTCAGGGTTAAGGTTAGTGTTAGGTTTAGGGTTAGGTTTAGGGTGAGGGTGAAGGTTAGGGTTAATGTTAGGATTAGGATTAGGTTTAGCGTTATGTTGAATTTGAGGGTTAGTGTTAGGTTAGGGTTAGGCTTAGGGTTAGGCTGAATGTGAAGGTGAGAATGAGGGTTAGGGCTAGGGTTATGGGGAGCATTAGGATGAGGGTTAGTGTTAGGATTAGGGTTAGGGTGAGGGCAAGGGTGAGGGTGAAATTTAGGGTTCGTGTCCTGGTGAGGTTTAGGGTTAGGGTTAGTGTTAAGGTTATGGTGAGTGTGAGGTATAGGGTTAGAGTTACGGTTAAGGTGAGGCTGAGGGTTAGACTTAGGGTTAGGGTTAGGATTAAGATTTGGTTATGGATTAGGGTGAGTGTGAGGGTTAGGGTTAGGATTAGTGTTAGGCTTAGCGTTACACTGAGGGTGAGGGTGAAGTTGAGGGTTAGGGTTAGGATTAGGGTTAGGGTGAGTGTGAGTGTGTGTGTTAGGGTTAGGTTTAGGTTTAGGGTTAGGGTGAGGGTTATGGTTAGGTTGATGGTTAGGGTTAGGTTTAGGGTTATTTTAGGGTTAGGGTTAGGGTTACTGTTACGGTGAGGGTGAGGGTGAGGGTTAGGGTTAGGGTTAAGATGAGGTTTAGGTTTAGGGTTAGTGTTAGAGTTAGGGTTAGGGTGAGAGTGAGGTTTACGTTTAGAGTTAGGGTTAGTGTTAGGGTTAGGGTTAGGGTGATGGTTAGGGTTAGGCTTAGGGTTAGGCTGAGCATGAGGGCGAGGGTTAGGTTTAGGGTTAGGGTGAGGGTTAAGGTTAGCGTTAGTGTGAGAGTTAGGATGAGGTTTAGGGTTAGGATTAGCTTTAGGGTGAGGACTACTGTGAGGGATAGGGTGAGGGTTAGGTTTAGGGAAAGGAATAGGTTTAGTATTAGGGTTAGGGTGAGGGTGAGTATGAGGGTTAGAGTTAGGGTTTGGTTTAGGGTGAGGGTGAGGCTGAGGATTAGTGTTAGCTTTAGGGTTAATATTAGGGTTAGGTTTAGGTTTAGGGTTAGGTTTAGGGTTACAGTGAGGGTTAGTGTTAGGGTTAGGGTTAGATATAGGCTTAGGTTTAGACTGAGGGTGAGGGTGGGGGTGAGGATTTGGGTTAGGTTGAGGTTTAGGGTTAGGGTTAGTGTTAATGTTAGGGTGAGGGTGTTAGGTTGAGGTTTAGGGATAGGGTTAGGTTTAGGATTAGGGTTAGAGTGAGGGTGAGTATGAAGGTTAGGGTGAGGGTTAGGCTTAGGGTTAGGCTGAGGGTGTCTGTGCGGTTGAGGATTAGGGTTAGGGTTATGTTTTGATTTAGGGTTCGTGTTAATTTTAGGGTTAGGGTTAGAGTTACGGTGAGGGTGAGGGTGCGGGTGAAGGTTACGGTTAGGGTTAGGGTGGGGTTTAGGGTTAGGGTTAGGGTTAGGGTTAGGGTTAGGGTTAGGGTTAGGGTTAGGGTGAGGTTTAGGGTTAGAAATTGGGTTTGGGTGAGGGTTAGGGTTAGGGTTAGGGTTAGGGTAAGTGTTAGGGTGAGTTTTTGGGTTAGGGAGAGGGTTATGGTTAGGGTAAGGGATAGGATTAGGGTTAGGGTTATGGTTAGGGTTAGGTTTACGGTTACAGTTTGGGTGAGGGTGAGGGTGAGGGTTAGGGTTAGGTTTAGGGTTTGGGTTAGGTTGAGGGATTGGTTTAGGGTTAGTGTAAGTGTTAGAGTTACGGTGAGGGTTAGGGGGAGGTTTAGGTTTAGGGTTAGGTTTAGGGATATGATTAGGTTTAGGGTGAGGTTGAGTTTGTGTGTTAGAGTTAGGTTTATGGTTAGGCTTAGGGTTAGGCTGAGGGTTCGGTTTAAGGGGAGGGTTAGAATGAGGGTTAGGGTTAGGATTAGGTTTAGGGTAAGGGCTAAGATGAGGGTGAGGTTTAGGGTTAGGGTTAGGGTGAGGTTTAGGGTTAGGATTAGGGTTATGGTTAGGGTGAGGGTGAGGTTTAGGGTTAGAGTTAGGCTTAGGGTGAAGATGAGGGTGAGTGTTATGGTTACAGTTAGTGTTAGGTTTAGGGTTGGGGTAAGGTTGAGGGTTAGGGTGACGGTGAGGTTTAGGGTTAGGGTTAGGGTTAGGGTTAGGGTGAGGGTAAGTGTTAGGGTGAGGGTTAGGGTTAGAGTTAGGGTTATGGTTAGGGTGAGGGTGAGGGTTAGGGTTATTGTTAGGTTTAGGGTTAGGGTTACAGTCACGGTGAGGGTGAGGTTTAGGGTTAGGGTTACGGTGAGGTTTAGTGTTAGGGTTAGGGTTAGAGTTAGGGTTAGGGTGAGGGTGAGGTTTAGGGGTACATTTAGGGTTAGGGTGATGGTTAGGGTTAGGGTGCAGGTTAGCGTTGGGGTGAATGTAAGGGTAAAGGTGTGGGTAGGCTGAGGGTGAGGGATATGTTAAGAGTGAGGGTTAGGGTTAGGGTGAGGGTTAGTGTTAGCCTTAGGGTGAGGTGGAGGGTTAAATTGAAGATTCGTGTTTGGGTTAGTGTGAGGTTTATGGTGAGGATGAGGGTTAGGGTCAGGGTGAAGTCTAGGGGGTGGGGGAGGGTAAGGGTTAGTGTTAGGGTGAGGTTTAGGGTTAGGGTGATGTTTAGGATTAGTGTGAGTGTTAGTGTTATGGTTAGGGTTAGGGTTTGGGTGAGGGTATGTGTTAGGGTGAGGGTTAGGATTAGGGTGAGGGTCATGGTTAGGGTGAGGGTTAGGCTTAGGATAAGTGTAAGGGTGAGGGCTAGGCTGAGGGTTAGGGTGAGGGTTAGGGTTAGGGATAGGGTTAAGTTTAGGATTAGGGTTAGGGTGAGGGTGAATGTGAGGTTTAGGATCAGGGTTAGGGTTAGGCTTAGAGTTAGGATGACGGTTAGGGTTATGGTTTGGGTTAGGGTGAGGGTGAGGCTGAGGATTAGGGTTAGGTTTAGGGTTAGTGTTAGTGTTAGGGTTACAATGAGGGTTGATGTTAGGGTTAGGGTTAGGGTTAGGCTTAGAGTTAGGGTGAGGGTTAGGATTCGGATTAGGTTTACAATTAGGGTTAGGGTGATGGCTAGGGTGAAGGCGAGGATTAGGGTTAGTGTTAGGATAAGGTTTAGGGTTAGGGTGAGGTTTAGGAAGAGGGTTAGGGTTACAATGAGGGTGAGGTTTAGGGTTAGGGTTAGGATTCGGGTGAGGGTGAGGGTGAGTGTTATGGTTAGGGTGAGGTTTAGGGTTAGGGCTAGGATTAGGATTAGGGTGAGGGTGAGGTTTGTGGTTAGCATTAGATTTATTTGGAGGCTTAATTCAAGGGTTAGGGTTAGGGTAAGTTTTAGGGTTAATGTTAGGTTGAGGGGTAGTTTGAGGTTTAGGGTTAGGGTTAGGGTTAGGGTTAGGATTAGTTTTAGTGTGAGAGTCAGGATGACGGTTAGTGTTATGGTGAGGGTGAGGGTAAGGTTTAGGGTGAGGGTTAGGGTTAGGATTATGGTTAGGGTGAGGATGAGTGTTAGCATTAGGGTTAGGGTTAGGGTTAGGTTTACGGTTAGGATTACTCTTATTGTTAGGTTTAGGGTTAGAGTTATGGTGAGGGTGAGGGTGAGTGTTAGGGTTAGGGTGAGGTTTAGGGTTAGGGTTAGTTAGTATTAGGGTTAGAGTGAGGGTGAGGTTTATGGTTAGATTTAGTTTTAGTTGGAGGGTTAGGTCGAGGTTTACGGTTAGGCTAAGTGTTGGCGTTAAGGTTAGGTTGAGGGTTAGGTTGAGGTTTAGGGTTAGGGTTAGGGTTAGGGTTAGGATTAGGTTGAGGGTGATTGTGAGTGTGAGGTTTAGGGTTAGGGTTAGGCTTAGGATTAGGGTTAGGCTGAGGGTGAGGTTGGCTTGAGGATTAGGGTTACGGTGATTGTTAGGTTTAGGGTAAGGGTAAGTGTTAGTGTTAGGATTAGTGTTAGAGTTAGGGTTAGGATGAGGGTGAGGTTCAGGGGTAGAGTTAGGGTTAGGGTGAGGGTTAGGGTTAGAGTTCGGGTTAGGGTGGGGATGACGTTAAGGGTAAATGTGAGGGTTAGCCTGAGCGTGAGGGTTAAGGTAAGGGAGAGTGTTAGGGTTAGGGTGAGGGTTAGGGTTAGGTTTAGGGTGAGGGTGAGGGTTAGTTTGAGGTTTAGTGTTAGGGTTCGTGTGAAGTTTAGGGTGAGGATGAGGGTTAAGGGTTAGGGCGAGGTCTAGGAATAGGATGAGGATTAGGGTTAGTGTTAGGGTGAGGTTTAGGATTACATTGATGCTTAGGGTTAGTGTGAGGTTTCATTTTAGGGTTAGGGTTAGTGTTAAGGTGAGGGTAAGTGTTAGGGTGAGGGTTAGGGTTAGGGTGAGGGTTATGTTTAGTGTGAGGGTTAGGGTTAGGGTTAGGGTTATTGTTAGCGTTAGGGTTAGGGTTAAGTTTATGGTGAGGGTGAGGGTGAGGTTTAGGGTTAGGTCTAGGATGAGGTTTAGGATAGGGTCAGGGTGAGGTTTAGTGTTAGAGTTAGGGTTAGGGTGAGGCTGAGGGTTAGTGTTTGGGTTAGTATTAATGTTAGGGTTAGGCTTAATTTGAGGGTTAGGTTGAGGGTGAGGGTTAGGGTTTGGGTTAGGAGTACATTTGGGTTAGTGTTAGGGTGAGTGTGAGGGTTAGAGTTAATATTAGGGATAGGCTTAGTGTTAGGCTGAGGTTGAGGGTGAGGGTTAGGTTTAGGGTTAGGGTTAGGGTGAGTGTGAGAGGTAGGGTTAGGGTTAGGCTTAGGATTAGGCTGAGGGTGAGTGTGAGGGTTAGGTTTAGGGTTAGGCTTAGGATTAGGCTGAGGGTGAGCGTGTGGGTTAGGGTTAGGGCTAGTGTTATGGTGAGGTTTAGGGTTTGGGTTAGGGTTAGATTTAGGGTTAGGGTGAGGGTTAGATTTAGGGTTATGGTGAGGTTTAGGTTGAGGGTTATGGTAAGGGTTAGGGTTTGGGTTAGGGTTAGGGTGAGAGTTAGAGGGAGGGTTAGGGTTAGGGTTAAGGTTAGTGACAGGAGTAGGGTTGGAGTGAGGGTGAGTGTGTGTGTTAAGTTTAGGTTTAGGGTTAGGCTTAGGGTTAGGCTGAGGGTGAGTTTGAGGGTGAGGGTTAGGGTTAGGGGGCGGGTTAGGATGAGGGTTAGGGTTAGGATTAGGGTTAGAGTAAGGGCTAGGGTGAGTTTGAGGGTGAGGTTTAAGTTTATGGTTAGGGTTAGGGTTAGGGTGAGGTTTAGGGTTATTGTTAGGTTTAGGGTGAGGCTGAGGGTGAGGGTTAGGGTTAGGGTTAGGGTTATGTTTAGGGTTAGGTTTAGGGTGAGGGTTAGGGTTAGGGTAAGTTTAGGGTTACTGTTAGGATTAGGATTAGGGTTAGGGTTAGGGTGAGTGTGAGGGTTAGGTTTATTTTTTGGGTTAGTCTTAGGGTTAGGCTGAGGGTGAGGGTGAGGGTTAGAGTGAGTGTTAGGTTTAGGGATACGGGGAGGGTTAGGATGAGGGTTAGGGTTAGGATTAGGGTTAGGGTGAGGGCAAGGGAGAGGTTGAGGTTTAGGGTTAGTGTTAGGGTGAGGTTTAGGGTTAGGGTTAGGTTGAGTGTGAGGTATAGGGTTAGAGTTAGGGTTAAGGTGAGGGTGAAGGTGAGGGTTAGGGGTAGGTTTTGGGTTATGGTGAGGGTGAGTGAGTGTGTCAGGGTGAGGTTTAGGTTTAGGCTAAGGGTTAGGTTAATGGTGAGGTTGACTTTGAGGGTTAGTGTTAGTGTGAGGTTTAGGGTAAGGATTAGGGGGAGGGTTAGAATGAGGATTAGGGTTAGTACTATGGTTGGGGTGAGAGTGAGGGTGAGGGTTAGGGTTAGTGTTAGGTTGAGGGTTAGGATGTGGCTTAGGATTAGTGTTAGGGTGAGGGCTAGGATGAGGGTGAGGTTTAAGGTTAGGGTTAGGGTTAAGGTTAGGTTTAGGGTGAGTTTTAGGGTTAGAGTTAGGGTAAGGGTGAGGCTGAGGTTGAGGGTTAGGTTTAGGGTTAGTGTTAGATTTAATGTTAGGGTGAGGGTTAGGGTGAGGTTGAGGATTAGCTTTAGGGTTAGGATTAGGATTAGAGTCAGGTTTAGGGTGAGTGTGAGGGTTAGGGTTAGGTTTAGGTTTAGGATTAGGGTTAGGCCATGGATGAGGGTGAGAGTGAGGGTTAGGGTTAGGGTGAGGGTTAGGGTTAGTGTTAGGGTGAGAGTTAGGGTTCGGTTAAGTTTAGGGTTAGGGTGAGGGTTAGGGTTAGGGTTAGGGTGAGCTTTAGGGTTAAGGTTATGTTGAGGGTTAGGGTTAGGGTAAGGATGAGGGTTAGGGTTATTGTTAGTGTGAGGGTTAGGATGAGGATTAGGGTTATGATTAGGGTTAGGATGAGGGCTAGGGTGAGGGTGAGGATTAGGGTTAGTGTTAGGGTAAGGTTTAGTTTTAGGGTTAGGGTTAGGGTGCGGGTTAGGATGAGGGTTAGTGTTACGGTGAGGGTGAGGGTTAGGGTTGGGATTAGGGTTAGGGTGAGGTTGAGTTTTAGCATTAGGTTTAGGGTTCGGGTTAGGTTTAGGTTTAGGATTAGTGTTATTGTTAGGGTTAGGGTTAGTGTTATGGTGAGGGTGAGGTTTAGGGTGACGGTTAGGGTTAGGGTAGGGTAAGGATTAGGGTTAGGGTTAGGATTAGGGTTAGGGTGAGTTTGTGGTTAAGGTTTAGAGTTAGGGTTCGGGTGAGGCTGAGGTTGAGGGTTAGGGTTAGGGTTAGGGTTAGGTTTAGGGTTAGGTTTAGGGTGAGGGTGAGGATTAGGGTTAGGGTTAGGATTAGAATTATTGTTAGTATTAGGGTTAGGGTTACAGTTATTGTGAGGGTGAGGGTGAGTTTTAGGGTTAGGGCTAGGATGAGGTTTAGGGATAGGGTTAGGGTTAGGGTTAGGGTCAGGGTGAGGTTTAGTGTTAGAGTTAAGGTTAGGGTGAAGCTGAGGGTGAGGGTTAGGGTTCGGATTAATGTTAGGGATAGGCTTAAGGTGAGGGTTAGGTTGAGGTTAGGGTTAGGGTTAGGAGTAGGATTAGGTTTAGTATTAGTTTGAGGGTGAGGGTTAGGGTTAGGGTTAGGGTTAGGGATAGGCGTAGGGTTAGGCTGACTTTGAGGGTGAGGGTTAGGTTTAGGGTGAGTTTTAGGCCTATGGTTAGGGTGAGTGTGAGTGTTAGGGTTAGGGTTAGGCTCAGGATTAGGCTGAGGGTGAGGGTGTGGGTTAGGGTTAGGGTGAGGGTTAGGGTTAGGGTGAAGGTGAGGGTTAGGGTTACAGGGTTAGGGTTAGGGTTAGGTTTAGGTTTAGGGTTACGATTAGGGTTAGTGTGAAGGTGAGATTTATGGTGAGATTTAGGTTTAGTTGGAGGGTAAAGTCGGAGATTAGGGTAAGGCTTAGTGTTAGGGTGAGTTTTAGGGTTTGGGTTAGGGATGGAGTCAAGTTTAGGGTGAGGGTGAGTTTTAGGGTTAGAGTTAGGGTTAGGGTGAGGTTTAGGTTGAGGGTTATGGTAAGTGTTAGTTTTAGGTTTAGGGTGAGAATTAGGGGGAGGTTTAGGTTTAGGGTTAGGGTTAGGGTTAGGGATAGTATTAGGTTTAGAGTGAGGGTGTCTGTGTTAGGTTTAGGTTTAAGTTTAGGCTAATGGTTAGGCTGAGAGTGAGGTTGAGGGTGAGGGTTAGGGTTAGGGGGAGGGTTACGATGAGGGTTAGGGTTAGGATTAGAGATAGGGTACGGGCTAGGGTGAGTGTGAGGGTTAGGGTGAGGATGATGGTAAGGGTAAAGGTTAGGTTTAGGCTGAGGGTTAGGGTGAAGATAAGGGTGAGGGTTAGGGTTAGGTTTAGGGTTATGGTAAGGTTTAGCGTTAGGTTTAGGTTTAGGGTTAGGATTAGGATTAGAGTCAGGGTTAGGGTGAGTGTGAGGGTTAGGGTTAGGTTTAGGTTTAGGATTAGGGTTAGGCTGAGGATGAGGGTGAGTGTGAGGGTTAGGGTTAGGGTGAGGGTTAGGGTTAGGGTTAGGGTGAGAGTTAGGTTTCGGTTAAGTTTAGGGTTAGGGTGAGGGTTAGGGTTAGGATGAGGGTGAGCTTTAGGGTTAGGGTTAGGTTGAGGGTTAGGGTTAGGGGAAGGATGAGGGTTAGGGTTAGGGTTAGTGTGAGGGTTAGGATGAGGTTTAGGGTTATGAATAGGGTTAGGCTGAGGGCTAGGGTGAGGGTGAGGATTAGGGTTAGTGTTAGGGTAAAGTTTAGGGTTAAGGTTAGAGTTAGGGTGAGGGTTAGGATGAGGGTTACGGTTACGGTGAGGGTGAGGGTTAGGGTTAGGGTGAGGTTTAGTTTTATTATTAGGGTTAGGATGAGGTCGAGTGTTAGCATTAGGGTTAGGATTATTGGTATTGTTAGGTTTAGGTTTAGGATTATTGTTATTGTTAGGGTTAGGGTTAGAGTTATGGTGAGGGTTAGGGTTAGGGTTAGGGTTAGGGTGAGGATTAGGTTTAGGGTTAGGATTAGGGTTAGGGTGAGTGTGATGTTTATGGTTAGATTTAGGTTTAGTGGGAGGGTTAGGTCGAGGTTTAGGGTTAGGGTTAGTGTTAGGTTTAAGGTTAGGTTCAGGGATAGGTTGAGGTTTAGGGTTAAGGTTAGGTTTAGGGTTAGGATTAGGGTTAGGGTGAGGGTGAGTGTGAGGTTTAGGGTTAGGCTTAGGCTTAGGGTTAGGCTGAGGGTGAGGGTGGGGGTGAGGATTAGGTTTAGGGTGATGGTTAGGTTTAGGATTATGGTGAGTGTTAGTGTTAGGATTAGGGTTAGAGTTAGGGTTAGGATGAGGGTGAGATTTAGTGGTAGAGTTAGGGTTAGGGTGAGGGTTAGCCTTAGAGTGAGGGTTAGGGTGGGGGTGACGGTAAGGGTAAAAGTGAGGTTTAGATTGAGGGTTAGAGTTACGTTAAAGGTGAGTTTTAGGGTTAGGGTGAGGGTGAGGGTTAGATTGAGGATTAGTGTTAGGGTTAGTGTGAAGTTTAAGGTGAGGATGAGGGTTAGGGTTAGGGTGAGGGCTAGGGAGAGGGTGAGGTTTAGGGTTAGGGTAAGGGTGAGGTTTAGGGTTAGGGTGATGGTTAGGGTTAGTGTTAGTGTTAGGGTTAGTGTTAGGGTGAAGGTATGTTTTAGTGTGAGGGTTAGGGTTAGGGTAAGGGTAAGTGTTAGGGTGAGGGTTAGGGTTAGGTTGAGGATTATGGTTAGGGTGAGCGTTAGGGTTAGGGTTAGGATTATTGTTCAGGGTGAGGTTTAGTGTTAGAGTTAGGGTTAGGGTGAGGCTGAGGGTGAGGGTTAGGGTTAGGATTAATGTTAGGTTAAGGCTTAAGGTGAGGGTTAATTTGAGGGTGAGGGTTAGGGTTAGGGTTAGGGCTAGGATGTGGTATAGGGATAGGGTTAGGTTTATGGTTAAGGTCAGGGTAAGGTTTAGTGCTAGAGTTAGGGTTAGGGTGAAGCTGAGGGTGAGGGTTAGGGTTAGGCTTAAGGTGAGGGTTAGTTTAAGGGTGAGGGTTAGGGTTAGGTTTAGGAGTAGGATTAGAGTTAGTATTAGGTTTAGGGTTAGGGATAGGGATAGGTTTAGGGTTAGGCTGAGGTTGAGGGTTAGGGTTAGGGTTAGGGGAGTTTTAGGCTTAGGGTTAGGGTGAGTGTGTGGATTAAGGTTAGGGTTAGGCTCAAGATTAGGCTGAGGGTGAGGGCATGGGTTAGTGTTAGGGTGAGGGTTAGGGTTAGAGTGAAGGTGAGGGTTAGGGTGACAGTTAGGGTTAGGGTTAGGGTGAGGTTTAGGGTTAGGGTTACGATTAGGGTTAGGGTGAGGGTGAGGTTTATGGTTAGATTTAGGTTTAGGTGGAGGGTTAGTTCGAGGTTTAGGGTTAGGATTAGTGTTAGGGTGAGGTTTAGGGTTTGGGTTAGGGTTAGAGTCAGGGTTAGGGTAAGGGTGAGGTTTAGGGTTAGAGTTAGAGTTAGGGTGAGGTTTAGGTTGAGGGTTATGGTAAGGGTTAGTTTTAGGGTTAGGTTGAGAGTTAGAGGAAAGTTTAGGGTTAGGGATAGTATTAGGGTTAGAGTGAGGGTGAGTGTGTGTGTTAGGTTTAGGTTTAGGTTTAGGCTAATGGTTAGGCTGAGGGTGAGGTTTAGGGTGAAGGTTAGGATTAGGGGGAGGGTTAGGATGAGGGTTAGGGTTAGGATTAGAGTTAGGTTAAGGGCTAGGGTGAGGATGATGGTAAAGGTAAAGGTTAGGTTTAGGCTGAGGTTTAGGGTTAAGATAAGGGTGAGGGTTAGGGTTAGGTTTAGGGTTAGGGTAAGGGATAGGGTTAGGTTTAGGGTTAGGGTGAGGGTTAGATTGAGGATTAGAGTTAGGGTTAGTGTGAGGTTTAGTGTGAGGATGAGGGTTAGGGATACGGTGAGGGTGAGGGTTAGAATTAGGGTTAGAGTGAGGGCTAGCGTGAGGGTGAGGATTAGGGTTAGGGTTAGGGTTAGGTTGAGGTTTAGGATTAGGGTGAGGGTTTGGGTTAGTGTGAGGGTTAGTGTTAAGGTTAGCGTTAGTGTTAGGTGAGGGTAAGAGTTACATTGGGGGTTAGGGTTAGTGTGAGGTTTATGGTTAGGGTGAGGGTTAGGGTTAGGTTTAGGGTGAGGTTTAGTGTTAGGGTTAGGGTTAGATTTAGAGTTAGGGAGAGGGTGAGGGTTCGGGGTATATTTAGGGTTATCATGAGGGTTAGGGTTAGGGTGCGGGTTAGTGTGGGGGTGATTGTAAGGGTAAAGGTGTGGGTTAGGCTGAGAGTGAGGGTTACGGTAAGGGTGAGTGTTAGGGTTAGGGTGAGGGTTAGTTTTAGCGTTAGGGTGAGGTTGAGGGTTAGATTGAGGATTAGTGTTAGGGTTAGTGTGAGGTTTATGGTGAGGATGAGGGTTAGGGTTAGGGTGAAGGCTAGGGTGAGGGTGAGGGTTAGGGTTAGTGTTAGGGTGAGGTTTAGGGTTAGGGTGATGTTTAGGGTTAGTGTGAGGGTTAGTATTAGGGTTAGTGTTAGGGTGAGGGTAAGTTTTAGTGTGAGGGTTAGGTTTAGGGTGAGGGTTATGGTTAGGGTGAGGGTTAGGGTTAGGATAAGTATAAGGGTGAGGGCTAGGCTGAGGGTTAGGGTGAGGGTTAGGGTTAGGTAAGGGGTTAGGTTTAGGATTAGGGTTAGGGTGAGGGTGAGTGTGAGGGTTAGTCTTAGGTTTAGGGTTAGGCTTAGAATTAGGATGAGGGTTAGGTTTAGGGTTTGGGTTAGGGTGAGGGTGAGGCTGAGGATTAGGGTTAGGTTTAGAGTTAGGTTTATGGTTAGTGTTAGTGTTAGGGTCAGTGTTATGGTTACAGCGAGGGTTGGGGTTAGGGTTAGGGTTAGGTTTAGGCTTAGAGTTAGGGTGAGGGTTAGGATAAGGATTAGGTTTTCGATTAGAGTTACGGTGAGGGCTAGGGTGAAGGTGAGGTTTAGGGTTAGTGTAAGGGTAAGGTTTAGGGTTAGGGTTAGGGTGAGGGTTAGGATGAGGGTTAGTGTTACGGTGAGGGTGAGGGTTAGGGTTAGGGTGAGGGTTAGGGTTAGGATTAGGGTTAGGGTGAGGTTGAGTGTTAGCATTAGCGTTAGGGTTAGGTTAAGGGTTAAGATTACTCTTATTGTTGGTCTTAGGGTTAGAGTTATGGTGAGGGTGAGGGTGAGGATGAGTGTTAGGGTTAGGGTGAGGGTTAGGGTTAGAGTTAGGGTTCGGGTGAGGCTGAGGGTGAGGGTTAGGGTTAGGGTTAGTGTTAGTGTTAAGGTTCGGTTTAGGGTGAGGTTTAGGGTGATGGTGAGGGTTAGGGTTAGGATTAGGATTAGGGTTAGGGTTAGGGTGAGTGTGAGGGTTAGGGTTAGGTTTAGGGTTAGGCTTAGCGTTAGGCTGAGGTTGAGGGTGGGGGTGAGGATTAGGGTTAGGGTGATGGTTTGGGTAAGGGTTAATGTTATTGTTAGGGTTAGGTTTTGAATTACTGTGAGGGTGAGTGTTCGGGTGAGGGTTAGGGTTAGGGTTAGGTTTAGGGTTTTGGTTAGGTTGAGAGTTCGGTTTAGGTTTAGTGCAAGGGTTAGGGTTAGAGTGAGAGTTAGGGGTAGGGTTAGTGTTAGGGTTAGGTTTAGGGACAGGATTAGGCTTAGGGTGAGGGTGAGTGTGTGTGTTATGGTTTGGTTTATTGTTAGGCTTACGTTTAGGCTGAGGATTCGGTTTAGGGGGAGGGTTTGAATGAGGCATAGGGTTAGGATTAGGGTTAGGGTAAGGGCTAGGGTGAGGGTGAGGTTTAGGGTTAGGGTTAGGGTGAGGTTTAGGGTTAGGGTTAGGGTTAGGGTGAGGGTGAGGTTTAGGGTTAGAGTTAGGGTCAGGGTGAAGCTGAGGGTGAGTGTTAGGGTTACAGTTAGTGTTAGGTTTCGGGTTGGGGTAAGGGTGAGGGTTAGGGTGAGGGTGAGGGTTAGGGTTAGGATTAGGATAAGGATTAGGGTTAGGGTTAGGGTGAGTGTGAGGGTTATGGTTAGAGTTAGGGTTAGGCTTAGGGTTAGGCTGAGGGTGAGGGTGAGGATTAGGGTTAGGGTGAGGGTTAGGGTTAGGCTTAGGGTTATGGGGAGGGTTAGGATGAAGGTTAGGGTTAGGGTGAGGGCTAGGGTGAGAGTGATATTTAGGGTTAGGGTTAGGGTGAGGTTTAGGGTTAGGGTTAGGGTGAGGGTGAGGGTGAGGTTTAGGGTTAGAGTTAGGGTTAGGTGAGGCTGAGGGTGAGGGTTAGGGTTAGGGTTAAGATTAGGATTAGGGTAAGGTTTAGGGTGCGTGTGAGTGTTAGGGTTAGGTTTAGACTTAGTCTTAGAGTTACACTGAGTGTGAGCATGAGGGTGATGGTTAGGGTTAGGGTTAGGGTTAGGTTAAGGGTGAGTGTGTGTGTTAGGGTTAGGTTTAGGGTTAGATTTAGGTTTAGGCTGAGGGTGAGGTTGAGGGTGAGGGTTAGGGTTAGGGTGAGGTTAGGGTAAGGGTTAGGAGGAGGTTTAGGAAGAGGGTTAGGTTTACGATTAGGTTTAGGGCATGGGCTAGGTTGAGGGTGAGGTTTAGGGTTAGAATTAGGATGAGGTTTAGGGTTAGGTTTAGGGTGAGAGTTAGGGTTCGGGTTAAGTTTAGGGTTAGGGTGAGTGTTAGGGTAACGGTTATGGTGAGGGTGAGGGTTTGGTTTAGGTTGAGGGTTAGGTTCCGGATAAGGGTTAGGGTGAGTGGTAGGGTGATTGTTATGGTTAGTGTTGTGGTGATGGTTATGATTAGTGTTTGTGTGAGGGCTAGGGTGATGGTGTGGTTTAGGGTTAGATTTAGGGTTAGGTTGAGAGTTAAGCTTCGGGTTAAGTTTAGGGTTAGGGTTAGTGTTAACGTTAGGGTTAGGGTGAGGGTTAGGGTTAGGCTTAGCCTTAGGCTTAGGCTTAGGCTTAGGCCGAGCATGAGTGTGAGGGTTAGGGTTAGGGTTAGGATGAGGTTTAGGGTTAGGATTAGGGTTAGGGTGAGGGCCAGGATGAGGGTAATGGTGAGTGGTAGGGTTAGGGATAGAGTTAGGTTTAGGATTAGGGTTAGGGTGAGGGTGAGTGTGAAGGTTAGGGTTAGGGTTAGGCTTAGAGTTAGGGTGAGGGTTTGGGTTAGGGTTTGGGTTAAGGTGAGGGTGAGGCTGAAGATTAAGGTTAGGTTTAGGGTTAGGTTTAGTGTTAGGCTTAGGGTTAGCCTGAGGGTGAGGGTGAGTGTGAGGATTAGAGTTAGGTTTAGAGTTAGGCTTAGGGTTACGGTTATTGTTAATGTAATGGTTAGGGTTAAGTTTGCATTGTGGTTGAGGGTTAGGGTTAGGATTAGGGTGGGGTTTAGGGTTCGGGTTAGGGTGAGGGTGTGGTGAGGGTGAGGGTGAGGTTTAGGGTTAGATATAGGGTTAGGGGGAGGCTCAGGATTAGGGTTAGTGTTAGGGTTAAGTTGAGGTTGAGCGTTAGGTTGTGGTATAGGGTTAGGGTTAGGTTTAGGGTTTGTGTGAGGGTTAGTTTTAGGGTTAGGGTTAGTGTTAGGGTGAAGGTAAGTGTTAAGGTGAGGGTATGGGTTAGGGTGAGGGTTATGGTTAGGGTGAGGGTTAGGAATAGGGTTAGGCTTATTGTTAGGGTTAGGGCGAGGGTGAGGTTTAGGGTTAGGGTAAGGGTTAGTATTAGTGTTAGGGTTAGGGTGAGAGTTAGGGGGAGGGTTAGGGTTAGGATTAGGGATAGGATTAGGGTTAGAGTGAGGGTAAGTTTGTGTGTTAGGGTTAGGTTTAGGGTTAGGCTGAGGGTTAGGCTGACGGTGAGGTTGAGGGTGAGGGTTAGGGTTATGGGGAGGGTTAGGATGAGGTTTAGGGTTAGGATTAGGGTCAGGGTAAGGGCTAGGGTGAGGGTGAGGTTTAGGTTGAGGGTTAGGGTGAGGTTTAAGGTTAGGGATAGGGTTAGGATTAGTGTGATTGTGAGGTTTAGGGTTAGAGTTATTGTTAGGGTGTGGCTGAGGGTGAGGGTTAGGGTTAGGGTTAGTGTTAGGTTTAGGGTGAGGGTTATGGTGAGGGTGAGGGTTAGGGTTAGGTTTAGGGTTAGTGTTAGGTTGAGTGTGAGGGTTAGGATTAGGGTCAGGTTTAGGCTTAGGGTTAGGCTGAGGGTGAGGGTGAAGGTGAGGGTTAGGGTTAGGGTTATAGGGAGGGTTAGGACGCGGGTTTGGGTTAGGATTAGGGTCAGGATGAGGGCTAGGGTGAGATTTAGGTTTAGGGTTAGGTTTAGTGTAAGGTTTAGGGTTAGAGTTAGGGTTAGGGTGAGTGTGAGGTATAGGGTTAGATTTAGGTTTAATAAGAGGCTGAGTGTGAGGCTTAGGGTTAGGTTTAGGATTAATATTAGGGTAAGGGTTAGGTTTAGGTTGCGGGTTAGGGTGCGGGTTAGGGTTAGGGTTAGGGTTAGGGTGAGGGTTAGGGTTAGGGTTAGGGTTAGGGTGAGGGTGAGGTTTAGGGTTAGATTTAGGGTTAGGGTGAAGCTGAGGATGAGGGTTAGGGTTACAGCTACTGTTAGCTTTAGGGTTAGGGTAAGGGTGAGGGTTAGGGTGAGGGTGAGGGTGAGTGTTAGGGTTAGGGTTAGGGCGAGGGTTAGGATGAGGGTTACGGTTAGGATTAGATTTAGGGTGAGGGCTAGGATGAGCGTGAGGTTTAGGGTTAGGGTTAGGGTGAGGTTTAGGGTTAGTGTTACTGTTAGGTTTAGGGTGAGGTTTAGGCTTAGGTTTAGAGTTAGGGTCAAGGTGAGGCTGAGGTTGAGGGGTAGGGTTAGGGTTAGGATTAGGATTAGTGTAAGGGTTAGGGTGAGTGTGAGGGTGAAGGTTAGGTTAGGCTTAGGGTTACACTGAGGGTGAGGGTGAGGGTGAGGGTTAGGGTTAGTCTTAGGGTTATGGTGAGGGTGAATGTGTGTGTTAGAGTTAGTTTTAGGGTTAGGCTTAGGGTTAGGCTTACGGTGAGGTTGATGGTGAGGTTTAGGGTTAGGGTGAGGCTTAGGGTAAGGGTCAGGGGGATGTTTTGGATGAGGGTTAGGGTTAGTATTAGGGTTAGGGTGAGGGCTAGGGTGAGGGTGAGGTTTAGGGTTAGGGTCAGGTTGAGGTTTAGTGTTAGAGTTAGGTTTAGCGTGAGGCTGAGGGTGAGGGTTATGGTTAGGATTAATATTAGGCTTAGGCTTAAGGTGAGGGTTAGGATTAGGGTTAGGAGTAGGATTAGGGTTAGGGTGAGGGTGAGGGTTAGTGTTAGGGTTAGGAAAAGGGATAGGCTTAGGGTTAGGCTGAGGTTGAGGGTGAGGGTTAGGGTTATGTTTAGGGTTAGGGTTAAGGTGAGTTTGGTGGTTAGGGTTAGGTTTAGGCTTAGGATTAGGCTAAAGGTGAGGGTGTGGGTTAGGGTTAGGGTGAGGTATAGGCATATGGGGAGGGTTAGGGAGAGGTTTAGGCATATGGGGAGAGTTAGGGTGAGGGTTAGGGTTAGGGTGAGGTTTAGGGTGAGGGTGAGTGTGTGTGTTAGGGTTAGTTTTAGGGTTATGCTGAGGTTGAGGTTGAGGGTGAGGGTTAGGTTTACGGTGAGGGTTAGGTTAAGGGTTAGGGGGAGAGTTAGGAAGAGGGTAAGGCTTAGGGTTAGGGTTAGGTAGGCTAGGGTGAGGATGAGGTTTAGGGTTAGGTTTAGGTTGAGGGTAACGTTTAGGGTAAGGGTAAGAGTTAGGGTTCCGGTTAAGTTTAGGGATATTTTGAGGATTAAGTAAGGGTTAGGGTGAGGGTGAGGGTTATGGTTAGGTTGAGGTTGAGTGTTCAGATTAGGGTTAGGGTGAGGTTGTGGGTTATGGTTAGGGTTAGGGTGAGGTTTAGGGTTAGGGTTAGGTTTAGGGTTAAGATTAGGTTTAGGGTAAGGGTTATGGTGAGTGTGAGAGTTAGGGTTAGAATTAGGGTTAGGCTTAGGGTTAGGCTGAGGGTGAGGGTGAGGGTTAGGGTTAGGGTTAGGGTGAGGGTTAGGGTTAGGGTTAGGGTTAGGGTGACAGATAGGGTTCGGTTATGTTTACGGTTAGGGTGGGTTTAGGGTTAGGGTTATGGTGAGCGTGAGGTTTAGGGTTAGGGTGAGGGTTAGGGTTAGGTTTAGGGTTAGGGTGAGGGTTAAGTTTAGGGTTAGGGTGAGGGTAAGGATGAGGATCAGGGTTAGGATTAGGGTTAGGGTGAGGGTTAGGGTTAGTGTCAGATTAAGGTTTAGGGTTAGGGTTAGGGTCAGGGTGAGGGTAAGGTTGAGGGTTAGGGTTACAGTGAGGGTGAGGATTAGGGTTAGGGCGAAGGATAGGGTTAGGATTAGGGTTAGCTTGAGGGTGAGTGTCAGGATTAGGGTTAGGGTTAAGGTTAGGTTTATTGTTAGAATTAATGTTATTTTTAGAGTTAGGGTTAGAGTTATGGTGAGGGTGAGGGTGAGGGTTAGGTTTAGGGTTAGTGTGAGGTTTAGGGTTAGGATTAGAATTAGGGTTAGTGTGAGGGTGAGGATTAGGGTAAGATTTTATGGTTTTTTGGAGGTTTAGGTAGAGAGTTAGATGTAGGGTAAGTTTTAGGGTTAAGTTTAGGGTGAGGGTTAGGTTGAGGTTTAGGGTTAGGGTTAGGATTATGGTGAGGGTTAGGGTTAGTGTTGTGGTGAGGGTTATGATGAGAGTTAGGGTTATGGTTATGGTGAGGGTTAAGGTTAGGGTGAGGGTTAGGGATAGTGTTAGGTTAAGGTTTAGGTTTAGGGTTAGGGTTAGGGTGATGGTAAGGTTGAGGGTTAGGGATACAGTGAGGGTGAGGATTAGGGTTAGGGTGAAGTTTAGGGATAGGATTAGGGTTAGCGTGAGGGAGAGTGTTAGGATTAGGGTTAGGGTTAGGGTTAGGTTTATTGTTAGAATTAATTTTATTGTTAGGGTTAGGGTTAGAGTTATGGTGAGGGTGAGGGTGAGGGTTAGGGTTAGGTTTGGTGTGAGGTTTAGGTTTAGGGTTAGGATTAGGGTTAGTGTGAGGGTGAGGATTATGGTAAGATTTAGGGTTATTTGGAGGGTTAGGTCGAGAGTTAGGTTTAGGGTAAGTTTTAGGGTTAAGGTTAGGGTGAGGGTTAGATTGAGGTTTAGGGTTATGATTATGGTTAGGGTTAGGATTATGGTGAGGGTGAGGGTTAGGGTTAGGGTTAGGGTGAGTGTTAGGATGAGGGTTAGGGTTACGGTTGCGGTGAGGGTTAGTGTTAGGTTGAGTGTTAGGGTTAGGATTAGGGTTAGGGTGAGGTTTAGTGTTAGCATTAGGGTTAGAGTTAGGGTTAGGGTTAGGTTTAGGGTTAGGATTACAGTTATTGTTAGGGTGAGGGTTAGAGTTATGGTGAGGGTGAGGGTGAGGGTGTTAGGGTTAGGGTGAGGTTTAGGGTTAGATTTAAGTTTAGTTGGAGGATTAGGTCGAGGGTTAGGGTTAGGGTAAGTGTTAGGGTTAAGGTTAGGTTATGGGTTAGGTTGAGGTTTAGGGTTAGGGTTATGGTTTGGATTAGGGTTAGGTTGAGGGTGAGTGTGAGGTTTAGGTTTAGGGTTAGGCTTAGGCTTAGGGTTAAGCTGAGGGTGAGGGTGGGGGTGAGGATTAGGGTTAAGGTGATGGTTAGTGTTAGGGTTAGTGTGAGGGTTAGTGTTAGGGTTAGGGTTATAATTAGGGTTAGGGTGAGGGTTAGGGTTAGAGTGAGGGTTAGGGTGGGGGTGACGGTAATGGTAAAGGTGAGGGTTAGGCTGAGGGTGAGGGTTACGTTAAGGGTGAGGGTTAGGGTTAAGGTGAGCGTTAGTGTTAGGGTTAGGGTGAGGGTGAGGGTTAGATTGAGGATTAGTGTTAGGGTTAGTGTGAAGTTTAGTTTGAGGATGAGGGTTAGGCTTAGGGCGAGGTCTAGGGTGAGGGTGAGGTTTAGGGTTATTGTTAGTTTGAGGTTTAGGGTTAGGGTGATGGTTAGGGTTAGTGTGAGTTTTAGTGTTAGGGTTAGGGTTATTGTTAGGGTGAGGGTAAGTGTTAGGGTGAGGGTTAGGGTTCGGGTGAGGGTTATGGTTAGGGTGAGGGTTAGGGTTAGGTTTTAGGATTATTGTTAGCATTATGGTTAGGGTTACAGTTATGGTGAGGGTGAGGGTGAGGATTATGGTTAGGGCTAGGATGAGGTTTAGGGATAGGGTTAGGTTTAGGGTTAGGGTCAGGGTGAGGTTTAGTGTTAGAGTTAGGGTTAGGGTGTTGCTGAGGGTGAGGGTTAGGGTTAGGATTAATGTTAGGTTTAGGCTTAAGGTGAGTGTTAGGTTGAGGGTGAGGGTTAGAGTTAGGGTTAGGAGTAGGATTATGGTTTTTGTTCCGGTGAGTGTGAGGGTTAGGGTTAGGGTTAGGGATAGGCTTAGTGTTAGGCTGAGGTTGAGGGTCAAGTTTAGGGTTAGGCTGAGGTTTAGGGTTCGGTTTAGGGTGAGTGTGAGGGTTAGGGTTAGGGTTAGGGTTAGGCTTACGATTAGACTGGTGGTGAAGGTTTTGGGTTATGGTTAGTGTGAGGGTTACTGTTATGGAGAGGGTTAGGATGAGGGCTAGGGTTAGGATTACGGTTAGGTTGAGGGTGAGTGTGTGTGTTAGGTTTAGTTTTACGGTTAGGCTTAGGGTTAGGCTGAGGGTGAGGTTGAGGGTGAGGGCTAGGGTGAGGGTGAGGTTTAGGATTAGGGTTAGGGTGAGGGTTAGGTTTAGGGTAAGGGTGAGAGTTAGGGTTCAGTTTAAGTTTAGGGTTAGGTTCAGGGTTAGGGTAAGGGTTATGGTGAGGGTGAGGGTTAGGGTTAGGTTGAGGGTTAGGGTTCGGATTAAGGTTAGGGTGAGGGTGAGTGTGAAGGTTAGGTTTAGTATTAGGGTGAGGGTTAGGTGGAGGGTTAGGGTTAGGGTTAGGGTTAGGGTGAGGGCTAGGGTGAGGGTGAGGTTTAGGTTTAGGGTTAGGGTGAGGTTTAGGGTTAGGGTTAGGTTTATGATGAGGGTGAGGGTGAGGTTTAGGGTTAGAGTTAGGGTTAGGGTGAGGCTGAGATTGTGGGTTAGGGTTAGGGTTAGTGTTAGATTTAGGGTTAGTTTGAGGATGAGGTGTAGGCTTAGGGTTAGGATTAGGTTTAGGTTAAGGGTTAGGGTGATTGTTAGCATTAGGGTTAGTGTTAGGCTTAGGGTTAGGCTGAGAGTGAGGGTGAGGGTGATGGTTAGGGTTAGGGTGAGGGCTAGGGTTAGGGTTAGGTTGAGAGTTAGTGCTAGGGTTTGGGTGAGGTTTAAGGTTAGGGTTAGGGTGAGAGTAACGATGTGGATTAGGGTTATGATTAGGGTTAGTGTGAGGGCTAGGGTGAGGGTGAGGGCTAGGGTTAGGGTTAGATTAAGGTTTAGGTTTTGGGTTAGGGTTAGGGTGAGGGCTAGGGTGAGGGTTAGGGTTACAGTGAGGGTGAGGATTAGGTTTAGGGTGAGGGTTAGGGTTAGGATTAGGGTTAGCATGAGGGTGAGTGTTAGGATTAAGGTCAGGGTTAGGGTTATGATTAGGTTTAGGGTTAGGATTAGTGTTATTGTTAGGGTTGGGGTTAGAGTTATGGTGAGGGTGAGGGTGAGGTGAGGGTTCGGGTTAGAGGTAGGGTTAGGGTGAGGTTTAGGGTTAGGGTTAGGATTAGGGTTAAGGTGAGGGTGAAGTTGAGGTTTATATTTAGGGTTATTTGGAGGGTTAGGTCCAGGGTTAGGGATAGGGTTACTTTTAGGGTTAAGGCTAGGGTGACATTTAGGTTGAGGTTTAGGCTTATGGTTAGGGTTAGGGTTAGTATTAGTGTGAGGGTGAGTGAGAGCATTAGGGTTAGGGTTAGGCTTAGGCTAAGGGTTAGGCTGAGGGTGGTCTGGGGTTGAGGATTAGGTTTAGGGTGATGGTTAGGGATTGGGTTAGGGTGAGGGTTAGGATGAGGGTTAGGATTAGGATTAGTGTTAGGGTGAGGGTTAGGGTGAGGGTGAGTGTTAGGGTTAGGGTGATGGTTTGTTTTACGGATAGGGTGAGGGTTAGAATGAGGTTTAGGGTTACGGTGAGGGTCAGGGTGGGGATGATGGTAAGGGTAAATTTGAGGTTTAGGCTGAGGGTGAGGGTTAAGATAAGGGTGAGTGTTAGGTTTAGGTTTAGGTTTAGGGTAAGGGTTAGGGTTAGGGTTAGGGTCAGGGTTAAATTGAGGATTAGGGTTAGGGTTAGTGTGAGGTTTAGGCTGAGGATGAGGGTTAGGGTTAGGGTGAGGGTGAGGGTTAGAATTAGGGTTAGGGTGAGGGCTAGGATGAGGGTGAGGATTCGGGTTAGGGTTAGGGTTAGGGTGAGGATTATGTTTAGGTTTAGGTTTAGGGTGAGGGTTAGGTTGAGGGTTAGGGTTACAATGAGGGTGAGTATTAGGGTTAGGATGAGGGTTAGGGTTAGAATTAGGGTTAGGGTGAGGGTGAGTGTTAGGATTACGGTTAAGGTTAGGTTTAGGGTTAGGATTAATGTTATTGTTAGGGTTAGGGTTAGAGTTATGATGAGGGTGAAGTTGAGGGTGAGGGTTAGGGTTTGGGTTAGGGTGAGGGTTAGGTTTAGTGTGAGGGTTAGTGTTAGGGATAGGGTTAGTATTAGGGTGAGAGTAAGTGTTAGGGTGAGGGTTAGTGTTAGGGTGAGGTTTATTTAGGGTGAGGGTGAGGGTTAGTGTTAGGGTTATTGTTAGGGTTAAGGTTAGGTTTACCGTTACGGGGAGGGTTTGGGTTGGGGTTAGGGTGAGGTTTAGGCTTAGAGTTAGGGTGAGGGTTAGGATGAGGATTTGTTTTAGGGTTAGAGTGAGGTTTATGGTTAGGGTTAGGATTAGGGTTAGGGTGAGTTTGAGATTTAGGTTTAGTTGGAGGGTTAGGTTGAGGTTTAGGGTTAGGGTTAGTGATAGGGTGAGTTTTAGGGTTTGGGTTAGGGTTAGAGTTAGCGTTAGGGTGAGGGTGAGGTTTAGGGTTAGAGTTAGTGTTAGGGTGAGGTTTAGGTTGAGGTTTATGGTAAGGGTTAGGTTTAGGGTTAGGATTAGGGTGAGAGTTAGGGGGAGGGTTAGGGTTAGGGTTAGGGATAGCATTAAGATAAGAGTGAGTGTGAGTGTGTGTGTTAGGTTTATTTTTCTTGTTAGGCTTAGGGTTAGCCTGAGGGTGAGGTTGAGGGTGAGGGTTAGGGTTAGGGGGAGGGTTAGGATGAGGGTTAGGGTTAGGATTAGGGTTAGGGTAAGGGCTAGGGTGAGTGTGAGGGTGAGGTTTAAGGTTATGGTTATTTGTAGGGTTAGGGAGAGGGTTAGGTTTAGGGTTCGAGTTAGGGTTAGGGTGAGGCTGAGGGTGAGGGTTAGGGTTAGGGTTAGGATTAGGATTAGGGTAAGGGTTAGGGTGAGTGTGAGGGTTATAATTAGGCTTAGGTTTAGGCTGAGGGTGAGGGTGATGGTGAGGGTTAGGGTTAGGTGGAGGGTTAGGAATACTGTTTGGTTGAGAGTTAGCGTTCGGTTATGTTTAGGGCTAGGGTGAGGTTTAGGTTTATGGCGAGCGTGAGGTTTAGGGTTAGGTTGAGGTTTAGGGTTAGCGTTAGGGTGAGGGTGAGGGTTTAGGTTAGGGTTAGGATGAGGGCTAGGTTGAGGGTGAGTGTTAGGGTTAGTGTTAGATTAAGGTTTAGGTTTAGGGTTAGGGTTAAGGTGAAGGTTAGGTTGAGGGATAGGGTTACAGGGAGGGTGAGGATTAGGGTTAGGATTAGTATTAGGGTTAGGGTGAGGGTGAGTGTTAGGATTTTGGTTAGGGTTAGGGTTAGGTTTAGGGTTAGGATTAGTGTTATTGTCAGGGTTAGGCTTAGAGATCTGGTGAGGGTGAGGGTGAGGGTGAGGATTGGGGTTTGGGTAATGTTGAGGTTTAGGGTTAGGGTTAGGAATAGGGTTATGGTGAGGTTGAGGCTGAGGTTTAGGGTTAGATTTAGGGTTAGTTGGAGGATTAGGTCGAGGGTTAGAATTAGGGTTATTTTTAGTGTTAAGGTTCGGGTGAGGGTTAGGTTGAGGTTTAGGGTTATGGTTAGGGTTAGGGTTAGGATTAGGGTGAAGGTGAGGGTGAGGGTGAGGGTTAGGCTTAGGCTTAGGCTTAGGGTTAGGCTGAGGGTGAGAGTGGGGGTGAAGATTAGGTTTAGGGTGATGGTTAGGATTAGGGCTAGGGTGAGTGTTAGGATGAGGGTTAGCATTAGGATTAGGGTTAGGGTGAGGGCTAGGGTGAGGGTGAGGGTTAGATAAAGGGTTAGGCTTAGGCTTAGGGTTAAGCTGAGTGTGAGGTTGAGGGTGAGGGTTAGAGTTAGTGTGATGGTGAGGTTTACGATTACGGTGACGATTAGGATGAGTTTTAGGGTTAGGGTGAGGATTAGGGTGAGGATGATGCTAAGGGTAAAGGTGAGGTTTTGGCTGAGGGTGATGTTTAAGATAAGGGTGAGTGTTAGGGTGAGGTTTAGGGTTAGGGTGAGGGTTAGTGTCAGGTTTAGGGTTAGGGTGAGGGTTAGATTGAGGATTAGGGTTAGGGTTAGTGTGAGGTTTAGGGTGAGGATAGGGTTAGGGTTAGGTTGAAGGTGAGGGTTAGAATTAGGGTTAGGGTGAGGGCTAGGGTGAGGGTTAGGATTAGGGTTAGGGTTAGGGTGAGGGTGAGGTTTAGGATTAGGTTGAGGGTTAGGGTTAGTGTGAGGGTTACTGTTAGGGTTATGGTTAGTGTTAGGTTGAGGGTAAGTGTTAGCGTAAGGGTTAGGGTTAGGCTGAGGGTTATGGTTAGGGTGACGGTGAGGCTTAGGGTTAGGGTTAGGGTGAGGATTAGTGTTAGTGTTAGGGTTAGAGTTTGGGTTAGGGAGAGGGTGAGGTTTAGGGGTACATTAAGGGTTAGTGTGAGGCTTAGGGTTAGGGTCCCAGTTAGCGTGGGTGTGACAGTAAGGTTAAAGGTGAAGGTTAGGCTGAGGGTGAGGGTTACGGTAAGGGTGAGGGTTAGGGTTAGGGTGAGGGTTAGTGTTAGCGTTAGGGTGAGGTGGAGTGTTAGATTGAGTATTATTGTTAGGGTTAGTGTGAGGTTTATGGTGAGGATGAGGGTTAGGGTTAGGGTGAAGGCTAGGTTGAGGGTGAGGGTTAGGGTTAGTGTTAGGGTGAGGTTTAGGGTTAGGGTGATGTTTAGGGTTAGTGTGAGGGTTACTGTTATGGTTAGGGTTAGTGTTAGGGTGAGGGTAAATGTTAGGGTGAGGGTTAGGGTTATGGTGAGGGTTATGGTTAAGGTGAGGGTTAGAGTTAGGATAAGTGTAAGGGTGAGGGCTAGGCTGAGGGTTAGGGTGAGGGTTAGGGTTAGGGATAGGGTTAGGTTTAGGATTAGGTTTAGGGTGAGGGTGAATGTGAGGGATAGGATTAGGTTAGGGTTCAGCTTAGAGTTAGGATGAGGGTTAGGGTTAGGGTTTGGGTTAGGGTGAGGGTGAGGCTGAGGTTTAGGGTTAGGTTTATGTTTAGGTTTAGTGTTAGGTTTAGGGTTAGTGTTAGGGTTAGTGTTAGGGTTACAGTGAGGGTTGGGGTTAGGGTTAGGGTTAGGTTTAGGCTTAGAGTTAGGATGAGGGTTAGGATAAGGATTAGGTTTACGATTAGGGTTAGGGTGAGGGCTAGGTTGAAGGTGAGGATGAGGGTTAGTGTGAGGGTAAGGTTTAGGGTTAGAGTTAGGGTTAGGGTGAGTGTTAGGATGAGGGTTAGTGTTACGGTGAGGGTGAGGGTTAGGGTTAGGGTGAGGGTTAGGGTTAGGATTAGGGTTAGGGTGAGGTTGAGTGTTAGCATTAGGGTTAAGGTTAGGGTTAGGTTTAGGGTTAGGATTACTGTTATTGTTACGGTTAGGATTAGAGTTATGGTGAGGTTGAGTGTTAGGGTTAGGGTGAGGTTTAGGGTTAGAGTTAGGATTAGGCTTAGGGGGAGGGGGAGGTTTATGGTTAGATTTAGGTTTAGTTGGAGGGTTAGGTCGAGGGTCAGGGTTAGATTAAGTGTTAGGGTTAAGGTTAGGTTGAGGGTTAGGTTGATGTTTAGGGTTAGGGTAAGGTTTAGGGTTAGGATTATGGTTAGGGTGAGGGTGAGTGTGAGGTTTAGGGTTAGGGTTAGGCTTAGGCTTAGGTTTAGGCTGAGGGTGAGGGTGGGGGTGAGAATTAGGGTTAGGGTGATGGTCAGGGTTAGGGTTAGTGTGAGGTTTAGTGTTAGGGTTTAGTGTTAGTGTTAGGGTGAGGGTAAGTGTTAGGGTGAGGGTTAGGGTTAGGGTGAGGGTTATGTTTAGGGTGAGGTTTAGGGTTGGGTTTAGGGTTATTGTTATTGTTAGGGTTAGGGTTAAGGTTGATGAGGGTGAGGGTGAGGTTTAGGGTTAGTGCTAGGATGAGGTTTAGGGATAGTGTTAGGGTTAGGGTTAGGGACAGGGCGAGGTTTAGTGTTAGATTTAGGGTTAGGGTGAGGCTGAGGGTGAGGGTTAGGTTTAGGATTCATGTTAGGGTTAGGCTTAAGGTGAGGGTTAAGTTCAGGATGAGGGTTAGGGTTAGGGTTAGGAGTAGTATTAGTGTTAGTGTTAGGGTATGAGTGAGGGTTAGGGTTAGGGTTAGGGATAGGCTTAGGGTTAGGCTGAGGTTGAGGGTGAGGGTTAGGGTTAGGGTGAGTGTGAGTGTTAGGGTTTGGGTTAGGCTTAGGATTAGGCTGAGGGTGAGGGTGTGGGTTAGGGTTAGGGTTAGTGTTAGATTTAGGGTTAGGTTGAGGGTGAGGGGTAGGCTTAGGGTTAGGATTAGGTTTAGGGTAAGGGTTAGGGTGAGTGTGAGCATTAGGGTTAGGGTTAGTCTTAGGGTTAGGCTAAGAGTGAGGGTGTGGGTGAGGGTTAGGGTTAGGGTGAGGGTTAAGGTTAGGGTTAGGGTGAGAGTTAGGGTTCAGTTATGTTTAGGGTTAGGATGAGGGTTAGGGTTATGGTTACGGTGAGATTGAGGTTTAGGGTTAGGTTGAGAGTTGGGTTAGGGTTAGGGTTTGGGTGAGGTTTAAGGTTAGGGTTATGGTGAGGGTAAGAATAAGGATTAGAGTTCGGATTAGGGTTAGGGTGAGGGCTAAGGTGAGGGTGAGGGTTAGGGTTAGTGTTAGATTAAGGTTTAGGGTTTAGGTTAGGGTTAGGGTGAGAGTTAGGTTGAGGTATAGGGTTACAGTGAGGGTGAGGATTAGGTTTAGGGTGAGGGTTAGGGTTAGGATTAGGGTTAGCATGAGGGTGAGTGTTAGGATTAGGGTTAGGGTTAGGGTTACGGTAAGGTTTGGGGTTAGGATTATTGTTATTGTTAGGGTTAGGGTTAGAGTTATGGTGAGGGTGAGGGTGAGTGTGAGGGTTAAGGTTAGAATTAGGGTGATATTTAGGGTTAGGGTTAGGATTAGGGTTAGTGTTAGATTTAGGGTTAGTTGGAGGTTTAGGTCGAGGCTTAGGGTTAGGGTTACTTTTAGGGTTAAGGATAGTGTGAGGGTTAGGTTGAAGTTTAGGGTTACGGTTAGGATTAGGGGTAGGATTAGGGTGAGGGTGAGTGTGAGTGTGAGGGTTAGGGTTAGAGTTAGGCTTAGGCTTAGGGTTAGGCTGAGTGTGAGGGTGGGGGTGAGGATTAGGTATAAGGTGATTGTTAGTGTTAGGGTTAGGGTGAGTGTTAGCATGAGGGTTAGGATTAGCATTAAGGTTAGGTTTAGGGCTAGGGTGAGAGTAAGGGTTAAGGTTAGGGTGATGGTTAGGTTAACTGTTAGGGTGAGGGTTAGGATCAGGTTTAGGGTTAGTGTGAGGGTTAGGGTGAGGATGATGGTAAGGGTAAATTTGAGGTTTAGGCTGAGGTGAGATTTAATATAATGGTGAGTGTTAGGGTTAGGTTTAGGTTTAGGGTAAGGGTTAGGGTTAGGGTGAGTGTTGGATTGAGGATTAGGGTTAGGGTTAGTTTGAGGTTTAGGGTGAGGATGAGGGTTAGGGTGAGGGTGAGGGTTAGAATTAGGGTTAGGGTGAGGGCTAGGATGAGGGTGAGGATTAGGTTTAGGTTTAGGGTGAAGTCTAGGGTGAGGTTTAGGATTAGGCTGAGGGTTAGGGTTAGTGTGAGGGTTAGTGTTTGGGTTAAGGTTAGTGTTAGAGTAAGGGTAAGTGTTATGGTGAGGGTTACATTTAGGGTCAGTTTTATGGTTAGGGTTAGGGTGAGGGTTAGGTTAGGGTTATTGTTAGGATTAAGGTTAGGGTAACCATTACGGGGAGGGTTAGGGTTAGGTTTAGGGTAAGGTTTAGGCTTAGAGTTAGGGTGAGGGTTAGGATGAGGATTAGGGTTAGGGTTAGGGTGAGGTTTAGGGTTAGGGTTAGGATTAGGGTTAGGGTGAGGGTGAGGTTTATGGTTAGATTTAGGTTTAGTTGGATGGTTAGGTTGAGGGTTACGGTTAGGGTTAGTGTTAGGGTGAGGTTTACGGTTTGGGTTAGGGTTAGAGTTAGGGTTAGGGTGAGAGTGAGGTTTAGGTTTAGAGTTAGGGTTAGGGTGAGGTTTAGGGTGAGGGTTTTGGTAAGGGTTCGTTTTAGGGTTAGTGTTAGGGTGAGAGTTAGGGGTTAGGTTAGGGTTAGGGATAGGGTTAGGGATAGGATTAGGGTTAGTGTGAGGGTGAGTGTATGTGTTAGTTTTAGGTTTAGGGTTAGGTTGAGGGTGAGGTTGAGGGTGAGGTTGAGGGTGAGGGTTAGGGTTAGCGGGAGGGTTAGGATGAGGGTTAGGGTTAGGTTTAGGGTTAGGGGAAGGGCTAGGTTGAGTGTGAGGATGAGGTATAACGTTAGGGTAAGGGTTAGGGTTAGGGTGAGATTTCGGGTTCGAATTAGGGTTAGGGTGAGGCTGAGGGTGAGGGTTAGGTTTAGGGTTAGTGTTAAGTTTAGGGTTAGGTTTAGGGTTATGTTTAGGGTGAGGGTGAGGGTTAGTGTTAGGGTTAGGTTTAGGATTAGTGTTAGGGTTAGGGTGAATGTGAGTTTTTGGGATAGGTTTAGGGTTAGGCTTAGGTTTACACTGAGGTGACGGTGAGGGTGAGGTTTAGGGTTAGGATGAGGGTTAGGGTTAGGGTTATGGGGAGGGTTAGGATGAGGGTTAGCGTTAGGATTAGGGTTAGGGTGAGGGCTAGGATAAGGTTGAGGTTTATGGTTAGTGTTAGAGTGAGGTTTAGGGTTAGGGTTAGTGTCAGTGTCAAGGTGAGTGTGAGGTATAGGTTTAGAGTTAATGTTAAGGTGAGGCTGTGGGTGAGACTTAGGTTTAGGGTTATGGTTAGGATTAGGGTAAAGGTTAGGGTGAGTGTGAGGGTTATGGTTATGGTTTGCTTAGGCTTACACTGAAGGTGAGGGTGAGGGTGAGGTTTAGAATTAGGATTAGGGTTAGGGTGAGGGTGAGTGAGTGTGTAAGGGTTAGGTTTAGGTTTAGGCTAAGGGTTAGGATAAGCGTGAGGTTGAGGGTGAGGGTTAGGGTTAGGGTGAGGTTTAGGGTAAGGGTTAGGGGGAGGGTTAGGATGAGGGTTAGGGTTAGGATTAGTGTTACCGTGAGATTGAGGGTGAGGGTTAGTTTTAGTGTTAAGGTCAGGGTTAGGATGAGTGTTAGGATTAGGGTTAGGGTGAGGGCTAGGGTGAGGGTGAAGTTTAGTGTTAGGTTTAGGGTTAGCGTGAGGGTGAGGTTTAGGGTTAGGGTTAGAGTTAGGGTTAGAGTGAGGGTGAGGATTAGGGTTTGGGTTAGGTTTATTATTAGAGTAAGGTTTAGGGTGAATGTGAGGGTCAGTGTTAGGGTTAGGTTTAGGTTTAGGGTTAGGCTGAGGATGAGGGTTAGGGTGAGGGTTAGGGTTAGCGTGATGGTTAGGGTTAGGGTTAGGGTTAGGGTGAGAGTTAGGGTTCGGTTAAGTTTAGGGTTAGGGTGTGGGTTAGGGTTAGGGTAAGGGTGAGGATAGGGTTAGGGTTAGTGTGAAGGTTAGGATTAGGATTAGGTTTACGATTAGGTTTAAGGTAAGGGCTAGGGTGAGGGTGAGGATTAGTGTTAGTGTTAGTGTAAGGTTTAGTGTTAGGGTTATAGTTAGGGTGAGGGTTAGGATGAGGGTTAGGGTTACGGTGAGGGTGAGGGTTAGGGTTAGGGTGAGGGTTAGGTTTAGGATTAGGGTTAGGGTGAGGTTGAGTGTTAGCATTAGGGTTAGGGTTAACGTTAGGATTAGGGTTAGGTTTAGGGTTAGGATTAGTGTTAGGGTTAGAGTTATGTTGAGGGTTAAGGTTAAGGTAAGGGTTAGGGTGAGGTTTAGGGTTAGGGTTAGGATTAGGGTTAGGGTGAGGATGAGTTTTATGGTTAGATTTAGGTTTAGTTGGATGGTTAAGTCGAGGGTTAGTGTTAGGGTTAGTGTTAGGTTTAAGGTTAGGGTCAGCGTTTGGTTGAGGTTTAGGTTTTGGGTTAGGTTTAGTGTTAGGATTAGGGTTAGGGTGAGGGTGAGTGTGAGGTTTAGGGTTAGGATTAGGCTTAGGCTTAGGGTTAGGCTGAGGGTGAGGTTGGGGGTGAGGATTAAGCTTAAGGTGATGGTTAGGGATAGGGTTATGGTGAGGGTTAGTGTTAGGGCTAGGGTTAGAGTTAGGGTTAGGGTGAGTGTGTGTGTTAGGGTTAGGTTTAGGGTTCGGCTTAGAGTTAGGAGGAGGGTGAGGTTGAGGGTTAGGGCTAGAGTGAAGGTGCGGTTTAGGGTTAGGTTTAGGGTGAGGGTTAGGGTTAGGAATAGGGTTATTGTTAGCCTTAGTGTTAGGGTTAAGTTTATGTTGAGGGCAAGGTTGAGGGTTAGGGTTAGGGCTAGGATGAAGTTTAGAGATAGGGTTAGGTTTAGGGTTAGGGTCATGATGAGGTTTAGTGTTAGAGTTAGGGTTAGGGTGATGCTGAAGGTGAAGGTTATTGTTAGGATTAATATTAGGGTTAGGCTTAGGATTAGGTTTAGGGTGAGGGTGAGTGTGTGTGTTAGGGTTAGTTTTAGGGTTAGGCTTAGGCTTAGGCTGAGGGTGAGGTTGAGGGTGAGGGCTAGGGTGATGGTGACGTTTAGATTTAGGTTTAGGGTGAGGGTTATGTTTAGGGTGAGATTTAGGTTTAGGGTTAGGGTTATTGTTAGCATTAGGGTTAGGGTTAAGGTTATGGTGAGGGTGAGTGTGAGGGTTAGGCTTAGGGCTAGGATGAGGTTTAGGGATATGGTTAGGTTTAGGGTTAGGGTCAGGGTGAGGTTTTGTGTTAGAGTTAGGGTTAGGGTGAGTGTGTGTGTTAGGATTAGGCTTAGTGTTATCCTGAGGGTGAGGATGTGGGTTAGGGTGAGTGTGAGGGTGAGGTTTAGGGTTAGGGTTTGGGTGAGGGTTAGGGTGAGGGTTATGTTTAGGGTGAGTGTTAGGGTTAGGGTTAAGGTTATTTTTAGCTCTAGGGTTAGGGTTAAGGTTATGGTGAGGGTGAGGGTTAGGTTTAGGATTATAATGAGATTTAGGGATAGGGTTAGGGTTAGGGTTAGGGTCAGGGTGAGGTTTAGGGTTAGAGTTAGAATGAGGGTTAGGGTTAGGATTAATGTTAGGTTTAGGCTTAAGGTGAGGGTTAGGTTGAGGGTGAGGGTTAGAGTTAGGGTTAGGAGTAGGATTAGTAGGGTTTTTGTTAGGGTGAGTGTGAGAGTTAGTGTTAGGGTGAGGTTTAGGGTTAGGGTTAGGGTGAGTGTAAGGGTTAAGGTTAGGGTTAGGGCTTAGGGTTAGGCTGAGGGTGAGGGTGCTGGTTAGGGTTAGGGTGAGGGTTAGGGTTATGGGCAGGGTTAGAATGAAGGTTAGAGTTAGGATTAGGGTTAGGGTGATGGTGAGTGTGTGTGTTAGGGTTAGGTTTAGGGTTAGGCTTAGGGTTAGGCTGAGGGTGTGGTTGAGGGTGAGGACTAGGTTGAGGGGGAGGTTTAGGGTTAGGGTTAGGGTTAGGGTTAGCGTTATGGTGAGGGTGAGTGTGAGATTTAGGGTTAGAATTAGGGTTAGGGTGAGGCTGAGGTTGTGGGTTAGAGTTACGGTTAGTGTTAGATTTTTGGTTAGGTTGAGGGTGAGGGTTAGGCTTAAGGTTAGCATTAGGTTTAGGGTAAGGTTTTGGGTGAATGTGTGCGTTAGGGTTAGGGTTAGGTTTAGGGTTAGGCTGAGGGTGAGGTTGAGGGTGAGAGTTAGGGTTCGGTTATGTTTAGGCTTAGGGTGAGGGTTAGAGTTAGGGTTACGGTGAGCTTTAGGTTTAGGGTTAGGTTGAGACTTAGGGTGAGGGTTAGGGTTTGGCTGAGGGTTAAGTTTAGGGTTCGGGTGAGGGTAAGGATGAGGATTAGGGTTAGGATTATGGTTACGGTGAGGGCTAGGGTGAGGTTGAGGGTTAGGGTTATTGTTAGATTAAGGTTTAGGGTTAGGGTTAGGGTTAGGGTTAGTGTTAGGGTGAGGGTAAGTGTTAGGGTGAGGGTTAGGGTTAGGGTGAGTGTAAGTGTTAGGGTGAGGGTTAGGGTTAGGGTGAGGGTTATGTTTAGGTTGAGGGTTAAGGTTAGGGTTAGGATTATTATTAGCATTAGGGTTAGGGTTACGGTTATGGTTATGGTGAGGTTGAGGGTTAGGGTTAGGGCTAAGATGAGGTTTAGGGATAGGGTTAGGGTTAGGGTTAATGTTAGGTTTAGAGTTAGGGTTACGGTTACGGTGAGGGTATGGGTTAGGGTTAGGGTTAGGGTTAGGGTTACAGTGAGGTTTAGTGTTAGATTTAGCATTAGAGTAATGGTTAGGGTGAGGGTGAGGTTTAGTGGTAAATTTAGGGTTAGGGTGAGGTTTAGGGTTAGGGTGTGGGTTAGCATGGGGGTGACGGTAAGGGTAAAGGTGAGGTTTAGGCTGAGGGTGAGGGTTACGGTAAGGGTGAGGGTTAGGGTTAGGGTGAGGTTTAGTGTTAACGTTAGGGTGAGGTGGAGGGTTAGATTGAGTATTAGTGTTAGGTTTAGTGTGAGGTTTATGGTGAGGATGAGAATTAGGGTTAGGGTGAAGGCTAGGGTGAGGGTGAGGGTTAGGGTTAGTGTTAGGGTGAGGTTTAGGATTAGGGTAACGTTTAGGGTTAGTGTGAGTTTTAGTGTTAGGGTTTGGGTTAGTGTTAGGGTGAGGGTTATGGTTAGGGTGAGGGTTAAGGTTAGGATAATTGTAAGGGTGAGGGCTAGGCTGAGGTTTAGGGTGAGGGTTAGGGTTAGGGATAGGTTTAGGTTTAGGATTAGGTTTTGGGTGAGGGTGAGTGTGAGGGTTAGGATTAGGGTTAGGGTGAGGTTGAGTGTTAGCATTAGCGTTAGGGTTAGGGTTAGGTTTAGGGTTAGGATTATTGTTATTGTTACGGTTAGGGTTAGAGTTATGGTGAGGATGAGGGTGAGGGTGAGTGTTAGGGTTAGGGTGAGGTTTAGGGTTAGGGTTCGGATTAGGGTTATGGTGAAAGTGAGGTTTATGGTTAGATTAGGTTTAGTTGGAGGGTTAGGTCGAGGGTTAGGGTTAGGGTTAGTGTTAGGTTTAAGGTTAGGGTCAGGGTTAGGTTGAGGTTTAGGGTTATTGTTAGGTTTAGGGTTAGGATTATGGTTAGGGTGAGGGTGAGTGTGAGGTTTATGGTTACGGTTAGGCTTAGGCTTAGGGTAGGCTGAGGGCAAGTGTGGGGGTGAGGATTAGCGTTAGGGTGATGGTTAGGGTTGGGGTTATGGTGAGGGTTAGTGTTAGGGTTAGGGTTAGAGTTAGGGTTAGGGTGAGGGTGACGTTTCGGTGTAGAGTTAGGGTAAGGGTGAGGGTTAGGATTAGAGTGAGGGTTAGTGTGGGGGTGACGGTAAGCGGAAAGGTGAGGGTTAGGCTGAGGGTGAGAGTTATGGTAAAGGTGATGGTTAGGGTTAGGGTGAGGGTTAGGGTTAGGGTTATGGTGAGGGTGAGGGTTAGATTGAGGATTAGTGTTAGGGTTAGTGTGAAGTTTAGGGTGAGTATGAGGGTTAGGGTTATTGCGAGGTCTAGGGAGAGGGTGAGGTTTTGGGGTAGTGTTAGGGTGAGGTTTAGGTTTAGGGTGATGGTTAGGGTTAGTGTGAGGTTTAGTGTTAGGGTTAGGTTTAGTGTTAGGGTGAGGGTAAGCGTTATGGTGAGGGTTAGGGTTAGAGTTAGGGTTATTGTTAGCAATAGGGTTAGGTTTAGGGTTAGGGTTAGGATTAGGGTTAGGGTGAGGGTGAGTGTGAGGTTTAGGGTTAGGGTTAGCCTTAGGCTTAGGGTTAGGCTAAGGGTGAGGGTGGTTTTGAGGATTAGGGTTAGGGTGATGTTTAGGGTTAATGTGAGGGTGAGAGTTAGTGTTTGGGTTAGGGTTAGAGTTAGGGTTAGGGTGAGGGTGAGGTTTCGGTGTAGATTTAGGGTTAGGGTGAGGGTTAGGTATAGAGTGACGGTTAGGGTGGGGGTTACGGTAAGGGTAAAGGTGTGGCTTAGGCTGAGAGTGAGGTTTACGGTAAGGGTGTTAGGGTTAGGGTGAGGGTTAGGTTTAGTGTTAGATTTAGGGTTAAGTTGAGGGTAAGGGTTAGGATTAGGTTTAGGTTAAGTGTTAGGGTGAGTGTGAGTGTTAGGGTTAGGGTTAGGCTGAGGTTGAGGTTGAGGGTTAGGGTCATGTTGAGGGTTAGGGTTAGGGTTAGGGTGAGAGTTAGGGTTCGGATATGTTTAGGGTTAGGATGAGGTTTAGGGTTAGGGTTACGGTGAGCTTGAGGTTTTGGGTTAAGTTGAGATTTAGGGTTAGGGTTAGGTTTTGGGTGAGGGTTAATGTTAAGGTTAGGGTGAGCTTAAGGATGAGGATTAGGGTTAGGAGTAGGGTTAGGGTGAGGGCTAGGGTGAGGGTGAGGGTTAGGGTTAGTGTTAGATTAATATTTAGGGTTAGGGTGAGGGTTAGGTTGAGGGTTATGGTTATAGTGAGAGTGAGGATTAGGGTTAGGGTGAAGGTTAGGGTTAAGATTAGGGTTAGCATGAGGTTGAGTGTTAGGATTAGTGTTAGTGTTAGGGTTACCATTAGGTTTGGGGTTAAGATTATTGTTATTGTTAGGGTTAGGGTTAGAGTTGTGGTGAAGGTGAGGGTGAGGGTGAGGGTTAGGGTTAGAGTTAGGGTGATGTTTAGGGTTAGGGTTAGGATTAGGGTTAGGGTGAGTGTGAGGTTTAGGGTTAGATTTAGGGTTAGTAGGAGGTTTAGGTCGAGGCTTAGGGTTAGGGTTACTTTTAGGGTTAAGGATAGGGTGAGTGTTAGGTTGAGGTTTAGGGTTACGGTTAGGGTTAGGGTTAGGGTTAGGGTGAGGGTGAGTGTGAGTGTGAGGGTTAGGGTTAGAGTTAGGCTTAGGCTTAGGGTTAGGCTGAGGATGAGGTTGGGGGTGAGGATTAGGTTTAAGGTGATTGTTAGTGTTAGGATCAGGGTGAGTGTTAGGATGAGAGTTAGGATTAGGATTAAGGTTAGGTTTAGGGCTAGGGTGAGGGTGAGGGTTAATGTTAGGGTGATGGTTAGGTTAACTGTTAGGGTGAGGGTTAGGATGAGATTTAGGGTTAGAGTGAGGGTTAGGGTGAGGATGATGGTAAGGGTAAAGGTGAGGTTTAGGCTGAGGGTGAGGGTTAAGATAAGGGTGAGTGTTAGGGTTAGGTTTAGGTTTAGGATAAGGGTTAGTGTTAGGGTGAGGGTGAGGGTGAGATTGAGGATTAGAGTTAGGGTTAGTGTGAGGTTTAGGGTGAGGATGAGGGTTAGGGTTATGGTGAGGGTGAGGGTTAGAATTAGGGTTAGGGTGAGGGCTAGGATGAGGGTGAGGATTAAGGTTAGGGTTAGGGTTAGGGTGAGGTTTAGGATTAGGGTGAGGGTTAGGGTTAGTGTGAGGGTTAGTGTTAGGGTGAGGATAAGTGTTAGGGTGAGTGTTAGGTTTAGGGTCCGGGTTATGTTTAGGGTGGCGTTTAGGGTTAGGGTTAGGGTTATTGTTAGGTTTAGGGTTAGGGTTATGTTTACGGTGAGGGTGAGGGTTATGGTTAGTATTACAGTGAGGTTTAGTGTTAGGGTTAGGGTTAGAGTAAGGGTTAGGGTGAGGGTGATGTTTAGTGGTATATTTAGAATTAGAGTGAGGGTTAGGGTTAGGGTGCGGGTAAGCGTGGGGGTGACGGTAAGGGTAAAGTTGAGGGTTAGGTTGAGGGTGAGGGTTACCGTAAGTGTGACTGTTAGGGTTAGGGTGAGGGTTAGTTTTAGTGTTAGGGTGAGGTTGAGGGTTAGATTCAGGACTAGTGTTAGGGTTAGTGAGGTTTATGGTGAGGACTAAGGTTAGGGTTAGGATGAAGGCTAGGGTGAGGATGAGGGTTAGAGTTTGTGTTAGGGGGAAGTTTAGGGTTAGGGTGATGTTTAGGGTTAGTGTGAGGGTTAGTGTTAGGGTTAAGGTTAGTGTTAGGGTGAGGGTAAGTGTTAGGGTGCGGGTTAGGTTTAGAGTGAGGGTTATGGTTAGGGTGAGGGATAGGGTTAGGATAAGTGTAAGGATGAGGGCTAGGCTGAGGGTTAGGGTGAGGGTTAGGGTTAGGGATAGGGTTAGGTTTAGGATTAGGTTTAGGGTCCGGGCAAGTGTGAGGGTTAGGATTAGGGTTAGGGTCAGGCTTAGAGTTAGGATGAGTGATAGGTTTAGGGTTTGGGATAGGGTGCGGGTGAGGATGAGGATTAGGGTTAGATTTAGGGTTAGGTTTAGGGTTAGTGTTAGTGTTAGGGTTAGTGTTAGGGTTACAGTGAGGGTTGGGGTTAGGGTTAGGCTTAGGCTTAGGATTAGATTTAGGGTGAGGTTTAGGATGAGGATTAGGTTTGGATTAGGGTTAGGGTGAGGGCTAGGGTGAAGGTGAGGATTAGGGTTAGTGTTAGGGTAAGGTTTAGGGTTAGGGTTAGGGTGAGGGTGAGGGTGAGGTTAGGGTTAGGGTTAGGAGTAGGATTAGGATTAGTGTTACGGTGAATGTGAGGGTTAAGGTTAGGGTGAGGTTTAGGGTTAGGATTAGGGTGAGTGTGAGGTTTAGGGTTAGGGTTAGGCTTAGAATTAGGCTGAGGGTGAAGGTGTGGGTTAGGGGTAGGTTTAGTGTTAGGGTGAGGTTTAGGGTTTGGGTTAGGGTTAGAGTTTGGGTTAGGGTGAGGGTGAGGTTTAGGGTTAGTGTTAGGGTTAGGGTGAGGCGGAGAATGAGGGTTAGGGTTAGGGTTAGTGTTAGGTTTAGGGTTAGTGTTAGGTTTAGGGTTAGGTTTAGGGGGAGGGTTAGGGTGAGGGTGAGGGTTAAGATTAGGATAAGGGTTAGGGTTAGGGTGATTGTGAGGGTTAGGGTTAGGTTTAGGGTTAGGCTGAGGGTGAGGGTGAGGTTTAGGGTTAGGGTGAGGGTTAGGGTTAGGGATATGGGGAGGGTTGGGATGAGTTTTAGTGTTAGGATTAGGGTTACTGTGAGGGCTAGGGTGAGGTTGAGGTTTAGGGTTAGTGTTATGATGAGTTTTCGGGTTAGGGTTAGGGTTAGGGTGAGTGTGAAGTACAGGGTTAGAGTGAAGGTTAAGCTGAGGCTGAGGGTGAGGCTTAGGGTTAGGGTTAGGATTAGGATTAGGTTAAGGGTTAGGGTGAGTGTGAGTGTTTGGGTTAGGTTTAGGCTTAGGGTTACACTGAGGGTGAGGGTTAGGATGAGGGTTAGGGTTAGGATTAAGATTAGGGTGAGGGTTAGGGTTAGTATGAGGTTTAGTGTTAGGGTTAGGGTTAGTGTTTGGATTAGTGTTAGGCTGAGGGTGAGGTTTATGGTTAGATTTAGGTTTAGTTGGAGGGTTAGGTCGAGGGATAGGGTTAGGGTTAGTGTTAGGTTTAAGGTTAGGGTCAGGGTTAGGTTAAGGGTTAGGTTTAGGATTAGGCTGAGGGTGAGTTTGAGGTTTAGGGTTAGGCTTAGGCTTAGGCTTAGGATTAGGCTGAGGGTGAAGGTGGGGGTGAGGATTAGGGTTAGGGTGATGGTTATGGTTAGGGTTATGGTGAGGGTTATTGTTAGGGTTAGGGTTAGAGTTAGGGTTAGGGTGAGGTTGAGGTTTAGGGGTAGAGTTATGGTTAGGGTGAGGGTTAGCGTTAGAGTGAGGTTTAGGGTGACAGTGACGGTAAGGGTAAAGTTGAGGATTAGGCTGAGGGTGAGGGTTACAGTAAGGGTAAGGGTTAGGGTTAGGGTTAGGGTTAGGGTGAGGTTTAGGGTGAGTGTGAGAGTTAGATTGAGTATTAGTGTTAGTGTTAGTGTTAGTGTGAAGTTTAGGGTGAAGGTGAGGGTTAGGGTCACGTTGAGTTCTAGGGAGAGGGTGAGGTTTAGGTTTAGGGTTAGGGTGAGGTTTAGGTATAGTTTGATGTTTAGGGTTAATGTGAGGGTTAGTGTTAGGGTTAGGGTTAGTGTTAGGGTGAGGGTCAGTGTTAGGGTGAGGGTTAGGGTTAGGGTTAGGGTAAATGTTAGGGTGAGGGGTAGGGTTAGGGTGAGGGTTATGGTTATGGTGAGGGTTAGGGTTAGGTTTAGGATTATTGTTAGCATTAGGGTTAGGGCTCCGGTTATTGTGAGTGAGGGTGAGGGTTAGGTTTAAGGCTAGGATGAGGTTTAGGGATAGGGTTAGGTTGAGTGTGAGGGTTAGGGTTAGGGTTAGGCTTACGATTAGGCTGAGGGTGAGGGTTAGGTTTAGGTTGAGGGTTAGGGTTATTGGGAGGGTTAGGAAGAGGGTTAGGGTTAGGATTAAGGTTAGGGTGAGGGTGAGTGTGTGTGTTAGCATTAGGTTTAAGTTTAGGGTTAGGGTTAGGCTGAGGGTAAGGTTGAGAGTGAGGGCTAGGGTGAGGGTGATTTTTAGGGTTAGGGTTAGGGTGAGGGTTATGGTTAGGGTAAGGGTGAGAGTTAGGGTTCGGTTTAAGTTTAGGGTTAGGTTGAGTGTTAGGGTAAGGGTTATGGTGAGGGTGATGGTTAGGGTGAGATAGAGGGTTAGGGTTCGGATTAAGGTTAGGGTGAGGGTGAGGGTGTGGGTTAGGTTTAGTGTTTGGGTGAGGGATAGGTTGAGGGTTAGGGTAAGGATTAGGGTTAGGGTGAGGGCTAGGGTGAGGGTGAGGTTTAGGGTTAGGGATAGGGTTTGGCTTAGGCTTAGGGTTAGGCTGAGGGTGAGGGTGGAGGTGAGGATTATGTTTAGGGTTGATCGTTAGGGTTAGGGTTAAGGTGAGGGTTAGGTTGGGGGTTAGGATTAGGATTAGGGTTAGGGTGAGGGCTAGGGTGAGGGTGAGTGTTAGGGTTAGGATGATGGTTAGGTTTATGCTTAGGGCGAGGGTTAGGATGAGGTATAGGTTTAGGATGAGGATGAAGGTAAGGGTAAAGGTGAGGTTTAGGCAGACGGTGAGGGTTAAGATAAGGGTGAGGGTTAGGGTTAGTTTTAGGGTGAGGGTTAAGGTTAGGATACGTGTTATGTTTAGGGTGAGGGTTAGGGTTAGGGTTAGGGTTATTCTTAGGTTTAGGGTTAGGGTTACGTTTAATGTGAGGTTAAGGGTTAGGTTTAGGGTTACAATGAGGTTTAGTGTTAGGGTTAGGGTTAGAGTTAGGGTTAGGGTGAGGGTGAGGTTTAGGGGTACATTTAGGGTTAGGGTGAGATTTAGGGTTAGGGTGAGGTTGAGTGTTAGCATTAGGGTTAGGGTTCGGGTTAGGTTTAGGGTTAGGGTTAGTGTTATTGTTAGGGGTAGAGTTAGGGTTAGTGTGAGGGTTAGGGTGAGGGTTAGGGTTAAAGTGAGGTTTATGGTGAGGATGAGGGTTAGGGTTAGGGTGAAGGATAGGGTGAGGGTGAGGGTTAGGTTTAGACTTAGGGTGAGTGTTAGGGTTAGGGTGATGTTTAGGGTTAGTGTGAGGGTTAGTGTTAGGGTTAGGGTTAGTGTTGGGGTGAGGGTAAGTCTTAGGGAGAGGGTTAGGTTTAGGTTGAGGGTTATGGTTAGGGTGAGGGTTAGGGTTAGGATAAGTGTAAGGGTGAGGGCTAGGCTGAGTGTTAGCGTGAGGGTTAGGGTTAGGGATAGGGTTAGGTTTAGGATTAGGGTTAGGGTGAGGGTGAGTGTGAGGGTTAGGATTAGGTTTAGGGTTAGGCTTAGAGTTATTATGAGGGTTAGGGTTAGGGTTTGGGTTAGGGTGTCAGTGAGCCTGAGGATTAGGATTAGGTTTAGTGTTAGGTTTAGGGGTAGTGTTAGTGTTAGGGTTAGTGTTAGAGTTAGAGTGAGTTTTGGGGTTAGGGTTTGGGTTAGAGTTAGGCTTAGAGTTAGGGTGAGGGTTAGGATGAGGATTAGGTTTAGGAGTAGGGTTAGGGTGAGGGCTAGGGTGAAGGTGAGTATTAGGGTTAGTTTTAGGGTAAGGTTTAGGGATAGGGTTAGGATTAGGGTGATGGTTAGGATGAGGGTTAGGGTTACGGTGAGGGTGAGGGTTAAGTTTAGGGTGAGGGTTAGGGTTAGGATTGGGGTGAGGGTGAGTGTTAGGGTTAGGGTGAGGTTTAGGGTTAGGCCTAGGATTAGTGTTATGGTGAGGGTTAGGTTTATGGTTAGACTTAAGTTTAGTTGGAGGGTTAGGTGGAGGGTTAGGGTTAGGGTAAGTATTAGGGTTAAGGTTAGTTTGAGGGTTATGTTGAGGTTTAGGGTTAGGGTTAGGGTTAGGGTTAGGGTGAGGGTGAGTATGAGGTTTAGGGTTAGGTTTAGGCTTAGGCTTAGGGTTAGGCTGAGGGTGAGTGTGGTGGTGAGGATTAGGGTTAGGGTGATGGTTAGGCTTAGGGTTATGGTGTGGGTTAGTGTTAGGGTTAGTGTTAGAGTTAGGGTTAGGATGAGTGTGAGGTTTCGGGGTAGAGTTAGGGTTAGGGTGAGTGTTAGAGGTAGAGTGAGGGTTAGGGTGGGATTGACGATACGTGTAAAGGTGAGGGTTAGGCTGAGGGGGAGGGTAATGGTAAGGGTGAGGGATAGGGTGAGGGTGAGGTTTAGGGTTAGTGTTAGATTTAGGGTTAGGTTGAAGGTGAGGATTAGGCTTAGGGTTAGGATTAGGTTTAGTGTAAGGGTTAGGGTGAGTGTGAGCGTTAGGGTTAGGGTTAGGCTTAGGGTAAGGCTGAGGTTGAGGGTGAGGTTGAGGGTTAGCGTTAGGGTGAGGGTTAGGGTTAGGGTGAGGGTGAGAGTTAGGTATAGGTTGAGGGTGAGGGTTAGATTGAGAATTAGTGTTTGGGTTAGTGTGCAGTTTAGGGTGAGAATGAGGGTTAGGGTTAGGGCGAGGTCTAGGGAGAGAGTGAGGTTTAGGGTTAGTGTTAGGGTGAGGTTTATGGTTAGGGTGATGGTTAGGGTTAGTGTGTGGTTTAGTGTTAGGGTTAGGGTTAGTGTTAGGGTGAGGTTAAGCGTTATGGTGAGGGTTAGGGTTAGGGTGAGGGTTATGTTTAGGGTTAGGGTTAGGGTTATTTTAGCTTTAGGGTTAGGGTTAAGGTTATGGTGAGGGTGAGGGTTAGGGTTAGGGCTAGGATGAGGTTTAGGGATAGGGTTACAGTTAGGGTTAGGGTCAGGGTCAGGTTTAGTGTTAGAGTTAGAGTTAGGGTGAGGCTGAGGGTGAGGGTTAGGGTTAGGATTAATGTTAGGGTTAGGCTTAAGGTGAGGGTTAGGTAGAGGGTGAGGGTTGGGTTTAAGGTTAGGAGTAGGATTATTGTTAGTCTGAGGTTGAGGTTGAGGCTGAGGGTTAGGGTTAGGCTTGGATTAGAATGAGGGTGGGGGTGTGGGTTAGTGTTAGGGTTGGTGTTAGTGTGAGGTTTAGGGTTTGGGTTAGGGTTAGAGTTAGGGTTAGAATGAGGGTGAGGTTTAGGTTTAGAGTTAGGGTTAGGGTGAGGTTTAGGTTGAGGGTTAGGGTAAGGGTTAGTTTTAAGGTTAGGGTTAGGATGATAGTTAGGGGGAGGGTTAGGATTAGGGTTAGGGTTAGGGACAGGATCAGGGTTAGAGTGAGGGTGAGTGTGTGTGTTAGGTTTAGGTTTAGGGTTAGGCTTAGTGTTAGGCTGAGGGTGAGGTTGAGGGTGAGGGTTAGGTTTAGGGGGAGGGTTAGGGTTAGGATTAGGGTTACTGTGAGTTTGAGGTTTAGGGTTAGAGTTAGGGTTAGGGTGAGACTGAGGGTGAGGTTTAGGGTTAGGGTTATTGTTAGGTTTAGGGTTAGGTTTAGGATGAGTATTAGGGTGAGTGTGAGGGATAGGGTTAGGATTAGGGTTATGGTTAGGGTGAGTGTGAGGGTTAGTGTTAGGTTTAGTGTTAGGCTTAGGTTTATACTGAGTTTGAGGTTGAGTTTGAGGGTTAGGGTTAGGGTGAGGGTTAGGGTTATGGTTATGGGTAGGGTTAGGATGAGGGTTAGGGTTAGGATTAGGGTTAGGGTGAGGGCTAGGGTGAGGTTGAGGTTTAGGGTTAGTGTTAGGGTGAGGTTTAGGTTTAGGGTTAGGGTTAGGGTTAAGGTGAGTGTGAGGTATAGGGTTAGAGTTAGGGTAAAGGTGAGCCTGAGGGTGAGGCTTAGGGTTAGGGTTAGGATTAGGATTAGGGTAATGGTTAGGTTGAGTGTGATGGTTAGGGTTAGGGTTAGGCTTAGGTTTACACTGAGGGTGAGGGTGAGGGTGAAGGGGGTTAGGGTTAGGATTAGGGTTAGGGTGAGGGTGAGTGAGTGTGTTAGGTTTAGTTTTAGGTTTAGGCTTAGGCTTAGGCTGAGGTTGAGGGTGAGTTTGAGGGTTAGGGTTAGGGTGAGGGGTAGGGTTAGGGTTATGGGGAGGGTTAGGATGAGGTTTAGGGTTAGGGTTAGGTTTAGGGTTAAGGTGAGTGTGAGGTATATGGTTAGAGTTAGGGTAAAGGTGAGGCTGAGGGTGAGGCTTAGGGTTAGGGTTAGGATTAGGATTAGGGTAAGAGTTAGGGTGAGTGTGATGGTTAGGGTTAGGGTTAGGCTTAGGTTTACACTGAGGGTGAGGGTGAAGGTTAGGGTGAGGTTTAGGGTAAGGGTTAGGGGGAGGGTTAGGTATAGGATTAGGGTTAGGGTGAGAGTGAGGCTGAGGGTTAGGGTAAGTGTTAGGGTTAGGGTTAGGGTGAGAGTTATGGGGAGTGTAGGGGTTAGGGTGAGGGTTAGGTTTAGGGTCAGGGTGAGGGTACGTTTGTGTGTTAAGGTTAGGTTTAGGGTTAGGCTTAGGGTTAGGCTGAGGGTGAAGGTGAGGGTGAGGGTTATGGTTATGGTGAGGGTTATTTTGACGGTTAGGGTGAGGGTTAGGATGAGGTTTAGTGTTAGGGTGAGGGTTAAGGTGAGGATGATGGTAAGGGTAAAGGTGAGGTTTAGGCTGAGGGTGAGGGTTAAGATAAGGGTGAGGGTTAGGGTTAGGTTTAGGTTTAGGGTGAGGGTTAGATTGAGGATTAGGGTTAGCGTTCGTGGGAGGTTTAGAGTGAGGATGAGGGTTAGAGTTAGGGTTAGGTTGAGGTTTAGGGTTTGGGTTAGGTTTAGAGTTAGGTTTAGGGTAAGGGTATGGTTGAGGGTTAGGGTTAGGGTTAGTGTTATGGATAGGGTTAGGGTGAGAGTTACGGGGAGGGTTAGGGTTAGGGTTAGGGATAAGGTTAGGATTAGGGTCAGGGTGATTGTGCGTGTGTGTGTTAGGGTTAGGTCTATGGTTAGGCTTATGTTTAGGCTGAGGGTTAGGTTGAGGGTGAGGGTTAGGGTTACGGTGAGGGTTAGAGTAAGGGTTATGGGGAGGGTTAGGATGAGGGTTAGGGTTAAGATTAGGGTTAGGGTGAGAGCTAGGGTGAGGGTGAGGTTTAGGTTTAGGGTTAGGGTGAGGGTTATGGTTAGGGTGAGGGTTAGGATTAGGGTTAAGGTTATTGTTAGGGTTCGGTTTAAGGTTACGGTTATGGTGCGGGTGAGTGTGAGGGTTAGGGTTAGGGTTAGGGTGAGGTTTAGGGTAAGGGTGAGGTTTAGGGTTAGAGTTAGGGTTAGGGTGAGGGTTAGGTTGAGGGTTAGGGTTAGGGTTAATGTTAGGGTTAGGGTTAGGGTGAGCGTTAGGGGGAGGTTTAGGGTTAGGGTTAGGATGAGGATTAGGATTAGGGTTAGGGTGAGGGTGAGTGTGTGTGTTAGGGTTAGGTTTAGGGTTAGGCTTAGGGTTAGGCTGAGGGTGAGGTAGAGTGTGAGGGTTAGGGTTAGGGTGAGGGTTAGGTTTAGTGTTAACAGGATTGTTAGGGTGAGGGTTAGGTTTAGGATTATGGTTAGGGTGAGTGCTAGGGTGAGGATGAGGCTTAGTGTTAGGGTTAGGGTGAGGGTTAGGGTTAGGTTTGGGTTGAGAGTTAGATTTCGGGTTAAGTTTAGGGTTAGGGTGCGTGTCCGGGAAAGTGTTACTGTGAGGGTGAGGGTTAGCATTAGGTTGAGGCTTAGGGTTAGGATGAGGGTTAGGGTGAGGGTGATGGTGAGGGTTAGGATTAGGTTTAGGTTGAGGGTTAGGATGAGGGTTAGGGTTTGGATTAGGGTTAGAGTGAGGGCTAGGGTGAGGGTGACGATTATGGTAAGGTTTAGGCTTAGGCTTAGGGTTAGGCTGAGGGTGAGGTTGAGGTTGAGAGTTAGGTTTAGGGTGAGGGTTAGGTTTATGGTTAGGGTGAGGGTTACGATGAGGTTTAGGGTTAGGGGGAGGTTTAGCGTGAGGATGATAGTAAGGGTAAAGGTGAGGTTTAGGCTGAGGATGAGGATTAAGATAATGGTGAGTGTTAGGGTTAGGTTTAGGGTTAGGGTAAGGGTTAGGATTAGGGTTAGGGTGAGAGTTAAATTGAGGTTTAGGGTTAGGGTTAGTGTGAGGTTTAGGGTGAGGATGAGGGATAGGGTTAGGGTTAGGGTTAGGGTTAGGGTGAGCGTGAGGATTTGGGGTGGAATTAGGGTTAGGGTGAGGATTAGGGTGAGGGTTAGGTTTAGGGTAAGGGTTAGCATGGGGGTGATGGTAAGGGTAATCGTGAGGTTTAGCCTGAGGGTGAGGGTTACAGTGGGGTGAGGGTTAGGGTTAGAGGGAGGGTTAGGGTTAGGGGAAGGGTGTGGGTGAGGGTTATCTTGAGGATTAGTGTTAGGGTTAGTGTGAGGTTTAGGGTGAGGATGAGGATTAGGGTTATTGTGAGGGCTAGGGTGAAGGTGAGGGTTAGGTTTAGGTTTAGGGTGAGGTTTAGGGTTAGGGTGATGATTAGGGTTAGTGTGAGGGTTAGTGTTAGGATTAGTGTTAGTGTTAGGGTGAGGGTAAGTGTTAGGGTGAGGGTTAGGGTTAGGGTGAGGGTTAGGGTTAGGTTGAGGATTAGGGTTAGGGTTAGGGTTATTGTTAGGTTTAGGGTTAGGGTTATGGTTACAGTGAGGGTGAGGTTTAGGAATAGTGTTAGGATGAGCTTTAGTTTTAGTGTAAGGGTTAGAGTTAGGGTTAGTTTGAGAGGGAGGTTTAGGGTTAGAGCTAGGGTTAGCGTTATGTTGAATGTTTGGGTTAGATTTAGGCTTAGGCTTAGGCTTAGGCCAAGCATGAGGGTGAGGGTTAGGTTTAGGGTTAGGGTGAGGTTTAGGGTTAGGGTTAGGGTGTGGGTTAGGATGAGGTTTAGGGTTAGGATTAGTGTTAGGGTGAGGGTTAGGGTGAGGTTTAAGTTTAGGGATATGGTTAGGTTTAGGGTTAGGGTTAGGTTGAGGGTGAGTGTGAGGGTCAGGTTTATGGTTAGGCTTAGGGTTAGGGTGAGGGTTAGGGTTAGGGTTTTGGTTAGAGTGAGGGTGAGGCTGAGGATTAGGGTTAGGTTTAGGGTTAGGTTTTTGGTTAGGGTTAGGGTTACAGTTAGGTTTAGGTTTAGGTTTAGGCTTTCGGTTAGGCTTAGGATTCGGCTGAGGGTGAGGTTGGGGTTGAGGATTAGGGTTAGGTTTAGTATTAGGGTTATTGTTAGTGTTATGTTTAGGGTTAAGTTGGAGCTGAAGGTGATTCTGAAGGTGAGGGTTATGGTTATGGTTATGGTTAGGGTTAGGGTTAGTGTTAGGTTTAGGTTTAGGTTTAGAATTAAGGTGAGGTTGAGGGTGAGGGTTAGGGTTAGGGTGAGATTTAGGGTGAGGTTTAGGGTTAGGGTTAGGGTGAGAGTGAGGTTTAGGTTTAGGATTAGTGTTAGGGTTACGGGGAGCGTGAGGGTTAGGTTGAGGTATAGGGATAGAGTTAGATTTAGTATTAGGGGTAGGGTGAGGGTGAGTGTGACAGTTAGGGTGAGGGTGAGGCTTAGGCTTAGGGTTAGGCTGAGGTTGAAGGTGGGGGTGAGGATTAGGGTTAGGGTGGTGGTTTGGGTTAGGGTTAGTGTTACTGTTAAGGTTAGGGTTAGATTTACGGTGAGGGTGAGGGTGCGGGTGAGGGGTAGGGTTAGGGTTAGGGTATGGTTTTGGGTTAGGGTTAGGGTTAGTGTGAGGGTGAGGTTTAGGGTTAGATATAGGGTTATGAGGAGGGTTAGGGTGAGGGTTAGGGATAGGGTTAGTGTTAGAGTTAGGCTGAGGGTGAGGGTTAGTTTGAGGTTTAGGGTTAGGGTTATGGTTGGGGTTAGTGTGAGGGTTAGTTTTACGGTTAGGGTTAGTGTTAGGGTGAGGGTAAGTTTTCGGGTGAGGGTTTGGGTTAGGATGAGGGTTATGGTTAGGGTAAGGGTTAGGATTAGGGTTAGGGTTATTGTTAGGGTTAGGTTTAGGGTTTTGGTTACGGTGAGGTTGAGGGTGACTTTTAGGGTTAGGGTTAGGGTAAGGTTTAGGGTTTGGGTTAGGGTTAGAGTGGTTAGGATAATGGTGAGGTTTATGGTTAGAGTTAGGGTGAGGGTTAGGGTGAGGTTTAGGGTTAGGGTTAGTGTTAGGGTTAGGGTTAGGGTGAGAGTTAGGGGTAGGGGTAGGGTTAGGGTTAGGGTTAGGGTTAAGGTTAGGGTTAGGTTTAGGGTTTTGATTATGGTTAGGGTCAGTTTTAGGGTTAGGGTTAGGGTCAGTGTGAGGTTTAGGGTTAGAATTAGGGTTAGGGTGAGGCTGAGGGTTCGGGTTCGGATTAGGTTTAGGGTTAGGATTAGGATTAGGGTTCGGTTAGGGTGTGTGTGAGGCTTATGGTTAGGGTTAGGGTAGCCTTAGGTTTAGGCTGAGGGTTTGCGTGAGGTTGAGGGTTAGGGTTATTCTGAGGGGTAGGGTTACGGTTAGGGTGAGGTTTAGTGTTAGGGTTAGGGTTAGAGTTATGGTTAGGGTAAGGGTGACGTTTAGGGGTAGAGTTAGTTTTAGGGTGAGGGTTAGGGTGAGTGTGAGTGTTATGGTGAGGGTTAGGGTAGGGGTGATGGTAAGGGAAAACTTGAGGGTTAGGCTGAGGGTGAGGGTTACGGTAAGGTTGATGGTTAGGGTTAGGTGAGTGTTAAGGTTAGGGTTAGGGTGAGAGTTAGGGTTTGGGTTAAGTTTAGGGTTAGAGTGAGGGTTAGGGTAAGGGTTAAGGTGAGGGTGAGGTTTAGGGTTAGGTTGAGGGCTAGGTGGAGTGTGAGGGTTCGGTTTAGGGTTAGGGTGAGCACTAGGGTTAGGGTTAGGGTGAGGGTTAGGGTTAGGGATTGGGTTAGGTTTAGGATTAGGGTTAGTTTGAGGGTTAAGGTTATGGTTAGGGTTAGGCTTAGAGTTAGGGTGAGTGTTAGGTTTAGGGTTTGGGTTAGGGTGAGGCTGAGGCTGAGGATTTGGGTTAGGTTTAGGGTTAGGGTTAGGCTTAGGGTTAGACTGAGGCTGAGGGTGGGGGTTAGGATTAGATTTAGGGTTAGGTTCGGCTTAGGGTTAGGGTAATTTTTAGTCTTATAGTTAGGGTTAAGTTTGCAGTGAGGGTGAGGCTAAAGGTGAGGGTTATGGTTAGAGTTAGCATTAGGGTTAGGGTTAGTGTTATTGTTAGGGTTAGGGTTAGAGTTATGGTGAGTTTGAGGGTGAGGGTGAGGTTAGGGTTAGGGTGAGGTTTAGGCTTAGGGTTTTGGTTAGGGTTAGGGTGAGGGTGATATTTAGGGTTAGAGTTAGGGTTGGGGGATGGTTAGGGTGAGGTTTAGGGTTAGGGTTAGTGTTAGGGTTAGGGTGAGGTTGAGGGTTAGTTTGAGGTTTAGGGATAGGGTTAGATTTAGGATTAGGGTTAGGGTGAGGGGGAGTGTGAGGGTTAGGGTGAGGGTTTGGCTTAGGCTTATGGTTAGGCTGAGGGTGAGAGTGGGGGTGAGGATTAGGGTTAGGGTGACTGTTAGGGTTATTGTTAGGGGGAGGGTTCAGGTGAGGGTTAGGTTTAGGTTTAGTGTTAGGGTTAGGGTAAGGATGAGGGTTAGGGTTCGGGTTCGGGTTAGGGTTAGGGTAGGGGTGAGGTTTAGGGTTTAGGTTAGGGTTAAGGTTAGAGTTACTTTGAGGTTGAGGGTGCAGATGAGTATGAGGTTTAGGGTTAGGTTTAGGGTTAGGCTTACGGTTAGGCATAGGGTTAGGCTAAGGGTGAGGGTGAGGTTTAGGGTTAGGGTGACTGTTAGAGTTAGGGTTATGTGGAGGGTTAGGGTGAGGGTTAATGTTTGGATTAGGGTTAGGGTGATGGCTAGTTTGACGGTGAGGTTTAGGGTTAGGTTAGGGTGAGGTTTAGGGTTAGGGTTAGGGTTAGGATTAAGGTGAGGTTAAGGTTTAGGGTTAGAGTTAGGGTTAAGGTGAGGCTGAGGGTGAGGGTTAGGGTTAGGGTTAGGATTAGGATTAGGGTAAGGGTTAGGGTGAGTGTGAGTGTTAGGGTTAGGGTTAGGCTTAGGGTTACACTGAGGGTGAGGGTGAGGGTGAGGTTTAGGTTTAGGATGAGAGTTAGGGTTCAGGTTAAGTTTAGGGTTAGGTTGAGGGTTAGGGTTAGGGTTACGTTGAGTGTGACGGTTAGAGTTAGGTTGAGGGTTAGGGTTAGGTGAGGTTTAGAGTTAGGGTTAGGGTGACGGTTAGGGTGAGGATTAGGGTTAGGATTAGGGTTAGGGTGAGGGCTAGGGTGAGGGTGAGGTTTAGGGTTAAGGTTATGGGGAGTGTTAGGATGAGGGTTAGTGTTAGGATTAGGGTTAGTGTAATGGCTAGGGTGTGGGTGAGGTTTAGGGTGAGGTTAGTTGAGGTTTAGGGTTAGGGTTAGGGTTAGGGTGAGGCTGAGGGTGAGGGTTAGGGTTAGGGTTAGAATTAGCATTAGGGTAAGGGTTAGGGTGAGTGTGAATGTTAGGGTTAGGGTTAGGGTTAGGCTTAGGCTTAGGGTGACACTGAGGGTGAGGGTGAGGTTTAGGGTTATGGTGAGAGTTAGGGTTCAGGTTAAGTTTAGGGTTAAGTTGAGGGTTAGGGTTAGGTTTACGTTGAGTGTGAGGGTTAGACTTAGGTTGAGGGTTAGGGTTAGGGTTAGGCTTCGGGTGAGGTTTAGGGTTAGGGTTAGGGTGAGGGTTAGGATGAGGATTAGGGTTAGGATTAGGGTTAGGTTGAGGGCCATGTTGAGGGTGAGGGTTAGGGTTAGTGTTAGGTTGAGGTTTAGATTTAGGGTTAGATTTAGAGTGAGGGTTAGGATGAGGGTAAGGGTTACGGTAAGGGTGAGGGTTAGGGTTAGGGTGAGGGTTAGGGTTAGGTTTAAGGTTTGGATGTGGGTGAGTGTTAGGATTAGGGTTAGGGTTAGGGTTATTGTTACGTTTATGGTTACGGTGAGGGTGAGGGTTAGGGTTAGGGTTACGTTGAGGTTTTTAATGTTAGGATTAGGGTTAGAGTTAGGGTTAGGGTGAGGTTAGGGTTAGGGTTAGTGTGAGTGTTAGTGTTTGGGTTAGGGTATGGGTTACGGTGAGGGTTGTGGTTAGGGTGAGGGTTAGCATGAGGGTTAGGTTTACAGTAAGTGTGAGGGTTAGGTTAGGGTGAGGGTTAAGTTTCGGTTTAGGGTTAGGGTGACTGTGAGGGTTAGGATTAGTGTTAGGGTTATTGTTAGGGTTACAGTTATGGTGAGGTTGAGGGTGAGGATTAGGGTTAGGGGTAGGTTGAGGTTTTTAGTGTTAGGGTTGAGGTTAGAGTTAGGGTTAAGGTGAGGTTAGGATTAGGGTTAGTGTGAGGGTTAGTGTTTGGTTTAGGGTATGGGTTATGGTGAGTGTTGTTAGGGTGAGGGTTATGATTAGGGTTATGGTTATTGTTAGGGTTAGGTTTAGGGTTACGTTTACGGTGAGGGTAAGGGTGAGGGTTAGGGTTTAGGGTTAAAGTGAGGTTTAGAGTTTGGGTAAGGGTTAGAGTTAGGGTTAGGGTGAGGGTGAGGTTTAGGGTTAGAGTTAGGGTTAGGGTGATGGTTAGGTTGAGGGTTAGGATTAGGGTTAGCATTAGAGTTAGGGTTAGGGTTAGGGTGAGGGTTAGGTTGAGTTTGAGGGTTATGTTTAGGGTTATGGGGAGGGTTAGGTGAGGGTTAGGTTTATGATTAGGGTTAGGGTGAGGGCTAGGTTGAGGGTGAGGTTTAGGGTTACGGTTAGGTTGAGGTTTAGGTTTAGGGTTAGGGTTAGTGTTAGTGTTAGTGTTAGGGTTAGGGTTATGGTGAGGGTTAGGGTTAGGGTTAGGGTTAGGTTTAGGCTGAGGGTGCGTGTGGGGTTGAGGATTAGGGTTTGGGTTAGGGTTAGCGTTATTTTTAGTTTTATGGTTAGGGTGAAGTTTGCAGTGAGGGTGAGGCTGAGGGTGAGGGTTATGTTTAGGGTTAGGGTTAGCGTTAGGGTTAATTTTATTGTTAGGGTTAGGGTTAGAGTTACAGTGATGTTGAGCGTGAGGGTTTGGGTTAGGGTTAGGGTGAGGTTTAGAGTAAGGGTTAGGGTTAGGTTTATGGTGAGGTTGAGCTTTAGGTTTAGAGTTAGGGTTAGCGGGAGGGTTAGGGTGAGATTTAGGTTTAGGGTTAGTGTTAGGGTTAGGGTGAGGTTTAGGGTTAGGTTGAGGTTTAGGGATAGGGTTAGGTTTAGGATTAGGTTTTGGGTGAGCATGAGTGAGGGTTTAGGGTAAAGGTTAGGCTTAGGCTTAGGGATAGGCTGAGGGTGAGGGTGGGTTGAGGATTCGGGTTAGGGTGATGGTTAGGGTTAGGTGTAGTGTTATTTTTAGGGTTAGGGTTAGAGTTACGGTGAGGGTGAGGGTGCGGGTGAGGTTTAGGGTTAGGGTTAGGGTGGGGTTTAGGTTTAGGGTTAGGGTTAGAGTTATGGTGAGGGTGAGGGTGCAGAATGAGTGTGAGGGTTGTGGTTAGGTTTAGGGTTAGGCTTAGGGTTAGGCTTAGGTTCGGGCTAAGGGTGAGCTTGAGGTTTAGGGTTATTGTTTGGGTCAGGGTTAGGGTTATGGAGAGGGTTAGGATGAGGGTTAGTGTTAGGATTAGGGTTAGGGTAATGGCTAGGGTGAGGGTGATGTTTAGGATTAAGTTAGGGTGAGGTTTAGGGTTAGGGTTAGGGTGAGGGTGAGGGTAACCGTTAGTGTTCGGATTAAGATTGGTGTAAGGGTTAGGGTGAGTGTGAGGGTTAAGGTTAGGGTTAGCGTTAGGCTTAGGGTTACATTGAGCGTGAGCGTGAGGGTGAGGGTTAGGGTGAGAGTTAGGGTTTAGGTTAAGTTTCGAATTAGGGTGAGGGTTAGGGTTAGGTTTACGTTGAGTGTGAGGGTTAGGGTTAGGTTGAGGGTTAGGGGTAGGGTTAGGGTTAGGGTGAGGTTTAGGGTTAGGGTTAGTTTGAGTGTTAGGATGTGGGTTAGGGTCACGGTAAGGGTGAGGGTTAGGGTTAGGGTGAGTGTTAGGGTTAGGTTTAGGGTTAGGGTGAGGGTGAGGGTTAGGATTAGTGTTAGGGTTAGGGTTATTTTTAGGGTTACGGTTATGGTGAGGGTGAGGGTGAGGATTAGGGTTCGGGTTAGGTTGAGGTTTTTAGTGTTATGGTTAGGGTTAGAGTTAGGGATAAGGTGAGGTTAGGGTTAGGGTTACTGTGAGGGTTAGTGTTTGGGTTAGGGTATGGGTTACAGTGAGGGTTTTGGTTAGGGTGAGGGTTAGCATTAGGGTTAGGTTTATTGTTAGGGTTAGGTTTTGGGTTAAGGTAACGTTGAGAGTAAGGGTGAGCGTTAGGGTTTAGGGTTAGGATCAGGTTTAGGTTTTGGGTTAGGGTTAGAGTTAGGGTTAGGGTGAGGTTGAGGTTTAGAGTTAGAGTTAGGGTTAGAGTGAGGGTTATGTTGAGGGTTAGGGTTAGGGTTAGGGTTAGTGTTAGGGTTACGGTTAAATTTAGGGTTAGGGTTATGTTGAGGGTGAGGTTTAGGATTAGGGTTATGGGGAGGGTTAGGATGAGGGTTAGTGTTAGGATTAGGGTTAGGGTGAGTGCTAGGTTGAGGGTGAGGTTTAGTGTTAGGGTTAGGGTAAAGTTTAGGTTTAGGGTTAGGGTTAGAGTTAGGGCGAGGGTGAGGTTTAGGTTTAGAGTTAGGGTAAGGGTGGCGCTGAGTTTGAGGGTTAGGGTTAGGGTTAGTGTTTGAGTTAAGGTTAGGGGTGAGGGTTAGGATTAGGGTGAGTTTGAGGGTGAGGGTTAGGCTTAGGCTTAGGGTTAGGATTCGGATTAGGGTAAGGGTTAGGGTGAGTGTGATGTTTATGGTTAGGGTTAGGCTTAGGCTTAGGTTTTGGCTGAGAGTGAGGGTGAGGGTGAGGGTTAAGGTTACGGTGAAGGTTAGGGTTAGTGTTAGGGTGAGAGTTAAGGTTCTATTATGTTTAGGGTTAGGGTGAGGTTTAGGGTTTGGATTAGGTTTAGAGTGAGGGCTAGGGTGAGGGTGAGGGTTAGGCTTAGTGTTAGGGTAAGGTTTATCATTAGGGTTAGGGTTTGGTTTAGGGATAGGATGAGGGTTAGGGTTACAGTGAGGGTGAGGGTTAGGATTAGGTTGAGGGTTAGGGTTAAGATTATGGTTAGGGTGAGGGTGAGTGTTAGGATTATCGTTAGGGTAAGGGTTAGGTTTAGGGTTAGCATTTGTGTTATTGTTAGTGTTAGGGTTAGAGTTATGGTGAGGGTGAGGGTGAGGGTGAGGGTGAGGTTTAGGGTTAGGGTGAGGTTTAGTGTTAAGTTTAGGATTAGGGTTAGGATGAGGGGGAGGTTTAGGGTTATATTTAGGGCTAGTTGTAGGGTTAGGTCGCGCGTTAATGTTAGGGTTAGTGTTAGGGTTAATGTTAGGTTGAGGGTTAGGCTGAGGATTAGTGTGAGGGTTAGTGTGATGTTTAGGGTTTAGGATGAGGTTTAGGGTTAGGGTTAGGTTTAGGATTAATGTTAGGGTTAGGCTTAAGTTGAGGGTTAGGGTGAAGGTGAGGTTTAGGGTTAGGGTTAGCATTAGGATTAGGGTTAGGGTTAGTGTGAGGGATAGGATGAGGGTTAGGGTTAGGGATTGAGTTAGGCTTAGTGTTAGGCTGAGGGTGAGGGTGAGGGTGAGGGTTAGGGTTAGGGTGAGGATTAGGTTCAGGGTCAGGGTGAGAGTTAGGGTTCCGGTTAAGTTTAGGTTTAGGGTTAGGGTTAGGGTTAGGGTAACGGTTATAGTGAGCTTGAGGGTTAGCGTTAATTGAGGTTTAGTGTTAGGGTTAGGGTTAGTGTGAGGGTGAGGGTGAGGGTTAGGGTTAGGGTTAGTGTTAGGGTGAGGGTTAGGATAAGGGTTAGGGTTAGGATTAGGGTTAGGGTGAGGGCTAGGGTGAGGATGAAGTTTAGGGTTAGGGTTAGGGTGAGGTTTAGGGTTAGGTTTTGGGTTAGGGTAAGGGTTAGGGTGAGGGTTAGATTGAGGATTAGGGTTAGGGTTAGGATTACTGTGAGGTATAGGGTGAGGATTAGGGTTAGTGTTAGGGTGAGACTGAGGGTTAGAATTAGGGTTAGGGTGAAGGCTAGGGTCAGGGTGAGGGTTAGAGTTAGGTTTAGCATTAGGGTGAGGTTTAGGATTAGGGTGAGGGTTAGGGTTAGTGGAAGATTTAGTGTTAGGTTTAGGGTTAGTGTTAGGTTGAGGGTAAGTGTTAGGGTGAGGGTTAATGTTAGGGTGAGGGTTATGGTTATGGTGTGGGTTAGTATTAGGGTTAGGGTTACTGTTAGGGTTAGGGTTAGGGTTACCGTTACTGTGAGGGTGAGGGTTAGGTTTAAGGTTAGGGTGAGGTTTAGTGTTACGGTTAGGGTTAGAGTTAGGCTTAGGGTGAGGGTGAGGTTTAGGGTTTTAGTTAGGGTAAGGGGGAGGCTGAGGTTGAGGGTTAAGTTTAGGGTTAGTGTTAGAGTTAGGGTTTGGGTGAGGGTTGGGGTGAGGGTGAGAGTGAGGGTGAGGGTTAGGCTTAGGGTTAGGATTAGGATTAGTGTAAGGGTTCAGGTGAGTGTGAGGGCTAGGGTTAGTGTTATGCTTAGGCTTAGGTTTAGGCTGAGAGTGAGGGTGAGGGTGAGGTTTTGGGTTAAGGTGAGGGTTAGGGTTAGGGTTAGGGTGAGATATAGGGTTCGGTTAAGTTTATGGTTAGGGTGAGGGTTAGGGTTAGGATTAGAGTTAGGGTGAGGGCTAGGGTGATGCTGAGGATTAGAGTTAGTGTTAGGTTAAGGTTTAGGGTTAGGGTTAGGGTTTCGGTTAGGGTTAGGTTGAGGGTTAGGGTAACAGTGAGGCTGAGGTTTAGGGTTAGGGTTAGGATTTGCGTTAGGGTGAGGGTGAGTTTTAGGGTTAGGTTTAGGGTTAGGGGGAGGGTTAGGTCGAGGGTTAGGGTTAGGTTCAGTCTTAGGGTTAAGGCTAGGGCGAGGGTTAGGTTGAGTTTTAGGGTTAGGGTTAGGGTTAGTGTTAGTGTTAGGGTGAGGGTATGTAAGGGTTCGGGTTAGAGTTAAGCTTAGGCTTAGGGTTAGGCTGAGGGTGAGGTTGGGGGTGAGGATTAGGGTTAGGGTTAGGGTGAGGGTGATGGTCAGGTTTAGGGTTTGGGTTAGGCTGAGGTTTCGGGTGAGGTTTAGGGTTGGGGTTAGGGTGAAGGTGAGGTTTAGGGTTAGAGTTAGGTTTAGGTTGAGGCTGAGGGTGAGGGTTAGGGTTAGGCTTAGTGTTAGAGTTAGGGTTACGGTGAGGGTTAGTGTGAGGGTGAGGGTTAGGCTTAGTGTTAGAATTAGGATTCGGGTAAGGGTTAGGGTGAGTGTGAAGGTTAGGGTTAGGGCTAGGCTTAGGCTTAGGGTTAGGATGAGCAAGAGATTGAGGGTGAGGTTTAGGGTTAGGGTGATGGTTAGGATTACGTTTATGGTGAGGGTTAGGATGAGGTTTAGGGTTAGGGTGAGGGTTATGGTGAGGATGTTGGTAAGGGTAAAGTTGAGGTTTAGGCTGAGGGTGAGGGTTAAGATAAGGGTGAGGGTTAGGGTTAGGTTTAGGGTTAGGGTTAGGGTTAGGGTGAGGGTTAGATTGAGGATTAGGGTTAGGGTTAGGGTTAGTGTGAGGTTTAGGGTTAGGGTTAGGGTGACGGTGAGGGTTAGTGTTAGGTCAGTGTTATAGTTACGGTTACCGTAAGATTTAGGGTGAGGGTAAGGGTTAGCCTTAGTGTTAGGATAAGGTTTAGGGTAAGGGTTAGGGTGAGTGTGAGGTTAGGTTTAGGTTTAGGCTTAGGATTACGGTTAGGCTGAGGGTGAGGGTGAGTGTGAGTGTTAGTGTTAGGGTGAGAGTTTGGGGTAGGGTTAGGGTGACAGTTAGGGTTCGGGTTAAGTTTAGGGTTACGGTGCCGGTTAGGGTTAGGGATACGGTGAGCGTGAGGTTAGGGTTACGTTGAGGGTTAGGGTTAGGCTTAGGATTAGGGTGAAGGTTTGGGTTAGGGTTAGGGTGAGGGTTAGGATGAGGATTAGGGTCAGAATTAGGGTTAGGGTGAGGGTGATGGTTAGGGTTAGTGTTTAGGTGAGATCTAGGTTTAGGGTTAGGGTAAGGGTTGAGGGTTGGGATGAGGGTTAGGTTTAGAGTGAGGGTGAGGGTTAGGGTGAGTGTTAGGGTTAGGATTAGGGTTAAGGTGATGGTTAGTTTTAGGATTAGATTTAGGGTTAGGGGGAGGGTTAGGTCGAGGGTTAGGGTTAGGATTAGTGTTAGGGTTAAGGTTAGGGTGAGGTTTAGGTTGATGTTTAGGGTTAGGGTTAGAGTTAGGATTAGGATTAGGCTTATGGTGAGGGTATGTGAGGATTAGGGTTTCGGGTTAGGCTTAGGGTTAGGGTTATGCTGAGGGTGAGGGTGGGGGTGAGTATTAGGTTTAGGGTGATGGTTAGGGTTAGGGTTAGGGTGAGGGTTAGGGTGAGGGTGAGTGTTAGAGTGAGCCTTAGGCTTAGGCTTAGGGTTAGGCTGAGCATGAGGTTGACGGTGAGGGTTAGGGTTAGGGTGATGGTTAGGTTTAAGTATAGGTTGAGGGTTAGGATGAGGTTTAGGGTTAGGGTGAAGGTTAGGGTGAGGATGATGGTACGGGTAAAGGTGAGGTTTAGGCTGAGGTTGAGGGTTAAGATAAGGGTGAGGGTGAGGGTTAGAATTAGGTTTAGGGTGGGGGCTAGGGTGAGGGTGAGGTTTAGAGTTAAGATTAGGATTAGGGTGAGGTTTAGGATTACGTTGAGGGTTAGGGTTAGTGTGAGATTTAGTGTGAGGGTTAGGGTTAGTGTTAGGGTGAGGGTAAGTGTTAGGGTGAGGGTTAATGTTAGGGTGAAGGTTATGGTTAGGGTGAGGTTTAGGGTTAGGGTTATTGTTAGTTTTAGGGTTACGGTTACTGTGAGGGTGAGGGATAGGGTTAGGGTTAGGGTGAGGTTTAGTGTTAGGGTTAGGGTTAGAGTTAGGGTAAGGTTGAGGGTTAGGTTTAGGGTTATTGCTAGAGTTAGGGTTAGGGTGAGGGTGAGGTTTAGGCTAAGGTTTAGGATTAGGATTAGTGTAAGGGTTCGGATGAGTGTGAAGGTTAAGGTTAGGGTAAGGCTTAGGCTTAGGGTTAGGCTGAGAGTGAGGATGAGGGTGAGGGTTAGGGTTTGGGTGATGGTTAGGGTTAGGGTTAGGGTGAGATTTAAGGTTCGGTTAAGTATAGGGTTAGTGTGAGGGTGAGGGTTAGGATTAGGGTGAGGGTGAGGGCTAGGGTGAGTGTGAGGTTTAGAGTTAGGGTGACGGTGAGGTTTAGGGTTAGGGTTAGGGTTAGGGTTAAGATGAGGCTGAGGTTTAGTGTTAGAGTTAGTGTTAGGGTGAGGATGAGGATGAGGGTTAGGGTTAGGGTTAATCTTGGAGTTAGCCTTATGTTGAGGGTTAGGGTGAGGGTGAGGGTAAGGCTTAGTGTTAGGATTAGATATAGGGAAAGGGTTAGGGTGAGTTTGAAGGTTAGGGTTAGGCTTAGGGTTAGGCTTAGGGTTAGGCTTACTGTGAGGGTGAGGGTGATGATTAGGGTTAGGGTGAGAATTAGGGGTAGGTTTAGGGTGAGATTTAGGGTTCGGGTTAAGTTTAGGGTTAGGGTGAGGGTTAGGGTTAGGGTTACAGTGAGGGTTAGGGTTAGGGTTAGATTTAGGGTTAGGGTTAGGCTTAGGATTAGAGTGAGGGTTAGGGTTAGGGTTAGGGTGAGGGTTAGGATGAGGACTAGGGTTAGTCTTAGGGTTAGGGTGAGAGCTAGGGTGAGGGTGAGAGTTAGGGTTAGGGTTAGGGTGAGGTTTAGGTTTAGGTTTAGGGTGAGGTTTAGGATTAGTGTTATTGTTACGGTGAGCATGAGAGTTAGGTTTAGGGTGAGGGTTAGGGTTAGGTTTAGGGTTACAGTGAGGGTGTGGGTTATTGTTAGGGTTAGGGGTAGGGTTATGTTTATGGTGAGGGTGAGGGTTAGGATTAGGTTTAGGGTGAGGTTTAGTGTTAGGGTTAGTGTTAGAGTTAGGCTTAGGGTGAGGGTGAGGTTTAGGTTTAGAGTTAGGGTAAGAGTGAGGCTGAGGTTGAGGGTTGGGTTTAGGGTTAGTGTTAGAATTAGGGTTAGGGTGAGGGTAGGGTGAGAGTGAGGGTGAGGGTGAGGGTTAGGCTTAGGGTTAGGATTAGGATTAGGGTAAGGGTTAGGGTGAGTCTTAGGGTTAGGGATATTGTTAGGCTTAGGCTTAGGGTTAGGCTGAGAATGAGGGTGAGTTTGAGGGTAAGGGTTAAGTTGAGGGTTAGGGTTAGTGTTAGGGTGAGAGTTAGGGTTCGGTTAAGTTTAGGGTTACGGTGAGGGTTTGGGTTAGAATTAGATTTAGGGTGAGGGCTAGGGTGAGGGTGAGGTTTAGGGTTAGTTTTACGTAAGGTTTAGGGTTAGGGTTAGGGTTTGGTTTAGGGTTAGGATGAGGGTTACATTTAAGATTATGGTTAGGGTGAGGGTGAGTGTTAGAATTAGGGTTAGGTTTAGGGTTAGGATTAGTGTTATTAGGGTTAGGGTTACAGTTATGGTGAGGGTGAGGGTGAGTGTGAGGGTGTGGGTTAGGGTTAGGCTTAGGATTATGTTTAGGGTTAGGGTTAGGATTTGAGTTAGGGTGAGCGTGAGGTTTAGGGTTAAATTTAGGGTTAGTTGGAGGGTTAGGTCGAGCGTTAATGTTAGGTTTAGTGTTAGGGTTAAGGTTAAGGTGAGGTTTAGGTTGATGTTCAGGGTTAGGGTTAGGATTAGGGTTAGGATTAGGGTTAGGGTGAGGGTGAGTGTGAGTGTTAGGGTTAGGGTTAGGCTTAGGCTTAGGGTGAAGCTGAGGGTGAGGGTGGAGGTAAGGATTAGGGTTAGGGTGATGGTTAGGGTTAGCGTTAGGGTGAGGGTTAGGATGGGGGATAGGGTTAGGATTAGGGTTAGGGTGAGGGCTAGGGTGAGGGTGAGGGTTAGATTAAGTGTTAGGCTTAGGCTTAGGGTTAGGCTGAGCATGAGGTTGAGGGTGAGGTTTAGGGTTAGGGATAGGGTGAGGTTTAATGTTAGGATTATGGTTAGGGTTAGGATTAGGGTGAGGGTGAGGTTTAGGAGTAGGTTTTGGGTCAGGGTGAGGGGTAGGGTTAGGGTGAGTGTTAGGGTAGGGTTGACGGTAAGGGTAAAGGTGAGGGTTAGGCTGAGGGTGAGGGTTATGTTAAGGGTGAGAGTTAGGTTTAGGGTGAGTGTTAGGGTAGGGTTGACGGTAAGGGTAAAGGTGAGGGTTAGGCTGAGGGTTAGGGTTTTGGTAAGGGTGAGAGTTAGGTTTAGGGTGAGGGTTAGGGTTAGGGTTAGGGTGAAGGTGAGGGTTAGATTGAGGATTAGTGTTAGTGTTAGTGTGAGGTTTAGGGTGAGGATGAGGGTTAGGGTTAGGGTGATTGCTAGGGTGAGGTTGAGGGTGAGGGTTAGATTGAGGATTAGTGTTAGGGTTAGTGTGAGTTTTAGGGTGAGGATGAGGTTTAGGGTTAGGGTTAGGGTTACGATTAATGTTAGGCTTAGGCTTAAGGTGAGGGTTAGGGTGAAGGTGAGGTTTAGGGTTAGGCTTAGGCTTAGGCTTAGGCTTAGGATTAGGCTGAGAGTGAGGTCGAGGTTGAGGGTAAGGGTTAAGGTGAGTGTTAGGGTTAGGGTTAGGGTGAGAGTTAGGGTTCAGTTAAGTTTAGGGTTAGGGTGAGGGTTATGGTTAGGATAAGGGTTAGGGTGAGGGCTAGAGTGAGGGTGAGGTTTATGGTTAGTGTTAGGGTAAGGTTTAGGGTTAGGGTTAGGGTTTGGTTTAGGGTTAGGATGAGGGTTAGGCTTGGTAAGAAATGTATGCATTATCCTGCCCATGTAATTGTAGCCCCTCTGTACAGTATGTTCTCAAATAAAAAAAAAATTAAATTAAAAAAAAAGATTATGGTTAGGGTGAGGGTGAGTGTTATGATTAGGGTTAGGGTTAGGGTTAGGTTTAGGGTTAGGATTAGTGTTATGTTAGTGTTAGGTTTAAAGTTATGGTGAGGGTGAGGGTTAGGTTTAGGGTTAGGGTGAGGTTTAGGGTTAAGTTTAGGATTAGGGTTAGGATGAGGGGGAGGTTTAGGGTTATATTTAGGGCTAGTTGTAGGGTTAGATCGCGCGTTAATGTTAGGGTTAGTGTTAGGGTTAATGTTAGGTTGAGGGTTAGGCTGAGGATTAGTGTGAGGGTTAGTGTGATGTTTAGGGTTTAGGATTAGATTTAGGGTGAGGGTGAGGTTTAGGGTTAGATTTAAGGTTAGTTGGAGGGTTAGGTCGAGCGTTAATGTTAGGGTTAGTGTTAGGGTTAATGTTAGGTTGAGGGTTAGGTTGAGGATTAGTGTTAGGGTTAGGTTAGGGTTAGGATTAGGGTGAGGGTGAGGGTGAGTGTGCGGGTTAGGGTTAGGTTTTGGGTTAGGTTGATGGTGATGTTGGGGCTGAGGATTAGGGTTAGGGTGATGGTTAAGGTTAGGGTTAGGGTGAGGGTTAGTATGAGGGTTAGGTTTAGGATTAGGGTTAGGGTGAGGGCTAGGGTGAAGGTGAGGTTAAGGGTAAGGTTTAGGCTTAGGCTTAGGGTTAGGCTGAGCATGAGGTTGAGGGTGAGGGTTAGCCTTAGGGGTAGGGTGAGGTTTAGTGTTAGGGTTAGTGTTAGAGTTAGGTTTAGGATGAGGGTGAGTTTTAGGGTTAGGTTCAGGGTGAGAGGTAGGGTTAGGGTGAGGATTAGGGTGGGTGTGAAGGTAGGGGTAAAGGTGAGGTTTAGGTTGAGGTTGAGTGTTATGGTAAGGGTGAGGGTTAGGTTTTGGGTGTGGGTTAGTGTTAGGGTGAGGGTGAGGGTGAGGGTTAGATTGAGGATTAGTGTTAGGGTTAGTTCGAGGTTTAGGGTGAGGATAAGGGTTAGGGTTAGTGTGAGGGCTAGGGTGAGATTGAGGGTGAGGGTTAGATTGAGGATTAGTGTTAGGGTTAGTGTGAGGTTTAGGATAAGGTTGACGTTTAGTGTTATGTTTGGGGTTAGGATTAATGTTAGGGTTATGCTTAAGGTGAGGGTTAGGGTGAGGGTGAGGTTTAGGGTTATTGTTAGGATTAGGATTTGGGTTAGGGTTAGGTTTAAAATGAGGGTGAGGTTTATTTTTAGGGTTAGGGTTAGGGTTATGGTTATGGTGAGGGTGAGGTTTAGGGTTAGGGTTAGGGTGAGGTTTAGTTTTAGTGTTAAGGTTAGAGTTAAGGTTCAGGTTCGGGTGAGGTTTAGGTTTAGAGTTAGGGTAAGGGTGAGGCTAAGGTTGAGAGTTGGGTTTAGGGTTAGTGTTAGAGTTAGGGTTAGGGTGAGGGTTAGGGTGAATGTGAGGGTGAGGGTGAGGGTTAGGCTTAGGTTTAGGATTAGGATTAGGGTAAGGGTTAGGGTGAGTGTGAGGCTTAGGGATAGAGAGGCTCAGGCTTAGTGTTAGGCTGAAGGTGAGGGTGAGGTTGAGGGTTAGGGTTAGGGTGAGTGTTAGGGTTAGGGTTAGGGTGAGAGTTAGGGTTCGGGTTAAGTTTAGGGTTAGGGTGGGTGTTAGGGTAAGGGTTACCGTGAGGGTGAGGGTTAAGTTTAGGTTGAGGTTTAGGGTTAGTGTTAGTGTTAGGGTGGGTGTTAGGATGAGGGTTAGGGTTAGGATTAGGGTTAGGGTGAGGGCTAGGGTGTGGGTGAGGTTTAGGGTTAGGGTTAGTGTGAGGTTTACGTTTAGGGTTAGGGTTAGGGTTAGGGTGAGGGTGAGGTTTAAGGTTAGAGTTAGGGTTAGGGTGAGGATGAGGGTGAGGGTTAGGGTTAGGGTGAGTGTTAGAGTTAGGTTTACTTTGGGTTAGGGTGAGGGTGAGGTGAAGGCTTAGTGTTAGGATTAGAATTAGGGTAAGTGTTAGGGTGAGTGTGAGGGTTAGGGTGAGAGTTAGGGGTAGTGTTAGGGTGAGAGTTAGGGTTCGGGTTAAATTTAGGGTTAGGGTGAGCGTTAGGGTTAGAGTTACAGTTAGGGTGAAGGTTACGGTTAGGTTGAGGATTAGGGTTAGGCTTAGGATTAGGGTGAGGGTTAGGGTTAGTGTTAGGGTGAGGGTTAGGATGAGGATTAGGGTTAGGATTAGGGTTCGGGTGAGGGCTAGGGTAAGGGTGAGGGTTAGGGTTAGGGTTAGGGTGAGGCTTAGGGTTAGGGTGAGGGTTAGTGTTTGGGTTTGGGTTAGCGTGAGGGTGAGGCTGAGGATGAGGGTTAGGGTTAGGGTGAGGGCTAGGGTGAGGGTGAGCGTGACAGTTAGATTAAGGATTAGTGTTAGGTTTAGTGTGAGGTTTAGGGTGAGGATGAGTTTTAGGGTTAGGGTTAGGGTTAGGATTAATGTTTGGGTTAGGCTGAAGGTGAGGGTGAGGGTGAGGGTGAGGGTTAGGGTTAGGGTTATTGTTAGGGTTAGGTTTAGAGTGAGAGTTAGGGTTCGGGTTAAATTTAGGGTTAGGGTGTGGGTTAGTGTTAGGTTTACAGTGAGGGTGGGTTTTAGGGTTAGGTTGAGGGTTAGGGTTAGGCTTAGGATTAGAGTGAGGGTTAGGGTTAGTGTTAAGGTGAGGGTTAGGATGAGGATTAGGGTTAGGATTAGGGTTCGGGTGAGGGCTGGGGTGAGGGTGAGGGTTAGGATTAGGGTTAGGGTGAAGGTTAGGTTTAGGGTTAGGGTGAGGGTTAGTATGAGGGATAGGGTTAGGATTATTGTTAGGGTGATGGCTAGGGTGAGGGTGTGGGTAAGCGTAAGGGTTAGGCTTAGGCTCAGGTTTAAGCTGAGCATGAGGTTGAGGGTGAGGGTTAGGGTTATGGTGATGGTTAGGTTTATGGTTAGGGTGAGGATTATGATGAGGTTTAGGGTTAGGGTGAGGATGATGGTAAGGGTGAAGGTGAGGTTTAGGTTGAGGTTGAGGATTAAGATAAGGGTGAGGGTTAGGATTAGGTTTAGGTTTAGGTTTAGGGTTAGTGTTAGTGTGAGGGTTTGATTGAGCATTAGGGTTAGGGTTAGGGTTAGTGTGAGGTTTATGATGAGGATGAGGGTTAGGGTTAGGTTGAGGGTGAGGGTTAGAATTAGGGTTAGTGTGAGGGCTAGGGTGAGGGTGAGGGTTAGAGTTAGTGTTAGTTTTAGGGTGAGGTTTAGGATTAGGGTGAGGGTTAGGGTTAGTGTGAAGTTTAGGGTTAGGGTTAGTGTGAGGGTGAGGGTAAGTGTTAGGGTGAGGGTTAATGTTACTGTGAGGGTTATGGTTAAGATGAGTTTTAGGGTTAGGGTTAGCGTTATTGTTAGTGTTAGGGTTAGTGTTACATTTACGGTTAGGGTGAGGGTGTGGGTTAGGGTTAGGTTTGGGGTGAGGTTTAGTGTTATGGTTAGAGTTAGGGGTAGAGTTAGGCTTAAGGTGAGGGTTAGGGTTAGGGTGAGGGTTAGGGTGGAGGTGACGGTAAAGGTAAAGGTGAGGGTTAGGCTGAGGATGAGGGTTACAGTAAGGGTGAGGTTTAGGGTTAGGTTGAGGATTAGGTTTAGGTTTAGGGTGAGGGTGAGGGTTGGATTGAGGATTAGTGTTAGGGATAGTGTGAGGTTTAGGGTGAGGATGAGGATTAGGGTTAGGGTGAGGGCTAGGGTGAGGGTGAGGGTTAGGGTTAGTGATAGGGTGAGGTTTAGGGTTAGGGTGATGGTTAGTGTTAGTGTGAGCATTAGTGTTAGCGTTAGGGTTAGTGTTAGGGTGAGGGTAAATGTTAGGGTGAGGGTGAGGGTTAGGGTGAGGGTTATGGTTAGGGTGAGGTTTAGGGTTAAGGTTAGATTTATTGTTACTGTTAGGGTTAATGTTACACTGAGGGTGAGGGTTAGGGTTAGGGTTAGGTTTAGGATGACGTTTAGGTTTAGGGTTAGGGTTAGAGTTAGGGTTAGGTTGAGGATGAGGTTTAGGGTTAGAGTTAGGGATAGTGTTAGGGTTAGGCTTAGGCTTAGGCTTAGGCTTAGGCTGAGGCGGAGCATGAGGGTGAGGTTTAGGGTTAGAGTTAGGGTGAGGGTTAGGGTTAGGGTTAGTGTGAGGTTTAGGATGAGGTTTAGGGTTAGGATTAGGTTTAGGGTGAGGACTAGGGTGAGGTTTAGGGTGAGGTTTAGGTATTGGTATAGGTTTAGGATTTGGTTTAGAGTGAGGGTGAGTGTGAGGTTTAGGGTTAGGGTTAGGGTTACCTTGAGGTTTAGGGTTAGAGTTAGGCTGAGGGTGAGGGTGGGTGTGAGGATTAGGGTTAGGTTTAGGGTTAGGGTTATTTTTAGTGTTATGGTTAGGGTTAAGTTTGCAGTGAGGGTGAGGCTGAGGGTGAGGGTTATGGTTAGGGTTAGGATTAGGGTTAGGGTTAGTGTTATTGTTAGGGGTAGGTTTAGAGTTACAGTGAGGTTGAGGTTGAGGGTCAGGGTTAGGTTTAGGGTGAGGTTTAGGGTTAGGGTTAGGATTCGGGTTAGGGTTCGGGTGAGTTTTATGGTTAGAGTTAGGGGGAGGGTTAGGGTGAGGTTTAGGGTAAGGGTTAGTGTTAGGGTTAGGGTGAGGGTGAGGGTTAGGCTGAGGTTTAGGGATAGGGTTAGGGTTAGGATTAGAGTTAGGATGAGCATAACTATGATGGTAAGGGTGAGGCTTAGGCTTAGGCTTAGGGTTAGGCTGAGAGTGAGGGTGGGGGTGAAGATTTGGGTTAGGGTGATGGTTAAGGTTAGTTTTAGTGGTATTGTTAGGGTTAGGGTTTGAGTTACAGTGAAGGTGAGTGTGCGGGTGAGGGTTAGGGTTAGGGTTAGGGTTAGAGTTAGGGTTAGGGTGAGTGTGAGGTTTAGGGTTAGATATAGGGTTGGGGGAGGGTTACGGTTAGGGTTAGAGTTAGGGTCACGGTGAGGGTGAGGTTTAGGTTCAGATATAGGATTTGGGGGAGGGTTAGGGTTAGCTTAGGGTTAGGTATATGGTTAGGGTGAGGTTTACAGTTAGGGTTAGGGTTAGGGTTAGAGTTACTGTGAGGGTGAGGGTTAGGGTGTTGGTTAGGTTAGGGTGAGGTTTAGGGTTAGGGGAAGGGTTAGAGTTAGAATTACGGTGAGGGTAAGGGTGTGGGTGAGTGTGAGGTTTAGGGCTAGAGTTAGGGTTAGGGTGTGGATGAGGGTTAGGGTTAGGGTAAGTGTTAGAGTTAGGGTTATGGTGAGGGTTAGGGTGAGGGTGAGGGTAAGGCTTAGTGTTAGAATTAGGATTAGGGTAAGGGTTAGGGTGAGTGTGAGGGTTAGGGTTAGGGTTAGGCTTAGGGTTAGGCTGAGCATGAGGTTGAGGGTGAGGGTTAGGGTTATGGTTAGAGTTGGGGTTAGGTTGAGGGTGAGGTTTAGGGGTAGGGTTAGGGTCAGGGTGAGGGGTAGGATAAGGGTGAGGGTTAGGGTGGGGGTGACGGTAAGGGTAAAGGTGAGGGTTAGGCTGAGGGTGAGGGTTATGGTAAGGGTGAGGGTTAGGTTTAGGGTGAGGGTTAGGGTTAGGGTAAGGGTGAGGGTAAGATTGAGGATTATCGTTAGGGTTAGTGTGAGGTTTAGGATGAGAATGAGTGTTAGGATTAGGGTGAGGGCTAGAGTGAGGGTGAGGGTGAGGTTTAGATTGAGGATTTGTGTTAGGGTTAGTGTGAGGTTTAGGGTGACGATGAGGTTTAGGGTTAGGTTTAGGGTTACGATTAATGTTAGGGTTAGGCTTAAGTTGAGGGTTAGGGTGAGGGTGAGGTTTAGGGTTAGTATTAGGATTAGGATTAGGGTTAGTGTTAGCGTGAGTGTGAGGGTTAGGGTTAGTGTTAGGTTTAGGCTTAGTTTTAGGCTGAAAGTGAGGTTGAGTGTGAGGGTTAGGGTTAGGGTGAGTGTTAGGGTTAGGGTTAGGGTGAGAGTTAGGGTTCAGGTTAAGTTTAGGGTTAGGTTGAGGGTTAGGGTAAGGGTTACAGTTAGGGTGAGGTTTAGGGTTAGGTTGAGAGTTAGGGTTAGGGTTGGTGTTAGGGTGAGGGTTAGGATGAGGGTTAGGGTTACGATTAGGGTTAGGTTGAGGGCTAGGGTGAGTGTGAGATTTAGGGTTGGGGTAGGGTGAGGGTGAGGTTTAGGGTTAGAGTTAGGCTTAGGGTGAGGTTGAGGGTGAGCGTTAGGGTTAGGGTTAGGGTTAGAGTTAGGGTTACAGTGAGGGTTATGGTGAGGGTGAGGGTAAGGCTTAGTGTTAGGATTAGGGTGTTAGGGTGAGTGTGAGGGTTAGGGTTAGTCTTAGGGCTAGGCTGTGGGTGAGGGTGGGGTGAGGATTAGGGTTAGGGTGATGGTTAGGGTTAGAGTTAGGGTGAGGGTTAGGATTAGTGTTAGGGTTAGGATTAGGCTTAGGGTGAGGGCTAGGGTAAGGTTGAGGTTTAGGGTAAGGGTTAATCTTAAGCTTAGGTTTAGGCTGAGCATGAGGTTGAGGGTGAGTATTATGAAGGTGAGGGTGATGGTGAGGGTTAGGGTTATGGTGAGTTTTAGGGTTAGGGATAGGGTGAGGTTTAGTGCTAGGGTTAGGGTTAGAGTTAGGGTTAGTTTGAAGGTGAGGTTTAGGGGTAGGGTTAGGGTCAGGGTGAGGGGTAGGGTTAGGTTGAGGTTTAGGGTGGGGGTGACAGTAAGGGTAAAGATGAGGGTTAGGCTGAGTTTGAGGGTTATTGTAAGAGTGAGGGTTATGTTTAGGGTGAGGGTTAGTGTTAGGGTTAGGGTGAGGGTGAGGGTTAGATTGAGGATTAGTTTTCGGGTTAGTGTGAGATTTAGGTTGAGGATGAGGGTTAGGGTTAGGGTGAAAGCTAGGGTGAGGGTGAGGGTGAGGGTTAGATTGAGGATTAGTGTTAGGGTTAGTGTGAGGTTTAGAGTGAGGATGAGTTTTAGGGTTAGGGTTAGGGTTAGGATTAATGTTAGGCTTAGGCTTAAGGTGAGGGTTAGGGTGAGGGTCAGGTTTAGGGTTAGTGCTAGGATTAGGATTAGGGTTAGGGTTAGGGTGAATGTAAGGGTTACGATTAGGGTTAGTGTTAGGCTGAATGTTAGGCTGAAGGTGAGGGTGAGGGTGAGGGTTAGATTGAGTTTTAGTGCTAGGGTTAGTGTGAGGTTTAGTGTGAGGATGAGTTTTAGGCTTAGAGTTAGTGTTAGGATTAATGTTAGTGTTAGGTTTAAAGTGAGGGTTAGGGTGAGGGTGAGATTTAGGGTTAGTGTTAGGATTAGGATTAGGGGTAGGGTTAGGGTAAGTGTGAGGGTTAGGGTTAGGGTTAGGCTTAGTGTTAGGCTGAAGGTGAGGGTGAGGGTGAGGGTTAGGGTTATGGTGAGTTTTAGGGTGAGGGTTAGGGTTGGGTTGAGGGTTAGGGTTAGGGTTCGTGTTAGGGTGAGGGTTAGGATGAGGGTTAGCGTTAGGATTAGTGTTAGGGTGAGGGCTAGGGTGTGGGTGAGGTTTAGGGTTAGGGGTAGTTTGAGGTTTAGGGTTAGGTTTAGTGTTAGGATTAGGGTGAGGCTGAGGTTTGGGGTTAGATTTAGGGTTAGGGTGAGACTGAGGGTGAGGGTTAGGGTTAGGGTTAATCTTAGAGTTAGCGTTACGGTGAGGGTTAGGGTGAGGGTGAGGGTAAGGCTTAGTGTTAGGATTAGGATTACGGAAAGGGTTAGGGTTAGTGTGAGTGTTAGGATACAGGTTAGGGTTAGGCTTAGGGTTAGGCTTAGGGTAAGGGTGAGGGTGATGGTTAGGGTTAGAGTGAGAGTTAGGGGTAGGGTTATGGTATGAGTTAGGGTTCGGGTTAAGTTTATGGTTAGGGTGAAGGTTAGGGTTAGGTTTACAGTGAGGGTGAGGGTTAGGGTTAGGCTGAGGGTTTGGGTTGGGCTTAGGATTAGGGTTAGGGTTAGGGTGAGGGTTAGGATGAGGATTAGGGTTAGGATTAGGGTTAAGGTGAGGGCTATTGTGAGGGTGAGAGTTAGGGTTAGGGTTAGGGTGAGGTTTAGGGTTAGAGTTAGGGTGAGGTTTAGGGTGAAGGTTAGGGTTACGGTGAGGGTGAGGGTTAGGGTTAGTGTGAGGGTTAGGGTTAGGATTAGGGTTACGGTGAGGGTGAGGGTTATTGTTAGTGTTAGGGTTAGGATTATGATTACAGTGTGGGTGAGGGATAGGGTTAGGGTTAGGGTGAGGTTTAGTGTTAGGGGTAGGGTTAGAGTTAGGGTTAGGGTGAGGGTGAGGTTTAAGTTTAGATTTAGGGTAAGGGTGAGGCTGAGGTTGAGGGTTGGGTTTAGGGTTAGTGTTAGAGTTAGGTTTAGGGTGAGGGTTAGGGTGGGGGTGAGGGTGAGGGTTAGGCTTAGGTTTAGGATTAGGATTAGAGTAAGTGTTAGGGTGAGTGTGAGTGTTAGCTTTAGGCTTAGGCTTAGGCTTAGGGTTAGGCTGAGAGTGATGGTGAGGGTGAGGGTTAGGGTTAAGATGAGGGTTAAGGTTAGGGTTAGGGTGAGAGTTAGGTTTTGGTTAAGTTTAGGGTTAGGGTTAGGATTAGGGTAAGGGTGAGGGCTAGGGTGAGGGTGAGGTTCACGGTTAGTGTTAGGGTAAAGTTTAGGGTTAGGGTTAGGGTTTGGTTTAGGGGGTTAGGATGAGGTTTAGGGTTAAGATTATGGTTACGGTGAGGGTGAATGTTAGGATTAGGGTTAGGGTTAGGGTTATGTTCAGGGTTAGGATTAGTGTTATTGTTAGGGTTAGAGTTAGAGTTATGGTGAGGATGAGGGTGAGGGTGAGGGTGAGCGTTAGGGTTAGCTTTAGGGTGAGGTTTTGGGTTAGGGTTAGCATTAGAGTTAAAGTGAGGGTTAGGTTTAGGGTTAGATTTAGGGTTAGTTGGAGGGTTAGGTCGAGCGTTAATGTTAGGGTTAGTGTTAGGGTTAAGGTTAAGGTGAGGTTTAGGTTGATGTTTAGGGTTAGGTTTAGGGTTAGGATTAGGGTTAGGGTGAGGGTGAGTGTGAGGTTTAGGGTTAAGGTTAGGCTTAGGCTTAGGCTTAGGTTTAGGCTGAGGGTGAGGGTGAGGATTAGGGTTAGGGTGATGGTTAGGGTTAGGGTTAGGGTGAGGGTTAGGATGAGGGTTAGGGTGGGGGTGAGGATTAGGGTTAGTGTGATGGTTAGGTTTAGGGTTAGGGTGAGGGTTAGAATGAGGTTTAGGGTTAGGATTAGGGTTAGGGTGAGGGCTAGGGTGAGGGTGAGGGTTAGGGTAAGTTTTAGGCTTAGGCTTAGGGTTAGGGTGAGCATGAGGTTGAGGGTGAGGGTTAGGGTTAGGGATAGGGTGAGGGTTAGTGTTAGGGTTAGGGTTAGAGTTAGGGTTAGGGTGAGGGTGAGGTTTAGGGGTAGGGTTAGGGTCAGGGTGAGGTGTAGGGTTAGGGTGAGGGTAAGGGTGGGGGTGACGGTAAGGGTAAAGGTGAGTTTTAGGCTGAGGGTGAGGGTTATGTTAAGGGTGAGGGTTTGTTTAAGGTTGAGGATTATTGTTAGGTTTAGGGTGAGGGTGAAGGTTAGATTGAGGATTAGTGTTATGGTTAGTGTGAGGTTTAGGGTGAGGATGAGGGTTAGGGTTAGGGTGAGGGCTAGGGTGAGATTGAGGGTGAGGGTTAGATGGAGGATTAGTGTTAGGGTTAGTGTGAGGTTTAGGGTGAGGTTAAGATTAAGTTTAGGTTTAGGGTTAGGTTTAATGTTAGGGTTAGGCTTTAGGTGAGGGTTAAGGTAAGGGTGAGGTTTAGGGTTAGTGTTAGGATTAGGATTACAGTTAGGGTTAGGGTGAGTGTGAGGGTTAGGTTTAGGGTTAGGCTGAATGTTAGGCTGAAGGTGAGGGTGAGGTTGAGGATTACGGTTTGGGTGAGTGTTATGGTTAGGGTTAGTGTGATAGTTAGGGTTCAGGTTAAGTTTAGGGTTAGGGTGATGGTTAGGGTAAGGGTTACAGTGAGGGTAAGTGTTAGGGTTCGGTTGAGGGTTAGGGTTAGAGTTAGTGTTAGTGTTAGGGTGAGGGTGAGGGTGAGGGTTAGTGTTAGTGTTAGGGTGAGGGTTAGGAAAAGGTTTAGTTTTAGGATTAGGGTTAGGGTGAGGGCTAGGTTGAGGGTGAGGTTTAGGGTTAGGGTTAGGGTGAGGTTTTTGGTTAGGTTTAGGGTTAGGAATAGGGTGAGGTTGATGTTTAGGGTTAGAGTTAGGGTTAGGGTGAGGCTGAGGGTTAGGGTGATGGTTAGGGTTAGTGTTAGAGTTAGGGTTACAGTGAGGATTAGTGTGAGGGTGAGGGGAAGGCTTTGTGTTAGGATTAGGATTAGGGTAAGCGTTGGGGTGAGTGTGAGGTTTAGGGTTAGGGTTAGGTTTAGGCTTAGGTTTACGCTTAGGGTGAGGGTGAGGGTGAGGGTTAGGGTTAGGGTGAGAGTTAGGAGTAGGTTTAGGGTGAGCGTTTGGGTTCGGGTTAAGTTTAGGGTTAGGGTGAAGGTTAGGTTTAGGGTTACAGTGAGGGTTAGGGTTAGGCTTAGGATTAGGATGAGGGTTAGGTTTAGTGTTAGGGTGAGGGTTAGGGTTAGGATTAGGGTTCGGGTGAGGGCTAGGTTGAGGGTGAGGGTTGGGATTAGTGTTTGGGTGAGGTTTAGGGTTAGGGTTAGGGTGAGGGTTAGGACATGGGTTAGGGTTACAGTGAGCATGAGTGTTAGGGTTAGGGTGAGGTTTAGGGTTAGTATTTGGGTTAGGGTGAGGGTGAGTTTTAGGATTATATTTAGGGTTAGGGGGAGGATTAGGTCAAGTGTTAGGGTTAGGGTTAGTATTAGGGTTAAGGTGAGGTTTAGTGTTTGGTTTAAGGTTAGTGTTAGGGTTAGGGTTAGGGTGAGGGTTAGGGTGAAGGTGAGGGTTAGGATGAGGATTAGGGTTAGGTTTAGGGTGAGTGTGAGGGTTAGGGTTAGTGTTAGGGTTAGGCTTAGTGTTAAGCTGAGGGAGAGGGTGAGGGTTAGGTTTAGGGTTAGGGTGAGGGTTAGGGTTAGGGTTATGGCTAGGGTTAGGATGAATGTTAGGTTTAGGATTAGGGTTAGGGTGAGGGCTAGGTTGAATATGATGTTTAGGGTTAGGGTTAGGGTGAGGTTTACGGTTAGGGTTTGGGTTAGGGTGAGGATTAGGGTTAGAGTTAGGGTGAGGGTGAGGGTTAGGATGAGGATTAGTGTTAGGATTATGGTTATGGTGAGAGCTAGTGTGAGTGCGAGGTTTAGGGTTAGTGTTAGGGTGAGGTTTATGGTTAGGGCTAGGGTTAGGGTGAGGGTTAGTGTGAGGGTTAGGGTTAGGGTTATGGTGAGGTCTAGGGTTAGTGTTAGTGTTAGGGTTAGGGTTAGGCTGAGGGTGAGGGTGGGGGTGGGGGTGAGGCTTAGGATTAGGTTTAGGGTTAGGGTTAGGTTTAGTGTTATTGTTAGGGTTAGTTATAGAGTTATGGTGAGGTTGAGGGTGAGGGTGAGGGTTAGGTTTAGGGTGAGGTTTAGAGTTTGGGTTAGGGTTAGAGTTAGGGTTAGTGTGAGGGTGAGGTTTAGGGTTAGAGTTAGGGTTAGGGTGAGGGTTATGTTGAGGGTTAGGTTTAGGGTTAGTGTTAGGGTTAGGTTTAGAGTGAGAGTTAGGGGGAGGGTTTGGGTTAGGTTTAGTGTTAGGGTTAGGATTAGGGTTAGGGTGAGGGTGAGTTTGTGTGTTAGGGTTAGGTTTAGCGTTAGGTTTAGGGTTAGGCTGAGGGTGAGGTTGAGGGAGAGGGTTAGGGTTAGTGTGAGGGTTAGGTTAGGGTTAGGGGGAGGGTTATGTTTAGGGTTAGGGGGAGGGTTAGGATGAAGCTTAGGTTTAGGATGAGGGTCAAGGTAAGGGCTAGGTGAGGGTGAGGTTTAGGGTTAGGGTTACGTTTAGGGTTAGGGTGAGGGTGAGGTTTAGGGTTAGACTTAGGGTTAAGATGAGGCTGAGGGTGAAGTTTAGGATTAGGGTTAGGATTAGGCTAAGCATTACACTGAGGGTGAGGGAGAGAGTGAGGTTTAGGGTTAGGGTGAGGGTGAGGGCTAGGTTTAGGGTTAGTGTTAGGGTTCAGGTTATGTTTAGGGTTAGGGTGAGTGTTAGGGTGAGGCTGAGGGTGAGGGTTAGGGTTAGGTTTAGTGTTAGAGTTAGGGTTAATGTGAGGGTTATGATGAGGGTGAGGGTTAGGCTTAGGGTTAGGATTAGGATTAGGATTAGGGTAAGTGTTAGGGTGAGTGTGAGGGTTAGAGTTAGGGTTAGGCTTAGGCTTAGGGTTAGGCTGAGAGTGAGGGTGAGTGTGAGGGTAAGGGTTAGGGTGAGGGTTAGGGTTTGGTTTAGGGTGAGAGTTAGGGTTCGGTTAATTTTAGGGTTAGGGTGAGGGTTAGGGTTAGGATTAGGATTAGGGTGAGTGCTAGGGTGAGGGTGAGGGTTAGGGTTAGTGTTAGGGTAAGGTTTAGACTTAGGGTTAGGGTTTGGGATAGGGTTAGGATGAGGGTTAGGGTTATGGTGAGGGTGAGGGTTAGGGTTAGTTTGAGGGTTAGGTTTACGATTATGGTTAGGGTGATAGTGAGTGTTTGGATTAGGGTTAGGGTGAGGGCTAGGGTGAGGGTGAGTGTTAGAGTTAGTGTTAGGTTTAGGGTGGGGTTTAGGATTAGAGTGAGTGTTAGGGTTAGGGTTAGTGTTAGGGTTAGCTTAGTGTTACGATTACGGTGAGGGTGAGGGTAAAGGTTAGGGTTAATGTTAGGGTGAGGGTTATGGTTAGGGTGAGGGTTAGGGTTACGGATACGGTTATTGTTTCGGTTAGGTTAGGGTTACGATTACGGTGAGGGTGAGGGTAAGGATTAGGGTTAGGTTTAGGGTGAGGTTTAGTGTTAGGGTTATGGTAAGAGTTAGGGTTAGGGTGAGGGTGAGGTTTAGGGGTAGAGTTAGGGTTAGGGTGAGGGTTAGGGTTAGGGTGAGGGTTAGGGTGGGGGTGACGGTAAGGATAAAGTTGAGGGTCAGGCTGAGGATGAGGGTTACGGTAAGTGTGAGGTTTAGGGTTAGGTTGAGAATTAGGTTTATGGTTAGGGTGAGGGTGTGGGTTATATTGAGGATTAGTGTTAGGGTCAGTGTGAGTTTTAGGGTGAGGATGAGGATTAGGGTTAGGGTGAGGGATAGGTTGAGGTTCAGTGTTAGTGTTAGGGTGAGGTTTAGGGTTGGGGTGATCATTAGGGTTAGTGTGAGCATTATTGTTAGTGTTAGGGTTAGTGTTAAGGTGAGGGTAAATGTAAGGGTGAGGGTGAGGTTTAAAGTGAGCGTTATGGTTAGGGTGAGGGTAGGGTTAGGGTTAGGTTTATTCTTAGGGTTAGGGTTACTGTTACAGTGAGGGTGAGGGTTTGGGTTATGGTTAGGTTTAGGATGAGGATGAGGTTTAGGTTTATGGTTAGAGTTAGAGTTAGGGTTAGGGTGAGGTGAGGATTAGGGTTAGATTTAGGGATCGTTTTAGGGTTAGGAATAGGGTTTGGGTTAGTGTTATGGTTAGGCTTAGGCTTAGGCTTAGGCTTAGGGTGAGGGTTAGGGTTATTGTTAAGGTGAGGGTTAGGATGAGGTTTAGGGTTTGGATTTTGTTTAGGGTGAGGGCTAGGGTGAGGGTTAGGTTGAGGTTTAGGGTTAGGGATAGGTTTAGTTTTAGGGTTTGGGTTAGGGTTTGGGTGAGTGTGAGGGTTAGTGTTAGGTTTAGGCTTAGGCTTAGGGTTAGGGTGAGGGTTAGTGTTAGGGTTTGGTTAGGGTGAGGGTGAGGCTGATATTAGGGTTAGGTTTAGGTTTAGGTTTAGGGTTTGGTTTAGTGTTAGGGTTAGTGTTAGTGTTAGGGTTAGGTTTAGTGTTACGGTGAGGGTTAGTGTTGTGGTTATGGTTAGGATTAGGCTGAGGGTGAGGGTGGTTGTGAGGATTAGGGTTAGGATTAGGTTTATTTTTAGGGTGAGGGTGAGGTTTAGGGTTAGAGTTAGGTTTAGGTGGAGGGTTAGGGTGAGGTTTAGGGTTAGGGTTAGTGTTAGGGTTAGGGTGTGGGAGAAGGTTAGGTTGAGGTTTAGGGATAGGGTTAGGTTTAGGATTAGGTTTAGGGTGCCATGAGTATGAGGATTAGGGTGAGGGTTATGTTTAGGCTTAGGGTTAGGCTGAGGGTGAGAGTGGGCTTGAGGATTAGGGTTAAGGTGATGGTTAGCGTTAGGATTAGTGTTATTGTTAGGGTTAAGGTTCAAGTTATGGTGAGGGTGAGGGTGCGGTGGAGGGTTAGGTTTAGGGTTAGGGTGGGGTTAAGGGTTAGGGTTAGGGTTAGGGTGAGGGTGAGGTTTAGGGTTAGATATAGGGTTAGGGGGAGGCTTAGGGTGAGGGTTATCGTTAGGTTTAGTGTTAGGGATAGGGTGAGGGTGAGGGTTAGGGTTAGGTTTAGGGTGAGCGTGAGGTTTAGGGTTAGGGTTAGGGCTAGGGTTAGAATTATGGAGAGGGTGCGGGTGCAGGTGAGTGTGAGGGAAAGGGTTAGGTTTAGGGTTAGGCTTAGGGTTAGGCTTAGGGTTAGGCTGACTGGAGGGTGATGGTGCGGGTTAGGGTTAGGGTGAGGGTTAGGGTTAGGGTTATGGGGAGGGTTAGGATGAGGTTTAGGATTAGGGTTAGGGTGAGGGCTAGTGTGAGGGTGATTGTTAGGGTTAGGGTAAGGGTGAGGGTGATATTTAGGGATAGAGTTAGGGTTAGGGTGAGTTTTAGGTTGAGGGTTAGGTTTAGGGTTAGTGTTAGATTAAGGTTTAGGTTTAGGGTTATGGTTAGGGTGAGGGTTAGGATGAGGGTTAGGGTTATGGCGAGTGTGAGTTTTAGGGTTAGGCTGAGGTTTAGGCTTAGGTTTAGTGTTACCGTGAGGGTGAGGGTTATTGTTAGGGTTAGGCTTAGGGTTAAGGTTAAGGTGAGGGTGAGGGTTAGGTTTAGGGTCAATTTGAGGTTTAGTGTTAGGGTTAGGGTTAGAGTTAGGGTTAGGGATCAGGTGAGGTTTAGGATTAAATTTAGGGTAAGTGTGAGGCTTAGGTTGAGGTTTAGGTTTAGGGTTGGTGTTAGAGTTAGGTTTAGGGTGAGGGTTAGGGTGAGGGTGAGGCTTAGGCTTAGGGTTAGGTTTAAGATTAGGGTAAGGGTTAGGGTGAGTGTGAGGGTTAAGTTTAGGCTTAGGCTTAGGGTTAGGCTGCGAGTGAGGGTGAGGGTGAATGTTAGGGTTTTGGTGAGGGTTAGGGTTAGTGTTAGCGTGAGAGTTAGGGTTTGGTTAAGTTTAGGGTTAGGGTGAGGGTTACGGTTAAAATTAGGGTTAGGGTGAGGGTTAGGGTTAGGGTTCGGGTGAGGGTGAGTGTTAGGGTTAGGCTTAGGGTGTGGTTTAGTATTAGGGTGAGGGTTAGGGTTAGTGTGAGTGTTAGGGTTAGGGTTAGGGTTAGAGTTTGGGTTAGGGTTAGGGTTAGGGTTAATTTTAGCGTTAGGTTTAGGGTAGGGTTAGGGTTAGGGTTAGGGTTATTGTTAGTTTTAGGGTTAGGATGAGGTTTAGGTTTAGGGTTAGGGTTAGAGTTAGGGTTAGGATGAGGGTGAGGTTTAGGTTTAGAGTTAGAGTTAGTGTTAGGTTTAGGATTAGGCCGAGGCTTAGGGTTAGGGTTAGGCTTAGGCTTTGGCTTAGGCTTAGGCCCAGCATGTGGGTGAGCGATAGGTTTAGGTTTAGGGTGAGGGTTAAGATTAGGGTTAGGCTGAGGGTTAGGATGAGGTTTAGGTTTAGGAATAGGGTTAGGGTAGGGGCTAGGTTGAGGGTTAGGGTGAGGGTTAAGGTTAGGGATAGGGTTAGATTTAGGATAAGGGTTGGGATGAGGGTGAGTGTGAGGATTAGGGTTAGGGTTAGGGTTAGGGTGAGGTTTAGGGTTAGGGTTTGGTTAGGGTGAGGGTGAGGCTGAGGATTAGTTTTAGGTTTCGGGTTAGGTTTAGGGTTAGGGTTAGTGTTAGGGTTAGGGTTACAATGAGGTTTAGGGTTATGGATAGGTTTATGGTTAGGGTTAGGGTTAGTGTTATTGTTAGGGTTAGAGTTACGGTGAAGTTGAGGGTGAGGGTGAGGGTTAGGGTTAGTGTGAGGTTTAGGGTGAGGTTTAGGGTTAGGGTTAGGGTTAGGGTGAGGGTGAGGGTGAGGTTTAGTTTTAGAGTTAGGGTTAGGTTTTGGGTTAGGGTGAGGGTTAGATTGAGGATTAGGGTTACGGTTAGTGTGAGGTTTAGGTTGAGGATGAAGGTTAGGGTTAAGGTGAGGGTTAGGGTTAGAATTAGTGTTAGGGTGAGGGCTTGGGTGAGGGTGAGTCAGTGTTAGGCTTAGGGTGTGGTTTAGTATTAGGGTGAGGGTTATGGTGAGTGTTAGGATGAGGGTTAGGTTTATTGTAAGGGTGAGGTTTAGCATTAGGGTGAGTGTTAGGGTTAGGATTAGGGTTAGGGTGAGGGTGAGGGTGAGTGTTAGGATTAGGGTAGGGTTAGGGTTAGGGTTAGGTTTAGGGTTAGGATTAGTTTTATTGTTTGGGTTAGGGTTAGAGTTACAGTGAGGGTGAGGGTTAGGCTTAGGCTTAGGCTTATGCTTAGGGATAGGCTGAGCTTGAGGTTGAGGGTGAGGGCTAGGGTTAGGGGGATGGTTAGGTTTATTGTTAGGGTGAGGTTTAGGATGAGGTTTAGGGTTAGGGTGAGGTTTAGGGTGAGGAAGATGCTAAGGGTAAAGGTATGGTTTAGGCTGAGGGTGAAGGTTAAGATAAGGGTGAGGGTTAAAGTTCAGTTTAGGGTTAGGGTAAGGGTTAGGGTTAGAGGTAGGGTGAGTTTTAGATTGAGGAATAGGGTTAGGGTCAGTGTGAGGTTTAGTGTGAGGATGAGGGTTAGGTTTAGGGTGAGGGTGAGGGTTAGGATGAGGTTTAGGGTTAGGGGTAGGTTTAGGGTGAGGAAGATGCTAAGGGTAAAGGTATGGTTTAGGCTGAGGGTGAAGGTTAAGATTAGGGTGAGTGTTAAAGTTCAGTTTAGGGTTAGGGTAAGGATTAGGGTTAGAGGTAGGGTGAGGGTTAGATTGAGGATTAGGGTTAGGGTCAGTGTGAGGTTTAGTGTGAGGATGAGGGTTAGGTTTAGGGTGAGGGTGAGGGTTAGAATCAGGGTTAGGGTGAGGGCTACGGTGAGGGTGAGGGTTTGGGTTAGGGTTTGGGTGAGGTTTAGGATTAGGGTGAGGGTTAGGTTTAGTGTGAGGGTTAGTGTTAGTGTTAGGGTTAGTGTTAGAGTGAGGGTAAGTGTTATGGTGAGGGTTAGGGTTAGGGTGAGGGTTATGGTTAGGGTGAGGGATAGGGATAGGGTTAGGGTTATTTTTAGGGTTAGGGTTAGTGTTACGGTTACGGTGAGGGTGAGGGTGAGGGTTAGGGTTAGGCTTAGGCTTAGGGTGAGGTTTAGTGTTAGGGTTAAGGATAGAGTTAGGGTTAGGGTGAGGCTGAGGGTGAGGGTTAGGGTTAGGGTTAATGTTAGAGTTAGGGATAGGGTGAGGTTTAGGTTTAGGGTTAAGTTAGGCTTAGGGTTAGGGTTAGGGTGAGGGTTAGTGTGAGGGTTATGGTTATGTTAGGCTTAGGCTTAGGGTTAAGTGAGGGTTAGGTTTAGGGTTTGGGTTAGGGTGAGGGTGATGCTGAGGATTAGGGTTAGGTTTAGGTTTAGGTTTAGGTTTAGGGTTAGCATTAGGGATAGGGTTAGGTTTACGGTGAGGGTTAGGGTTAGCGTTAGGGTTTGGGTTAGGCTTAGGGTTAGGCTGAGTGTGAGGGTGTGGTTGAGGATTAGGGTGGGGCTTAGGGTTAGGGTTAGGGGAGGGTTAGGATTAGTATTACGGTAAGGATTATGGTTAGGTTGAGGGCTAGGATGAGCGTGAGATTTATGGTTAGGCTTAGGGTGAGGTTTAGGGTTATGTTTAGGGTTAGAGTTAGGGTGAGGGTGAGGCTGAGGATGAGGGTTAGGTTTAGTGTTAGAGTTAGGGTTAGGGTGAGTGTTAGGGTGAGGGTGAAGTTTAAGGTTAGGGTTGGGCTTAAGCTTAGGGTTACGCTGAGGGTGAGTGTGAGGGTGAAGCTTAGGGTTAGGGTGAGGGTAAGGGTTAGGGTTACAGTGAGCGTGAGGGTTAGGGTTAGGTTGAGGGTTAGGGTGAGGGTAAGGGTTAGAGTTAGTGTGAGAGTTAGGGTTAGGGTTAGGCTTAGGGTTACACTGAGGGAGAGGGTGAGCTTGAGGGAGAGGGTTAGGGTGAGGTTTAGGGGTAGAGTTAGGGTTAGGGTGAGAGTTAGGGTGAGGTTTAGGGTTAGGTTGCGGGTTAGGTTTAGGGATAGGGTGAGGGTGTGGGTTAGATTGAGGATTAGTGTTAGAGTTATTGTGAGGTTTAGGGTGAGGATGAGGGTTAGGTTTATAGGTTTATTTTGAGTGTTAGGTTGAGGGTGAGGGTTAGGGTTAGGGTTAGGGTGAGGATTAGGTTTAGGGTGATGGTTAGGGATAGTGTGAGGGTTAGTGTTAGGGTTAGAGTTAGTGTTAGGGTGAGGATAAGTGTTAGGGTGAGGGTTAGTGTTAGGGTGGGGGTTATGGTAAGGGTGAAGGTTAGGGGTAGATTTAGGGTTACTGTTAGGGTTAAGGCTACGGTTACGGTGAGGGTGAGGGTGAGGGTTAAGTTTAGGGTTAGGATGAGGTTTAGGTTTAGGGTTTGAGTTAGATTTCGGGTTAGGGTGAGGGCTAGGTTATGGCTTAGGGTGAGGGTTAGGGTTAGGGATAGGGTTAGGTTTAGGATTTAGTTTACGGTGACGGTGAGTGTGAGGGTCAGGGTTGGGTTAAGGTTAGGGATAGGGTTAGGGTTATTGTTAGTGTTATGGTTAGGGTTACGTTTGCGGTGTGGGTGAGGCTGAGAGTGAGGGTTATGGTTAGGGTTAGGGTTAGAGTTAGTGTTATTGTTAGGTTTAGCGTTAGAGTTACTTTGAAGTTTTGGGTGAGGGTGAGGGTTAGGGTTAGGGTGAGGTTTAGGGTGAGGTTTAGGGTTAGGGTTAGGGTTAGGGTGAGGGTGAGGATTAGGGTTAGAGTTAGGGTTAGGGGGACAGTTAGGATGAGGTTCAGGGTTAGGGTTAGGGTTAGGTTTAGGGTGAGGGGGAGGTTTAGGTTGAGGTTTAGGGATAGGGTTAGGTTTAGGATTAGGGTTAGGGAGAGGTTGAATGTGAGGGTTAGGGTGAGGGTTAGGTTTAGGCTTAGGGTTAGGCTGAGGGTGAGGGAGATTTTGAGGGTTATCTTTAGGGCTAGGTTTAGGGTTATGGGGAGGGTTTGGATGAGCGTTAGGGTTAGGATTAGGGTTAGGGTGAGGGCTAGGGTGAGGGTGAGTTTTAGGGTTAGGGTTAGGGTGAGGTTTAGCGTTAGGTTTAGGGTTAGGATTAGGGTTAGGGTGAGGGCTAGGGTGAGGGTGAGTTTTAGGGTTAGGGTTAGGGTGAGGTTTAGCGTTAGGTTTAGGGTTAGGGTTAGGGTGAGGTTTAGGGTGTGGGTGAGGGTTAGGCTTAGTGAAAGCATTAGGATTAGGGTAAGGGTTAGGGTGTGTGTGAGGGTTAGGTTTAGGTTTAGGTTTAGGTTCAGGGTTAGGGTTAGAGTTAGGTTTAGGGTGAGGTTGAGGTTTAGGGTTAGAGTTAGGTTTAGGGTTATGGTTAGGGTGAGGGTTCGGGTTCCGGTTAGGTTTAGGCTTAGGTTTAGGCTTAGGTGTAGGCTTTGGCTGAGCATGAGGGTGAGGGTTATGGTTAGGGTTAGGGTGAGGGTTAGGGTTAGGGTTATTGTGAGGGTTATGATGAGGTTTAGGGTTAAGATTAGGGTTAGGGTGAGGGCTAGGTTGAGGCTGAATGTGAGGGTTGGGGTTAGGGAGAGGTTTAGGTTTAGGATTAGGTTTAGGGTGAGGGTGAGTGTGAGGTTTAGGGTTAGGGTTAGGGTTTGGCTTAGAGTTAGGGTGAGGGTTAGGGTTAGGGTATGGCTTAGGGTGAGGGTGAGGCTGAGGATTAGGGTTAGGTTTAGGATTAGTTTTAGGGTTAGGGTTAGAGGTACAGTGAGGGCTATAGTTAGGGTTAGGGTTAGGGTTATGTTTAGGGTTAGGGTTAGGGTTAGGGTTAGAGTTACAATGAGGGTTATGGTTATGGTTAGGGTTAGGGTTAGGTTTAGGTTTAGGGTGGGGGTTAGGGTTAGGGTTTAAGTTAAGTTGAGGGTGAGACTGAGGATTAGTTTTATTTTTAGGTTTAGGGTTTGGGTTAGGTTTAGGGTTAGGGTTAGGTTTAGGGTTAGGGTTACGGTGAGGGTTAGTGTTAGAGTTAGGGTTAGGGTTTGGTTTAGGGTTAGGCTGAGGGTGAGGGTGAGGGTGAGGATTAGAGTTGGTGTTACGGTTAGGGTTATTGTTAGTGTTATGGTTAGAGTTAAGTTTGCGGTGAGGGTGAGGCTGAGGGTGAGGGTTATGTTTAGGGTTAAGGTTAGGGTTAGGGTTAGGGTTATTGTTAGGTTTAGAGTTAGAGTTACTTTGAGGTTTTGGGTGAGGGTGAGGGTTAGGGTTAGGGTAAGGTTTAGGGGTCGGGTTAGTGTTAGGGTGAGGGTGAGGTTTAGGGTTAGAGTTAGGGTTAGGGGGAAGGTTAGGGTGAGTTTCAGGGTTAGGGTTAGTGTTAGGTTTAGGGTGAGGGTAAGGTTTAGGTTGAGGTTTAGAGATAGGATTACGTTTAGGATTAGGTTTAGGGTGAGGGTGAGTGTGAGGGTTAGGGTGAGGTTTAGGTTTAGGCGTAGGTTTGGGCTGAGGGTGAGTGTGAGTTTGAGGGTTAGGGTTAGGGTGACAGCTAGTGTTAGGGTTATGGGGAGGGTTTGGATGGTTGTTAGGGTTAGGATTAGGGTTAGAATCAGGACTAGGGTGAGGGTGAGTTTTAGGGTTAGGGTTAGGGTGAGGTTTAGCATTAGGTTTAGGGTTAGGGTTAGGGTGAGGTTGTGGTTTAGGGTTAGGGTGAGGCTGAGGGTGAGGGTTAGGGTTAGTGTTAGAGTTAGGGTTAGGGTGAGGTTTAGGTGTAGAGTTAGGGTTAGGGTGAGGGTTAGGGTAAGGTTTAGGGTTAGGGTGAGGGTTAGGTTTAGGGGTAGGGTGAGGGTGAGGGTTAGATTGAGGATTAGTGTTACGGTTATTGTGAGATTTAGGGTGAGTATGAGGGTTAGGTTTAGGGTGAGGGTTAGGTTGAGGGTGAGGGTTAGGTTGAGGGTGAGGGTTAGGGTTAGGGTTAGGGTGAGGATAAGGTTTAGAGTAATGGTTAGGGATAGTGTGAGGTTTAGTCTTAGGGTTAGAGTTAGTGTTAGGGTGAGGTTAAGTGTTAGGTTGAGGGTTAGGGTTAGGGTGAGGCTTATGGTAAGTGTGAGGAATAGGGCTAGAGTTAGGTTTACTGTTAGGGTTAGAGCTACGGTTACGGTGAGGGTGAGGGTGAGGCTTATGTTTAGGTTTAGGATGCGGTTTAGGGTTAGGGTTAGGGTTAGATTTAGGTTTCTGGTGTGGGCTAGGTTATGGCTTAGGTTGAGGGTTAGGGTTAGGGAAAGGTTTAGGTTTAGGATTAGGTTTAGGGTGAGGGTGGGTGTGAGGGTTAGGTTTAGGCTTAGGGTTAGGCTGGGGGTTAGGGTTAGGGTTTGGGTTAGGGTGAGGATGAGGCTGAGGATTAGGGTTAGGTTTAGGGTTAGGGTGAGGGTTAGGGTGAGGGTGAGGGTTAGGCTTAGGGTTAGGATTAGGATTAGGGTAAGGTTTAGGGTGAGTGTTAGGGTTAGGGTTAGGCTTAGGCTTAGGGTTAAGCTGAGGGTGAGGGTGAGGTTGAGGGTTAGGGTTAGGGTGAGGGTAAGTGTTAGAGTTAGTGTGAGGGTTAGGATTAGGGTTAGGGTTAGGCCTAGGGTTACACCGATGGACAGGGTGTGCCTGAGGGTTAGGGTTAGGGTGAGGTTTATGCGTAGAGTTAGGGTTAGGGTGAGGGTTAGGGTTAGGGTGAGGTTGTGGTTTAGGGTTAGGGTGAGGCTGAGGGTGAGGGTTAGGGTTAGGGTTAGTGTTAGAGTTAGGGTTAGGGTGAGGTTTAGGTGTAGAGTTAGGGTGAGTGTGAGGGTTAGGTTTATGGTTAGGATGAGGTTTAGGTTTAGGGTTAGGTTTAGATTTAGGGTTAGGGTGAGGGCTAGGTTGAGGCTGAGGGTGAGGGTTAGGGTTAGGGACTGGGTTAGGTTTAGGATTAGGTTTAGGTTGAGGGTGAGTGTGAGGGTTAGGTTTAGGTTTAGGGTTAGGCTTATGGTTAGTGTGGGGGTTAGGGTTAGGGTTTGGGTTAGGGTGAGGTTGAGGCTGAGGATTAGGGTTAGGTTTAGGGTTAAGGTTTGGGATAGGTTTAGGGTTAGGGTTAGTTTTAAGGTTAAAGTTACAGTGAGGGTTAGGTTTAGGGTCAGTTTATGGTTTGGCTTAGGGTTAGGCTGAGGGTGAGGGTGGGGGTGAGGATTAGGGTTAGTGTTAGGGTTAGGGTTATTGTTATTGTTATGGTTAGGGTTAAGTTTGCGGTGAGGGTGAGGGTTATGGTTAGGATTAGGTTTAGGGTTAGTGTTATTTAGTGTTATTTTTAGGTTTAGAGTTAGAGTTACTTTGAGGTTTTGGGTGAGTGTGAGTTTTAGGGTTAGGGTGAGGTTAGGGTGAGGTTTAGGGTTAGGGTTAGGATTTGGGTGAGGGTGAGGTTTAGGGTTAGAGTTAGGGTTAGGGGGATGGTTAGGGTGAGGTTCAGGGTTAGGGTTAGTGTTAGGTTTAGGGTGAGGCTGAGGTTTAGGTTGAGGTTTAGGGATAGGGTTAGGTTTAGGCTTAGGATTAGGGTGAGGTTGAGTGTGAGGGTTATTGTGTGGGTTAGGTTTAGGCTTAGGGTTAGGCTGAGGATGAGGGAGACTTTGAGGGTTATGGTTAGGGTGAAGGCTAGGGTTAGGGTTATGGGGAGGGTTTGGATGAGCGTTAGGTTTAGGATTAGGGTTAGTGTGAGGGCTAGCGTGAGGGTGAGTTTTAGGATTAGGCTTAGGGTGAGGTTTGGCGTTAGATTTAAGGTTAGGGTTAGGGTGAGCTTTAGGTTTAGGGTTAGAGTTAGGGTTAGGGTGAGCCTGAGGGTGAGGGTTAGGGTTAGGGTTAGGGTTAGAGTTAGGGTTAGGGTGTGGGTGAGGGTTAGGCTTAGTGAAAGGATTAGGATTAGGGTAAGGGTTAGGGTGTGTGTGAGGATTAAGGTTAGGATGAGGTTTAGGTTCACTGTTAGGGTTAGAGTTAGGGTTAGGGTAAGGGTGAGGTTTAGGGTTAGAATTAGGGTTATTGTTAGGATAAGGGTGAGGGTGAGGGTTTGGGTTAGGGTTAGGCTTAGGTTTAGGCTTGGGCGTAGGCTTTGGCTGATCATGAGTGTGAGGCTTAGGTTTAGGGTTAGGGTGAGGGTTAGGTTTAGGGTTAGGGTGAGGGTTAGGATAAGGTTTAGGTTTAGGATTAGGGTTAGGGTGAGGGCTAGGTTGAGGCTGACTGTGAGGGTTGGGGTTAGGGATAGGGTTAGGTTTATGTTTAGGGTTAGGGTGAGGGTGAGTGTGAGGGTTAGGGTTAGGGTTAGACTTAGGGTTAGGGTGAGGGTTAGGGTTAGGTTTTGGTTTAGGGTGAGGTTGAGGCTGAGGATTAGGGTTAGGTTTAGGTTTAGGGTTAGGGTTAGGGTTAGAGTTACAGTGAGGGTTGTGGTTATGGTTAGGGTTAGGGTTAGGTTTAGGGTTAGGTTGGGGGTTAGGGTTAGGTTTTGGTTTAGGGTGAGAGTGAGGCGGAGGATTAGATTTAGGTTTAGTGTTAGGGTTTGGCTTAGGTTTAGGTTTAGGGTTAGGTTTAGGTTTAGGGTTACGGTGAGGGTTAGTGTTAGAGTTACGGTTAGGGTCTGGCTTATGGTTAGGCTGAGGGTGAGGGTGGGGGTGAGGATTACGGTTAATGTTAGGGTTAGGGTTATTGTTAGTATTATGGTTGGAGTTAAGTTTGCGGTGAGGATGAGGCTGAGGTTGAGGGTTATGGTTAGGGTTAGGGTTAGTGTTATTGTTAGGTTTAGAGTTATAGTTACTTTGAGGTTTTGGGTGAGGGTGAGGGTTAGGGTTAGGGATATGGTTAGGTTTAGGATTAGGGGTAGGGAGAGGGTGAGTGTATGGGTTAGGTTTAGGGTAAGGGTTAGGATTAGGGTTACGGTGAGGGTTAGGGTTAGTGTTTGGGGTAGGGTGAGGGTGAGGCTGAGGATTAGGGTTAGGCTTAGTGTTAGGGTTAGGGTTAGGGTTAGAGTTACAGTGAGGGTTATGGTTAGGGTTAGGGTTAGGTTTAGGGTTAGGCTTAGGGTGAGGGTGGGTGTGTGTATTAGGGTTAGGGTTAGGGTTATTGTTTGTGGTATGGTTAGAGTTAATGTAGTGGTGAGGGTTAGGCTGAGGTTGAGGGTTATGGTTATGGTTAGGGTTGGGGTTAGTGTTATTGTTATGGTTAGGGTTAGAGTTACGGTGAGGTTGAGGATGGGGGTGAGGGTTACGGTTAGGGTGAGGTTTAATGAGAGGTTTAGCGTTAGGGTTAGGGTTAGGGTGAGGGTCAGTGTGACGTTTAGGGTTAGAGTTAGTGTTAAGGGGAGGGTTAGGTTGAGGATTAGGGTTAGGGTTAGTGTTAGGTTTAGGGTGAGGGTGAAGTTTAGGTTGAGGTTTAGGGATAGGGCTAGGTTTAGGATTAGGGTTACGGTGAGGGTGAGTGTGGGGGTGAGCATTAGGGTTAGGGTGATGGTTGGGTTAGGGTTAGTGTTATTGTTAGGGTTAGGGTTAGTGTTACGGTGAGTGTGAGGGTGCGGGTGAGGGTTAAGTTTAGGGTTAGGATGGGGTTTAGTGTTAGGGTTAGGGTTAGCGTGAGGGTGAGGTTTAGGGTTAGATATTCGGTTAGGGGGTAGTTAGGGGGAGGGTGAGTGTGAGGGTTAGGGTTAGGGTTACGTTTAGGTTTAGGGTTAGGCTGAGGGTTAGGGTTAGTGTGAGAGTTAGGATTCGGTTGAAGTTTATGTTTAGGGTGAGGCATAGGGTTAGGGTTAGGGGGAGGGTGAGAATTAGGCTTAGGGTTAGGGTTAGGGTTAGGATTACGGTTATTGTTAGTGTTATGGTTAGGGTTAAGTTTGCGGTGAGGGTGAGGATGATGGTGAGGTTTATGGTTTGAGTTAGAGTTACTTTGAGGTTGAGGGTGAGGGTGAGGTTTAGGGTTAGGGTGAGGTTTAGAGTGAGGGTTAGGGTTAGGGTTAGGGTTAGGTTGAGGGAGAAGTTTAGGGTTAGAGTTAGGTTTATGGAGAGGTTAAGGGTTAGGGTTAGTGTTAGGTTTAGGGTGAGGGTGAGGTTTAGGTTGAGGTTTAGGGATAGGGTTAGGTTTAGGATTAGGGTTACCATTAGGGTGAATGTGAGGGTTAGGGTGAAGGTTAGTGTTAGGCTGAGGGAGAGGTTGAGGGTGAGGGTTAGGTTTAGGTTGAGGGCTAGGGTTAGGGTTATGGGGAGGGTTTGGATGAGCTTTAAGGTTAGGATTAGGGTTAGGGTGAGGGCTAGGGTGAGGGTGAGGTTTTTGGTTAGGTTTAGGGTGAGGGTTAGGATGAGGTTTAGGATTAGGATTAGGGTTAGGATTAGGGCTAGGGTGAGGTTTAGGGTGAGGGTTAGGGTTAGGGTTAGGGTTAGCATTAGGGTTAGGGTGAGGGTAAGTGTGAGGATTAGGTTGAGGATTAGGCTTAGGGTTAGGGTGAGGGTTAAGTTTAGGGATTGGGCTAGGGTGAGTGTGAGGATGACGATTAGGGTTAGGTTTAGGGTTAGGGTTAGGGTTAGGGTTAGGTTTATGTTTAGGTTTAGGATTAGGGTTAGGGTGAGACTGAGTGTAAGGTTTAGGTTATGGGTTAGGCTTAGGCTTATGGTTAGGCTGAGGGTGAGGGTGGGGGTGAGGATTAGGGTAGGGTGATGGTTCGGGTTAGGGTTAGTGTTATTGTTATGGTTAGGTTTAGAGTTACAGTGAGGGTGAGGGTGCGGGTGAGGGTTAGAGTTAGGGTGAGGTTTAGGGTTTGGGTTAGGGTTAGAGTTAGGTTAGGGTGAGGGTGAGGTTTAGGGTTAAAATTACGGTTTGGGTGAGGGTTAGGTTGAGGTTTAGGGTTAGTGTTAGTGTTAAGGTTAGGTTTACGGTGAGAGTTAGGGGGAGGGTTAGTGTTAGCATTAGAGTTAGGGTGAGGGTGAGTGTGTGTGTTAGGGTTAGGTTTAGGGTTAGGCTTAGGTTTAGGCTGAGGGTGAGGTTGAGGGTGGGGGTTAGGATTAGGGTGAGGGTTAGGGTTCGGGTTAAGTTTAGGGTTACAGTGAGGGGTAGGGTAAGGGTTATGGTGAGGGTGAGGGTTAGGGTTAGGTTGACGGTTAGGTTTAGGTTTAGGGTGAGGGTGAGGTTGAGTGTTAGGCTTATGGTGAGGGTTAGGATGAGGGTTAGTTTTAGGATTAGGGTTAGGGTGAGGGCTATTGTGAGGGTAAGGTTTAGGGTTAGGGTGAGGGTTAGGGTTAGGATGAGTGTGAGGTTTAGCGTTACAGTTAGGGTTAGGGTGAGGCTGAGGGTGAGGTTTAGGTTTAGGGTTAGTGTTAGATTTATGGTTAAGGTGAGGGTGAGGGTTAGGCTAAGGGTTAGGATTAGGATTAGGGTAAGTGTTAGGGTGAGTCTGAGGGTTAGGGTTAGGCTTAGGGTTAGGCTTAGGTTTAGGCCGAGGGTGAGGGTGAGGGTGAACGTTAGGTTTAGGGTGAGGTTTAGGATTAGGGTGAGGGTGAGAGTTAGGGTTTGGCTTAAGTTTAGGGTTAGGGTGAGTGTTACGGTTAGTCTTACAGTGAGCATGAGAGTTAGGGTTAGATTGAGGGTTAGGATTAGGGTTAGGGTTATTGTGACGGTTAGGGTTAGAGTTAGGGTAAGGGTTAGGATGAGGATTAGTGTTAGGATTAGGGTTAGGGTGCGGGCTAGTGTGAGGTTGAGGGTTAGGGTTATGGTGACATGAGGGTTAGGATTAGGGTTTAGGTTAGGGTTAGAATTAGTGTTAGGGTGAGGGTGAGTGTTAGGATTAGGGTTAGGGTTAGGGTTAGGTTTAGGTTTAGGGTTAGGATTAGTGTTAGTGTTAGTGTTAGAGTTACAGTGAGGGTGAGGGTGAGGGTGAGGGTGAGGGTTAGGTTTGGGGTCAGGTTTAGGTTTATGGTTAGGATTATGGTTATGGTGAGGGTGAGGTTTAGGGTTAGATTTAGGGTTAGGGTGCGGGTTATGTCGAGGGTTAGGATTAGGGTCAGTGTGAGGGTTAAGGTTAGGGTGAGGGTTAGGTTGAGTTTTAGGATTAGGGTTAGGTTTAGGGTTTGGATTTGGGTTAGGGTGATGGTGAGTGTGAGGTTTACGGTTAGGTTTAGGCTTAGGCGGAGGGTGAGGGTGGGGATGAGGATTAGGTTTAGGGTGATGGTTAGGATTAGGGTTAGGGTGTTGGATAGGGTGAGGGTGAGGATTAGGGTAAGGCTTAGGATTAGGCTTAGGGTTAGACTGAGTGTGAGGTTGAGTGTGAGGGTTAGGGTTAGGGTGATGTTTAGGTTTACGGTTACGCTGAGGGTTAGGATGAGGTTTAGGGTTACAGTGAGGGTTAGGGTGAGGATGACGGTAAGGGTAAAGTTGAGGTTGAGACTGAGGGTGAGGGTTAAGATAAGGGTGAGTGTTAGGGTTAGGTTTAGGGTTAGGGTATGGGTTAGGGTTAGGGTTAGGGTGAGGGTTAGATTGAGGATTAGGGTTAATGTTAGTGTGTGGTTTCGGTGAGGAGGTGGGTTAGGGTTAAGGTGAGGGTTAGAATTAGGGTTAGTGTGAGGGCTAGGATGAGGGTGAGGTTTAGGGTTAGGGTTAGGGTTCAGGTGAGGTTTAGGGTTAGGGTGAGGGTTAGGGTTAGTGTGAAGGTTAGTGTTAGGGTTAGGGTTAGTGTTAGGGTGAGGGTAAGTGTTAGGGTGAGGGTGAGGCTGAGGGTGAGGGTTATCGTTAGGTTTAGGGTTAGAGTTAGGGTTTGGGTAAGGTTTAGTGTTAGTGTTAGTGTTAGAGTTAGGGTGAGGGTGAGATTTAGGGTAGAGTTAGGATTTGGGGGAGGGTGAGTGTGAGGGTTACGGAGAGGGTTGGGCTTAGGCTTAGGGTTAGGCTGAGGGTAAGGTTGGGTGTGAGGATTAGGGTTAGGGCGATGGTTAGGGTTAGGATTAATGTAATTGTTAGTGTTAGGGTTAGAGTTACGGTGAGGGTGAGGGTGCAGGTGAGGTTTAGGGTTAGGGCTAGGGTGGGGTTTAGAGTTATGTTTAGGGTTAGGGTTAGGATGAGGGTGAGGTTTAGGTTTAGATATAGGGTTAGTGGGATGGTTAGGGTGAGGGTTAGTGTTAGGGTTAGTGTTAGGGCTAGGGTGATGGTGAGGGTTAGGTTGAGGCTTAAGGTTAGGGTTAGGGTTTGGGTTAGTGTCAAGGTTAGTGTCAGGGTTAGGGTTAGTGTTAGGGTGAGGGTAAGTGTTAGGGTGAGGGTTTGGGTTAGGGTAAGTGTTGTGGTTATGGTGAGGGTTAGGGTTATGGTTATGTTATGGTTAGGGTTAGGGTTACGGTTACAGTGAGGGTGAAGGTGAGGTTTAGGGTTAGGATTAGGATGAGTTTTAGGTTTATGTTTAGGGTTAGAGTTAGGGTTAGTGTGAGAGTGAGGTTTACGTTTACAGTTAGGGTTAATGTTAGGGTTAGTGTTAGGATAAGGGTTAGGGTTAGTGTTAGGCTTAGGCTTAGTTTTAGGCTTAGTCTGAGGATGAGGGTGAGGGTTAGGGTTCGGGTTAGGGCCAGGGTTAGGTTTAGGGTTATGGTGAGGGATTGGATGAGTTATAGGGTTAGGATTAGGTTTAGAGTTAGGGCTAGGGTGAGGGTTATGGTGAGGGTTAGGTTTAGGGATAGGGTTAGGTTTAGGATTAGGGTTACGGTGAGGGTGAGTAGGAGGGTTAGGGTTAGGGTTAGGATTAGGCTTAGGGTTAGGTTGAGGGATAGGGTTAGGGTGAGGGTGCGGCTGATGATTAGGGTTAGGTTTAGGGTTAGGGTTAGCTTTAGGTTTAGGTTTAGGGTTAGGGTTTGAGTTAGTGTTCGGGTTAGGGATTTGTTTAGGGTGAGGGTGAGTCTGAGGTTTAGGGTTAGTTTATGGTTAGGTTTATGGTTAAGGTTAGTGTTAGGGTTAGGTTTAGGGTTACTGTGAGGTTTTGTGTTAGGGTTAGGGTTAGGGTTAGGGTTAGGGTTAGGCTTAGGTTTAGGCTCAGGGTGAGGGTGGGGGTGAGGATTAGATTTATGATTAGGGTTAGGCTTAGGGTTAGGGTTATTGTTAGTGTTATGGTTCAGGTTAAATTTGCGGTGAGGGTAAGGCTGAGGGTGAGAGTTATGGTTATGGTTATGGTTAGGGTTAGGGTTAGTGTTAGTGTTACTGTTATTGTTAGGGTTAGAGTTACGGTGAGGTTGAGGGTGAGGTTTCGGTTTAGAGTTAGGGTTAGGGGGAGGGTTAGGGTAAGTTTTATAGTAAGGGATAGTGTTAGGGTTAGGGTGAGAGTGAGGGTTAGGCGAGGTTTAGGGATATGGTTAGGTTTAGGATTAGGGTTAGGGTGAGGGTGTGTGTGAGGGTTAAGGTGAAGGTTATGCTTAGGCTTAGGTTTAGGCTGAGGGTGAGGGTGAGGATTAGGTTTAGTGTTAGGGTTATTGTTAGGGTTAGGTTTAGGTTTACGGTTACGGTGAAGGTGAGGGTGAGGGTTAGGGTTAGGTTTAGGTTGAGGTTTCGGGTTTTGGTTAGGGTTAGAGTTAGGGTTAGGGTGAGGGTTAGGGTTAGTGTGAGAGTTAGTTGGAGGGTTAGGGTTACGGTTAGGTTTAGGGAAACGATTAGGTTTAGGGTGAGGGTGAGTTTGTGTGTTAAGGTTAGGTCTAAGTTTAGGCTTAGGGTTAGGCTGAGGGTGAGGTTGAAGGTGAGGTTAGGGTTAGGGTGAGGGTGAGGGTGAGGGTGAGGTTTAGGGGGAGGGTTAGGATGAGGGTTAGGGTTAGGATTAGGGTTAGGGTAAGGTCTAGTTTGAGGGTGAGATTTAGGATTAGTGTTAGGGTGAGGTTTTTGGTTATGGTTAGTGTTAGTGTTAGGGTGAGGTTGAGGTGTAATGTTAGAGTTAGGCTTAGGGTGAGGCTGAGGGTGAGGGTTAGGGTTAGGGGGAGGGTTAGGATGAGGGTTAGGGTTAGGTTTAGGGTTATTATTAGGGTAAGGGTTAGGGTTACGGTTACGGTGAGGGTGGGGGTGAGGGTTAGGTTTAGGATTAGGGTGAGGGTTAGGATGAGGGTTAGGTTTAGGATTAGGTTTAGGGTGAGGGCTAGGGTGAGGGTGAGGTTAGGGTAAGGGTAAAGCTTAGGCTTAGGGTTAGGCTGAACTTAAGGTTGAGGGTGAGGGTTAGGGTTAGGGTGATGTTTAGATTTATGGTTAGGGTGAGGGTAGGACGAGGTTTAGGGTCAGAGGGAGGTTAAGGGTGAGGATGATGGTAAGGGTAAAGGTGAGGTTTAGGCTGAGGATGAGGGTTAAGATAAGGAGGTGGATTAGGTTTAGGTTTAGGTTTTGGGTAAGGCTTAGAGTTAGGGTTAGGGTGAGGGTTAGATTGAGGTTTAGGGTTAGGCTTAGTGTGAGGTTTAGGGTGAGGATGAGGGTTAGGGTGAGAGTTAGGGTTAGGGTGAGGGTTTGGGTTAGGGTTAGAGTTAGGGTTAGACTGAGGCTTAGGGTGAGGGTTAGGGTTAGGGGGAGGCTTAGGATGAGGATAGGGGTTAGGGTTAGTGTTAGGGTTATGATTTCGATGAGGGTGAGGGTGAGGCTTAGGGATAGGGTTAGGATGAGATTTAGGTTTAGGGTTTGGGTTAGAATTATGGTTAGGGTGAGAGTGAGGTTTAGGGTTAGAGTTAGGGTTAGTGCTAGGGTTAGGGTTAGGGTGAGGGTTAGGGTGAGGGTTAGGTTTAGGGTTAGGGTGGGGTTTACGGTTAGGGTTATGGTTAGGGTGAGGTTGAGGTTTAGTGTTAGATTTAGGGTTAGTGTTAGTGTGAGTGTTAGTGTTAGGGTTAGGGTTAAGTGTTAGGGTGAGGGTAAGTGTTAGGGTGAGCGTTTGGGTTAGGTGACGGTTATGGTGAGGGTGAGGGTTAGGATTAGGGTTAGGGTTATTTTTAGGGTTCGGTTTAAGGTTAAGGTTACGGTGAGGGTGAGGGTGAGGGTTAGGGTCAGGGTTAGCGTGAGGTTTATGTTGAGGGTGAGGTTTAGGGTTAGAATTAGGGTTAGGGTGAGAGTTTGGTTTAGGGTTAGGGTTAGTTTTAGGGTTAGGATTAGGGTGAGAGTTAGGGGGAGGGTTAGGGTTATCGTTAGGGTTAGGATTTGGGTTAGGGTGAGGGTGAGTGTTTGTGTTAGGGTTAGGTTTAGGGTGAGGCTTAATATTAGGCTGAGGGTGAGGTTGAGGCTGAGGTTTAGGGTTAGGGTGAGGGTTAGTTTTAGGTTTATGGGGAGGGTTAGAATGATGGTTAGGGTTAGGATTAGGGTTAGGGTGAGGGCTAGGGTGAGGGTATGGTTTAGGGTCATGTTTAGGGGGAGGGTTAGGGTTAGGATTAGGGTGATAGGTTTCGGGTTAAGTTTAGTGTTAGGGTGAGGGTTAGGGTAAGGGTTACGGTGATGGTGAGGGTTAGGGTTAGGTTGAGGGTTAGGGTTAGAATTAGGGTTAGGGTGAGGGTTAGGATGAGGGTTAGGGTTAGGATTAGGGTTAGGGTGAGGTCTAGGGTGAGGGTGAGTGTTAGGGTAAGGGTAAGGGTTAGGCTTAGGCTTAGGGTTAGGATGAGCATGAGGTTGAGGTTGAGGGTTAGGGTTAAGGTGATGGTCAGGTTTACGGGTAAGGTGAGGGTTAGGATGAGGTTTATGGTTAGGTTGAGGTTTAGGGTGAGGATGATGGTAAGGGTAAAGGTGAGGTTTAGGCTGAGGGTGAGGGTTAAGGTAACGGTGAGGGTTAGGGTTAGGTTGAGCTTTAGTGTTAGGGTTAGGGTTAGAGTTAGGTTTATGGTGAGGGTGAGGTTTAGAGGTAGAGTTAGGGTTAGGGTTAGGGTTAGGTTGAGTGTTAGGGTAAGGTTTAGGGTGGGGGTGATGTTAAGGGTAAACGTGAGGGTTAGGCTGAGGCTGAGGGTTACAATAGAGTGAGGGTTAGGGTTAGGGTGAGGGTTAGGGTTAGGGGAAGGGTGTGGGTGAGGGTTAGATTGAGGATTAGTGTTAGGGTTAGTGTGAGTTTTAGGTTGAGGATGAGGTTTAGGGCTAGGGTGAGGGTGAGTGTTAGGTTTAGGTTTAGGGTGAGGTTTAGGGTCAGGGTGATGGTTCGGGTTAGTGTTAGGGTTAGGGTTAGTGTTAGGGTGAGGTTAAGTGTTAGGGTGAGGGTTAGTGTGAGGGTGACGGTTATGTTTAAGTTGAAGTTTTGGGTTAGTGTTTAGGGTCAGGGTTATGGTTACGGTGAGTTTGAGGGTGAGGGTTAGTGTTAGGGTTAGGATGAGGTTTAGGTTTAGGGTTAGGGTTAGAGTTAGAGTTAGGTTGAGAGCGAGGTTTACGGTTAGAGTTAGGGTTAGTGTTAGGGTGAGGTTGGGGTTAAGGTTAGTCTTAGGCTTAGGCCTAGCATGATGGTGAGGGTTAGGTTAGGGTGAAAGTTAGGGTTAGGGTTAGGGTGAGAGTTAGGATGAGGTTTAGGTTTAGGATTAGGGTTAGGTTGAGGACTAGGGTGAAGGTTAGGTTAAGGGTTAGGTTTAGGATTAGGGTTAGGGTGAGGGTGAGTTTGAGGGTTAGGTTTAAGGTTAGGCTTAGGGTTAGGTTGAGGTTTAGGGTTAGGGTTTGTGTTAGGGTGAGGATGAGGATGAGGATTAGGGTTAGTGTTAGTGTTAGGGTTAGGGTTAGGTTTAGGGTTAGTGTTAGGTTTACAGTGAGGGTTAGGGTTAGGGTTAGGTTTAGGAATACGCTTAGGGTTAGGCTGAAGTTGAGGGTGGGGGTGAGGATTAGGTTTAGGTTTAGGGTTAGGGTTATTGTTAGTGTTATGATTACGGTTAAATTTGCGGTGAGAGTGAGGCTAAGGTTGAGGGTTATGTTTAGGGTTAGGATTAGGGTTAGGGTTAGTGTTATTGTTAGGGTTAGATTTATGGTGATTTTGAGGGTGATGGTGAGGGTTAGGGTTAGAGTTAAAGTTAGGGGGAGGGTTAGGTTGAGGTTTAGGGTTAGGGTTAGTGTTAGGGTTAGGGTGAAGTTGAGGGGTAATTTGAGGTTTAGGGATAGATTTAGGTTTAGTATTAGGGTTTGGGTGAGGGTGAGTGTGAGGGCTAGGGTGAGGGTTAGGCTTAGGCTTAGGTTTAGGCTGAGGGTGACAGTGGGTGTGAGGATTAGGGTTAGGGTGATGGTTCGGTTTAGGGTTAGTGTTATTTTTAGGGTTAGGGTTAGAGTTACGGTGAGGGTGAGGTTGTGGGTGAGTGTTAGGTTTAGGGTTAGGATGGGGTTTAGTTTTAGTGTTAGGGTTCGGTTGAGGGTGAGGCTTAGGGCTAAATATAGGGTTAGGGGGATGGTTAGGTTGAGGGTTAGGGTTTGGGTAAGTGTTAGGGTTAGGGTTAGGGTGAGGGTTAGAATGAGGATTAGGTTTAGTATTAGTGTGAGGTTTAGGGTGAGGATGAGGGTTAGGGTTATGGTGAGGGTGAGGGTTAGAATTAGGGTTAGGGTGAGGTCTAGGGTGAGGGTGAGGGTTAGGTTTATGGTTAGGGTTATGGTGAGGTTTAGGACTAGGGTGAGGGTTAGGGTTAGTGTGATCGTTAGTGTTAGGGTTAGGATTAGCGTTAGGGTGAGGGTAAGTGTTAGGATGAGTGTTAGGGTTAGGGTGAGGGTTATGGTTAGGGTGAGGTTTAGGGTTAGGTTTAGTTTTAGGGTGAGGGTTAGGATGTTGGTTAGGGTTAGGGTGCGGGTTAGGGTGGGGGTGACGGTAAGGGTAAACCTGAGGGTCAGGCTAAGGGTGATGTTTACGGCAAGGTTGGGGTTAGGGTTCGGGTTCGGGTTAGTGTTAGGGTTAGTGTGAAGGTGAGGGTTAGATTGAGGATTAGTGTTCGGGTTAGTGTGAGGTTTAGGGTGAGGATGAGGGTTAGGGTTAGGGTGAGGGTTAGGGTGAAGCTGAGGATTAGTGTGAGCATTAGTTTTAGCGTTAGGATTAGTGTTAGGGTGAGGATAAGTGTTAGGGTGAAGGTTAGGGTTAGGCTGAGGGTTAGGGTTAGGGTGAAGGTTAGGGTTAGGGTTAGGGTTAGGTTGAGGTTTGGGATTAGGATTAGGCTTAGGTTTAGGCTTAGGCTTAGGCCGAGCCTGAGGGTGAGGGTGAGGGTTAGGGTTAGGGTGAGGGTTAGGATGAGGTTTAGGGTTGGGATAAGTTTAGGTTTAGGATTAGGGTTAGGTTGAGGGTGAGTTTGAGGGTTAGGGTTAGGGTTAGGGTTAGGCTTAGAATTAGGATGAGGGTTATCATTAGGGTTTGGGTTAGGGTGAGGGAGAGGCTGAGGATTAGGTTTAGGTTTAGGGTTTGGTTTAGTTTTAGGGTTAGTGTGACTTTTAGTGTTAGGTTTAGTGTTAGTGTTAAGGTTAAGGTGAGGGTTAGGGTTAGGATTAGGTTTAGGGTTAGACTGAGGGTGAGGGTTTTGGTGAGGATTAGGGTTAGGGTATGGTTAGGCTTGGGTTAGGGTTATTTTTAGTGTTATGGTTAGGGTTAAGTTTGAGTTGAGGGTGAGACTGAGGGTGAGGATTATGGTTAGGGGTAGGGTTAGGGTTAGGGTTAGTGTTATTGTTAGGGTTAGGGTTAGAGTTACAGTGAGGTTGAGGGTGAGGGTGAAGGGTAGGTTTAGTGTGGGGTTTAGGGTTAGGGTTAGGGTTAGGGTGAGGGTGAGGTTTAGGTTTAGAATTAGGGATACGGGGTAGTTAGGGTGAGGTTTATTTTTAGGGTTAGTGTTAGAGTTAGGGTGAGGGTGAGGGTTAGGTTGAGGTTTAGGGATTGGGTTAGGTTTAGGATTAGGGTTAGAGTTAGGGTGAGTGTGAGGGTTAGGGTGAGGATTAGGCTTAGGATTAGGTTTAGGCTGTGGGTGAGGTTTGGGGTGAGGATTAGTGTTAGGGTGATGGTTCGGGTTCGGGTTAGAGTTAGGGTTAGAGTTACGGTGAGGGTGAGAGTGCGGTTGAGTGTTAGGGTTAGGGTGAGGTTTAGGGTTAGAGTTAGGGTTAGGGTAAGGTTGAGGATGAGGTTTAGGGTTAGATATAGGGTTAGGTTGAGGGTTAAGGTGAGGGTTAGGTTTATGGTTAGTGTTAGGATTAGGTTGAGGGTGAGGATTAGGTTGAGGTTTAGGGTTAGGGTTAGGGTTAGGGTTAGTGTGAGGGATAGTGTTAGGGTTAGGCTTAGTCTTAGGGGGATGGTAATTGTTAGGGTGAGGGTATGGGTAAGGCTGAGGGTTATGGTTAGGGTGACGGTTAGGATTAGGGTTAGGGTTAGTGTTAGGGTTAGGTTTAGGGTCATGGTTGTGGTGAGGGTTAGGGTGAGGGTTAGGGTTAGGGTTAGGGTGAGGTTTAGGGTTTGGATTAGGGTTAGAGTTAGGGTTAGAGTGAGGGTGAGGTTTAGGGTTAGGGTTAGGGGTAGGGTGAGGGTTAGGTTGAGGGTTAGGTTTATGGTTAGTGTTAGGCTTAGGTTTAGGAGAGGGTTAGGGAGAGGGTTAGGATTAGGGTTAGGTTTAGGGATAGGATTAGGGTTAGGGTGAGGGTGACAGTGGGGGTGAGGATTAGGGTTAGGGTGATGGTTCGGTTTAGGGTTAGTGTTATTCTTAGCGTTAGGGTTAGAGTGTGAGGGTGTGGGTGAGGGTTAGGTTTAGGGTTAGGGTGGGGTTTAGGGTTAGTGTTAGGGTTAGGGTGAGGGTGAGGTTTAGGGTTAAATATAGGGTTAGGGGGATGGTTAGGGTGAGGGTTAGGTTTAGGGTAAATGTTAGGGTTAGGCTTAGGGTGAGGGTTAGATTGAGGAATAGGTTTAGTGTTAGTGTGAGGTTTAGGGTGAGGATGAGGGTTAGGGTTAGGGTGAGGGTGAGGGTTAGAATTAGGGTTAGGGTGAGGGCAAGGGTGAGGGTGAGTATTAGGTTTAGGGTTAGGTTATCGTGAGGTTTAGGATTAGGATTAGGGTTAGGGTTAGTGTGAGCTTTAGTGTTAGGTTTAGGGTTAGTGTTAATTGAGGGTAAGTGGGTGAGGGTTAGGGTTAGGGTGAGGTTTATGGTTAGGGTGAGGGTTAGGGTTAGGTTTAGTGTGAGGGTTTTGTGTTGGTTAGGGTTAGGGTGCGGGTTAGGGTGGGGGTCACGGTAAGTGTAAACTTACCGTGAGGTTTAGGGTTAGGGTTAGGCTGAGGGTGATGGTTACGGTAAGGGTGACGGTTAGGTTTAGGGTGAGGGTCAGTGTTAGGTTAGGGTGAAGGTGAGGGTTAGATTGAGGATTAGTGGTAGGGTTAGTGTGAGGTTTAGGGTGAAGATGAGGGTTAGGGTTAGGTTGAGGGCTAGGGTGAAGGTGAGGATTAATGTGAGCGTTAGTTTTAGCGTTAGAGTTAGTGTCAGGGTGAGGATAAGTGTTACGGTGAAGGTTAGGGTTAGGGTGAGGGATATGGTTAGGGTGAGGGTTAGTGTTAGGGTTAAGGGTAGGTGAGAGTTCGGGAGAGGTTTAGGAATAGGGTTAGGTTTAGGGATAGGATTAGGGTTAGGGTGTGGGTGAGTGTGTGTGTTAGGGTTAGGTTTAAGTTTAGACATAGGGTTTGGCTGAGGGTTAGGTTGAGGGTGCGGGTTAGGGTTAGGATGAGCGCTAGGGTTAGGATTAGGGTTAGGGTAAGGGTTAGGGTGAGGGTTAGGATTAAGGTGAGGGTTATGGTTAGGGTAAGGGCTAGGGTGAGGGTGAGATTTAGGGTTAGGGTGAGGTTTAGGGTAAGGGTTTGGGTTAGGGTGAGGGTGAGGTTTAGGGTTAGAGTTAATGTTAGGGTGAGGCTGAAGGTGAGGGTTAGGGTTATCGTTAGGGTTAGGGTTAGTGTTAGGTTTAGGTTTAGTTTAGGGTGAGAGTTAAGGTGAGGGTTATGGTTCGGGTTAGGGTGAGGGTTAGGGTTAGGTTTAGGGTGAGGGCTAGTGTGAGGGTTAGGTTGAGGGTTAGGTTTAGGGATAGGGTTAGCTTTAGGATTTGGTTTAGGGTGAGAGTGAGTATGAGGTTTAGGGTTAGGGTTAGGGTTAGGCTTAGGGTTAGGTTGAGGATTAGGGTTAGGGTTTGGGTTAGGGTTAAGGTTAGGGTTAGTGTTAGTGTTAGTGTTAGGGTTAGGGTTAGGTTTACAGGTAGGGTTAGGGTTAGGGTTAGGGATAGGGTTAGGGTTAGGCTGAGGGTGAGGGTGGGGGTGAGGTTTAGGGTTAGGGTTAGGGTTCGGGTTAGGGTTATTTTTATTTTTATGGTTAGGGTTAAGTTTGCAGTGAGGGTGACTCTGAGCGTGAGGGTTATGGTTAAGGATAGGGTTAGGGTTAGTGTTATTGTTAGGGATAGGGTTAGAGTTACGGTGAAGTTGAGGTTGAGGGTGAGGGTTAGGGTTAGGTTGAGGTTTAGTGTTAGGGTTAGGGTTAGGGTTAGGGTGAGTGTGAGGTTTAGGGTTAGAGTTAGGGTTTGGGGGAGGGTTAGAGTGAAGTTTAGGGTTAGGGTTAGTGTTAGGGTTAGGGTGAGGGTGAGGGTTAGTTTGAGATTTAGGGATAGGGTTAGTGTTAGGGTTAGGATGAGGATGAGGGTTAGGTTGTGGTTTTGGGATAGGGTTAGGTTTAGGATTAGGGATAGGGTGAAAGTGAGTGTGAGGGTTACGGTAAGGGTTAGGTTTAGTCTTAGGGTTAGGCTGAGGGTGAGGGTGGGGGTGAGGATTAGGGTTAAGGTGATGATTAGGGTTAGGGTTAGTGTTATTGTTAGGGTTATGGTTAGAGTTACTTTGAGGGTGAGGGTGCGGTTGAGGGTTAGTGTTATGGTTAGGGTGGGATTAAGAGTTAGGTTTAAAGGTAGGGTTAGGGTGAGGGTGAGCTTTAGGTTTAGATATAGGCTTAGGGTTAGGGTGAGGGTTAGGGTTAGGGTTTGGGTTAGGGTGAGGTTGAGGCTGAGAATTAGGGTTAGGTTTAGTGTTAGGGTTCGTGTTAGGTTTAGGGTGAGGGTTAGGGATAGGGTTACGGTGAAGTTTAGGGTTAGGTTAGGGTTAGGATTAGGCTTCGGGTTAGGCTGACAGTGAGGGTGGCGGTGAGGATTAGAGTTAAGATTAGGGTTAGGGTTAGGGTTATTGTTAGTGTTATGGTTAGGGTTATGTTTGCTGTGAGTTTGAGGCTGAAGGTGTGAGTTATTGTTAGGGTTATGGTTACGGTTAGGGTTACTGTTATTCTTAGGGTTAGGGTTAGATTTACGGTGAGGTTGAGGGTGAGTGTGAGGGTTAGTGTTAGGTTTAGTTTTAGGGTGAGGTTTAGGGTTAGGTTTAGGTTTAGAGTTAGGGTGAGGATGAGGTTTAGGGTTAGAGTTAGGGTTAAGTGGAGGGTTAGAGTGAGGTTTAGGGTTAGTGTTAGTGTTAGGTTTACGGTGAGGGTGAGGGTTAGGTTGAGGTTTAGGAATAAGGTTAGGTTTAGGATTAGGGTTAGCGTGAGAGCTAGGTTGAGGGTGAGGTTTAGCTTAGGGTTAGGGTGAGGTTTAGGGTTAGGGTTAGGGTTAGGGTGAGGGTGAGATTTAGAGGTAGGTTTAACTTGAGGCTGAGGTTGAGGGTTAGGGTTAGGGTAAGGGTGAGGTCTAGGATGAGGGTGAGGGTTAGGGTTAGTGTTAGATTAAGGTTTATGGTTAGGGTTATGGTTAGGTTGAGGGTTAGGTTGAGGATTAGGGTTACAGTGAGGGTGAGGGTTAGGGTTAGGGTGAGGGTTAGGTTGAGGATTAGGGTTACAGTGAGGGTGAGGGTTAGGGTTAGGGTGAGGGTGAGTGTTAGGATTAGTGTTAGGGTTATGGTTAGGTTTAGGGTTAGGATTAGTGTTATTGTTAGGGTTAGGGTTAGAGTTATCGTGATGGTTAGGGTGAGGGTGAGTGTTAGGATTAGTGTTAGGGTTATGGTTAGGTTTAGGGTTAGGATTAGTGTTATTGTTAGGGTTAGGGTTAGAGTTATCGTGATGGTTAAGGTGAGGGTGAGGGTGAGGATTAGGGTTAGCGTTAGGGTGAGGTTTAGGGTTATAGTTAGGATTAGGTTTAGGGTGAGGGTGAAGTTTAGCATTAGATTTAGGGTTAGTTGGAGGGTTAGGTTGAGGGTTAGTGTTAGTGTTAGGGTTAGGGTTAAGGGTAGGGTGAGGGTTAGGTTGAGGTTTAGGGTTATGGTTAGGGTTAGGGTTAGGATTAGGATTAGGGTGAATGTGAGTGTGAGGGTTAGGGTTAATCTTAGGCTTAGGCTTAAGGTTAGCCTGAGGGTGAGGGTGGGGTTGAGGATTAGGCTTATGGTGATGGTTAGGGTTAGGGTTAGTGTGAGGGTTAGGATGAGGTTTAGGGTTAGGATTAGGGTTAAGGTGAAGGCTAGGGTGAGGGTGAGGGTTAGGGTAAGGTTTAGGCTTAGGCTTAGGGTTAGGCTGAGCGTGAGGGTGAGGGTGAGTGTTAGTGTTAGGGTGATGGTTAGGTTTACTCTTAGGGTGAGGGTTAGGATGGGATTTAGGGTTAGGGTGAGGGTTAGGGTGAGGATGATGGTAAGGGTAAAGGTGAGGTTTAGGCTGAGGGTGAGTTTTAAGATAAGGGTGAAGTTTAGTTTTAGGTTTAGGTTTTGGATAAGGGTTGGGGTAAGGGTTAGGGTGAGCTTTAGATTGAGGATTAGGTTTAAGGTTAGTGTGAGCTTTAGGGTGAGGATGAGGGTTAGGTTTAGGGTGAGAGTGAGGGTTAGAATTAGGGTTAGGGTGAGTGCTAGGGTTTGGGTGAGGATTAGGTTTAGGGTTAGGGTTAGGGTGAGCTTTAGAATTAGGGTGAGGGTTAAGGTTAGAGTGAGGGTTAGTGTTAGTGTTAGGGTTAGTGTTAGGGTGAGGGTAAGTGTTAGGGTGAGGTTTAGGGTTCGGATGAGGGTTATGTTTATGGTGAAGGTTAGGGTTAGGTTTAGGTTTATTGTTAGGGTTAGGGTTAGTGTTACGGTTATGGTGAGGGTGTGGGTGAGGGTTAGGGTTAGGCTTAGGGTGAGGTTTAGTGTTAGGGTTAGAGTTAGTGTTAGCGTGAGGGTGAGGTTTAGGTGTAGAGCTAGGGTTAAGGTGAGGGTTAGGGTTAGGGTTATGGTTAGTGTGAGGGTTAGGGTGGGGGTGACGTTAAGGGTAAAGTTGAGGGTTAGGCTGAGGGTGAGGGTTACGTTAAGAGTGAGGGTTAGGGTTAGGGTGAAGATTAGTGTTAGGGTTAGGGTGAGGGTGAGGGTTAGATTGAGGATTAGTATTAGGGTTAGTGTGAGGTTTAGGGTGAGGATGAAGGTTAGGGTTACGGTTAGCCTTAGTGTTATTGTTAGTGTTAGTGTTAGTGTGAGGGTAAGTGTTAGGGTGAGGGTTAGGGTAAGGGCGAGTGTAATGGTTAGTGTGAGGGTTAGGGTTAGATTTAGGGATAGGGTGAGTGTGATATTTAGGGTTAGAGTTAGAGTTAGTGTTAGGTTTAGGGTTAGGGTGAAGGTTAGGTATAGGGTTAGGGTTAGGCTTAGGCTTAGGCTTATGCTTAGGCTGAGCATGAGGGTGAGGGTTAGAGTTAGGGTTAGGGTGAGGGTTAGGGTTAGGGTGAGGGTTAGGATGAGGTTTAGGGTTAGGATTAGGGTTAGGGTGAGGCTAGGGTGAGGGTTAGGGTGAGCGTTAGGGTTAGGAAATGGGTTGGGTTTAGGATTAGGGTTAGGGTGATTGTGAGGGTTAGGGTTAGGGTTAGCCTGAGAGGTAGGGTGAGGTTTAGGGTGTGGGTTAGGGTTAGGGATTGGGTTAAGGTGAGGGTGAGGCTGAGCATTAGGCTTACTTTTAGGGTTAGGGTTAGGTTTAGCATTAGGGTTAGGGTTAGGGTTAGGCTTAGGGTTAGGGTTAGGGTGAGGTTTAAGGTTAAATATAGGGTTAGGGCGACGGTTTGGGTAAGGGTTAGGCATAGGGTTAGTATTACGGTTAGGGTGAGGGTGTGGGTTAGGTTGTGGTTTAGGGTTAGGGTTAAGTTTAGGTTTAGTTTGAGGGTTAGTGTTAATGTTGGGTTAGTGTTAGGGTGAGGGTAAGTGTTAGGGTGAGTGTTTGGGTTAGGGTGAGGGTTATGGTTAGGGTGAGGGTTAGGATTAGAGTTAGGGTTATTGTGAGGGTTAGGTTTAGGGTTACGGTTACTGTTAGGGTGAGGGTGAGGGTTAGGGTTAGGGTTAGGGTGAAGTTTAGTGTTTGGGTTAGAGTTAATGTGAGGGTTGGGTGAGGGTGAGGTTTAGTGATAGAGTTAGGTTTAGGGTGAGGGTTAGGTTGAGGTTTAGGGTTAGGGTGTTAGTGTTAGGTTTAGGGTGAGAATTAGGGGGATTGTTAGGGTTAGGGTTAGGGTTGGCGTTAGCGTTAGGGTGTGGTTGATGTTTAGTGTTAGAATTTGGTTTAGTGTGAGGCTGAGGGTGAGGGTTAGTTTTAGGGTTAGGGTTAGGGCGAGGGTTAGGGTGAGGTTTAGGGTGAGGGTTAGTGTTAAGGCTAGGATTAGGATTAGGATTAGGGTTAGGGTTAGGGTGAGTGTGAGGGTTAGGGTTAGGGTTAGGGTTAACCTTAGGTTTAGGCTGAGAGTGAGGGTGAGGGTGAGGGTTAGGTTTAGGCTGAGAGTTAAGGTTAGGGTTACAGTGAGTTTTAGTGTTAGGGTTTGGGTTAGATTTAGCGTTAGGGTGAACATGAGATTTAGGGGTAGATTTAGGATTGGGGTTAGGGTTATTTTAGGGTTAGGTTTAGGGTTAGTTTTAGAGTTGGAGTTACAGTTAGGGTTAGGGTGAGCGTGAGGTTTACGATTAGAGTTAGGGTTAGTGTTAAGGTTAGGGTTAGGGTGAGGGTTAGGGTTAGGATTAGGCTTAGGCTTAGGCTTAGGCTTAGGCTGAGCATGAGGGTGAGGGCTAGGGTGAGGGTTTTGGTGAGGGTTGGGTTTAGGCATACGGTTAGGGTTAGGATTAGGATTAGGTTGAGGGTGAGTGTGAGGTTAGGGTTAGGGTTAGGCTTAGGGATAGTGTTAGGTTTAAAATTAGGGTTAGGGTTAGGGTTATGGTGAGGGTTAAGTTTAGGGTTAGGGCTAGGCTTATTGTAAGGATTATGGTTAGGGTTAAGTTTGCAGTGAGGGTGAGGCTGAGAGTTAGGGTTAGGATTAGTATTATTGTTGGGGTTAGGCTTAGAGTTACAGTGAGGTTGAGTGTGAGGGTGTGGGTTAGGGTTAGGCTGACGTTTAGGTTGAGGTTTAGGGCTAGGGTTAGGGGTAGGTTGAGGGTGAGGTTTAGGGTTAGAGTTAGGGTTAGGGGGATTGTTAGGGTGAGGTTTTGGGTTAGGGTTAGGTTTAGGATTAGGGTTAGGTTGAGGGTGAGTGTGAGGGTTAGCGTGAGCTTTAGGGTGAGGGTAAGTTTTAGGGTGAGGGTTAGGGTTAGGGTGAGGGTGAGGGTGACGTTTTTTGTTAGAGTTAGGGTTAGGGTGAGCGTTATTGTGAGGTTTAGGGTTATGGTTAGTGTTACGGTTAGGGTTAGGGTGAGAGTTAGGGGGAGGGTTAGGGTTAGGGTTAGAGTTAGTATTAGGGTTAAACTGAGGGTGAGGTTTAGGGTTAGAATTAGGGTTAGGGTTAGGCTGAGTTTGAGGGTGAAGGTTAGGGTTAGGGTTAGGTATAGGATTAAGGTTAGGGACAGGGTGAGTGTGAGGGTTAGGATTAGGGTTAGGGTTAGCCTTAGGTTTTGGCTGAGGGTGAGGGTGAGTGTGAGGGTTAGGGATAGGCTTAGGCTTAGGGTTAGGCTGAGCGAGAGGTTGAGGGTGAGGGTTAGGGTTAGGGTTAGGGTGAGATTTAGTGTTAGTGTTAGGGTGGGGGTGATGGTAAGTGTAAAGTTGAGAGTTAGGCTGAGGGTGAGGGTTAAGTTAAGGGTCAGGTTTAATGTTAGGGTGAGGTTTAGGGTTAGGGTTTGGGTGAGGGTGAAGGTTAGGTTGAGGATTAGTGTTAGGATTACTGTGAGGTTTAGGGTGAGGATGAGGGTTAAGGTTTAGGGTGAGGGCTAGGGAGAGTGTGAGGTTTAGGGTTAGTGGTAAGGTGAGGTTTAGGTTTTAGGTGATGACTAGGGTTAGTGTGAGGGTTAGTATTAGGGTTAGGGTTAGTGTTAAGGTGACGGTAAGTGTTAGGGTGAGTGTTAGGTTTAGGGTGAGGGTTATGGTTAGGGTGAGGGTTAGGGTAAGAGTTAGGGTTATTGTTAGCGTTAGGGTTAGGGTTATGGTTAATGTGAGGGTGAGGGTGAGGGTTAGGGTTATGGTTCGGATGAGGCTTAGGGATAGGGTTTGGGTTAGGGTTAGGGTCAGGTGAGGTTTAGCGTTAGAGTTAGGGTTAGGGTCAGGCTGAGGGTGAGGGTTAGGTTTAGAATTAATGTTAGGTTTAGGCTTAAGGTGAGGGTTAGGTTGAGGGTGAGGGTTTGGGTTAGGGTTAGGATTAGGATTAGGATAAAGGTTAGGGTTAGGGTGAGTGTGAATGTTAGGGTTAGGGTACGGGTTAGGCTTAGGGTTAGGCTGAGGGTGAGCGTGAGGGTGAGGGTTTTGGTTAGGTTGAGGTTTAGGGTTAGGTTTAGGGTGAGTGTGATGGTTAGGATTAGGGTTAGGGTTAGGCTTAAGTTTAGGCTGAGGGTGAGGGTGAGGGTTAGGGTTAGGGCGAGGGTTAAGATTAGGGTTATGGGGAGGGATAAGATGAGGGTTACGATTAGGATTAGGGTTAGGTTGAGGACTATGGTGAGTGTTAGGGTTAGGGTGAAGTTTACAGTTAGGGTTAGGGATAGGGTTATGGTGAGGGTGAGGTTTAGGGTTTGAGTTAGTGTTAAGGTGAGGCTTAGGGTCAGGTTAGATTTAGGGTAAAGATTAGGATTAGGGTAAGGGATAGGGTGAGTGTGAGGTTTAGGGTAACATTTAGGGTTAGGCTTAGGTTTACGTTGAGGGTGAGGGTGAGGGTTAGGGTTAGGGTGAGGATTACGGTTAGGATTAGGGTGAGAGTTAGGGTTCAGGTTAAGTTTAGGTTTAGGGTAAGTGTTAAGGTTAGGGTTATGTTGAGCGTGATAGTTGGGGTTAGGTTGAGGGTTAGGGTTCGGGTTAGGTTTAGGGTGAGGTTAGGGTTAGGATTAGTGTGAGGGTTAGTGTTAGGGTTAGGATTAGTGTTAGGGTCAGGGTAAGTGTTAGGGTAAGGCTTTGGGTTAGGGTGAGGGTTATGGTTATGGTGAGGGTTAGCATTAGGGTTAGGGTTATTGTTAGGGTTAGGTTTAGAGTTACGGTTATGGTGAGGGTGAGGGTGATGTTTAAGGTTAGGGTTAGGGTGAGGTTTAAGGATTGGGTTAGGGTTAGAGTTAGGTTTAGTGTGAGGGTTAGGTTTAGATTTAGAGTTAGGGTTAGGGTGAGAGGTTGAGGTTTAGTGTTAGGGTTAGTGTTAGTGTTAGGTTTAGGGTGAGAGTTATGGGGAGAGTTAGGGTTAGGGTTAGGGTTATTATTAGAGTTAGCGTGAGGGTGAGTGTGTGTGTTAGTGTTAGGTTTAGTGTTAGGGTTAGGGTTAGGGTGAGGGTTTGATTGAGCATTAGGTTTAAGGTTAGGGTTAGGGTGAGGTTTAGGGTGAGGATTAGGGCTAGGGTTAGGGAGATGGGGAGGGTTAGAATTAGGGTTAGTGTGAGGGCTAGGGAGAGGGTGAGGTTTAGAGTTAGGGTTAGGGTGAGGGTGAGGTTTAGGTGTAGAGTTAGGGTTAGGGTGAGGGTTGGAGTTAGGGTGAGGTTTAGGGTGCGGGTGACGGTAAGGGTAAAGTTGAGGGTTAGGCTGAGGGTGAGGGTTACGGTAAGTGTGAGGGTTACGGTTATGGTGAGGGTTAGGTTTAGGGTTAGGGTGAGGGTGAGGTTTAGATTGAGGATTAGTGTTAGGGTTAGTGTGAGGTTTAGGGTGAGGATGGGTCTTAGGGTTAGGGTGACGTCTAGGGTGAGGGTGAGGTTTAGAGTTAGTGTTAGAGTGAGGTTAAGGGTTAGGGTGATGTTTAGGTTTAGTGTGATTGTTAGTGTTAGCGCTAGGGTTAGTGTTAGGGTGAGGGTAAATGTTAGGGTGAGGGTTAGGGTTAGGTTGAGGGTTATGGTTACGGTGATGGTTAGGGTTAGGGTTTGCGTTATTGTTAGGGTTAGGGTTATGTTTACGGTTAGAGTGAGGGTGAGGGTGAGGGTTAGGGTTAGGGTTAGGACGAGGTTTAGGTTTAGGGTTAGGGTTAGACTGAGGGTTAGGGTTAGGGTGAGATTTAGGGTTAGAGTTAGGGTTAGTGTTAGGGTTAGGGCTAGGGTTAGGGTTAGGGTTAGGTTTAGGCTTAGGCTTAGGCTTAGGCTGAGCATGAGGGGGAGGGTTAGGGTTCGGGTTAGGGTGATGGTTAGGGTTAGGTTTAGTGTGAGGGTTAGGATGAGGTTTAGGGTTAGGATTAGGTTTAGGGTGAGATCTTGGGTGAGGGTTAGGGTGAGTGTTAGGGTTAGGGATAGGGTTAGGTTTAGGATTTGGGGAAGGATAAGGGTGAGGGTGAGGGTTAGGCTAAGGGTTATGGTTAGGCATAGGGTTAGGGTGAGGGTTAGGTTTAGGGTTTGGATTAGGGTGAGGGTGAGGCTGAGGATTAGGGTTAGTTTTAGTGTTTGGTTTAGGGTTAGTGTTAGTGTTAGGGTTAGGGTTAGGGTTACTGGGAGGGTTAGGGTTAGGGTTAGGGTTAGGGTTATGGTTAGGCTGAGTGTGAGAGTGGGGGTCAGGAATAGGGGTAGGGTTAAGGCTAGGGTTAGGGTTATTTTTAGTGTTATGGTTAGGGTTAAGTTTTCAGTGAAGGTGAGGCTGAGGGTGAGGGTTATGTTTAGGGATAGGTTTAGGGTTAGAGTTATTGTTAGGGACAGGGTTAGTGTTACGGTGTGGTTGAGGGTGAGGTTGAGGGTTAGTGTTAGGGTGTTTTAGAGTTAGGGTGAGGGTGAGGTTTAGGGTTAGAGTTAGGGTTTGGGGGAGGGTAAGGGTGAGATTTAGGATTACGGTTAGTGTTTGGTTTAGGGTGAGGGTGAGTGTTAAGTTGAGATTAAGGGACAGGGTTATGTTTAGGTTTAGGGTTAGGGTGAGCATGAGTTTGAGGCTGATGGTGAGGGTGGGGGTGAGGATTAGGGTTAGGGTGATGGTTAGGGTTAGGCTTAGTGTTATTTTTAGGGTTAGGGTTAGAGTTATGGTGAGAGTGAGGGTGCGAGTCAGGGTTAGTGTTAGGGTTAGGGTGGGGTTTAGGGTTAAGGCTAGGGTTAGGGTTAGGTTGAGGGTGAGGTTCAGGGCTAGATATAGGATTAGGGGGAAGGTTAGGGTGAGGGTTAGGGTTAGGGTTTGTGTTAGGATTAGGGTGAGGGTGAGGTTTAGGATTACGGTTAGGGTTAGGGTTGTAGCGACCGTCTACTCGACCAGCGAGGAAAAACGACCACCACACCAGGAGTCTTCTCAGATCACGCTTTATTGGAGAGCCTTTTAGTTGTAGGAGAGCTTGGGCGCGAGAGAGCGTGCACCCGGAACATGGCCACTTATATAGGAGAATCGGAACACGGGTCTTTCTATTGTTGGTCGCCTGCCTTTCACCGTCACCAGGTGTCATGGGATTGGCTGGGGACTCTACCTGGCTCGCGCACGCGCACAGCCCAGGCGTCCCGCCAAGCACCGTCTGGGGTGGTTACCTCAAAGCTGCAAGGGAGTGGGCGGAGTCTTGCCTCGGCTCCCTACAGTTCCCCCTTCTTTGTTTTATGGCAACAGGTAAGAGTAGAGGTTGGGCCTCTGTCTAAGACATTAATGAGAGGACCTTGCACTGGCCTTCGCCTGAGGGGCGCCTTCCCCAGTGATGACCAGGCCCGTCCGATGCCTTTTTTGCAGAGGTGGGATCTTGGGCATCAACCCACTTGCAACTCAGCATGCTCTTCTTGAGGAGATGAGAACCATCTCCTCAAGTGCAGTGCACTTGCCTTGCACCCTGTCCCAAATTGCAAATTGCATACCTGTCCCGGTGCAATGGGATCCCCTGATCCCTCGGGGTGCTAAGGCTATGCAGAATGGTAAGGCTTAACTGCCTCTTAGGGCCGACAGCCAAATCTGGGGTGAGGATCCACTCTCCAAAGCGGCTAATGCTTGCAAGATAACAACCTTGTCCCTTCTGGTTTGGGCTCGAAGGCGACAGACCAACCATAGGCAGACCACGCATCCTCCCAAGCAGCAGGCTAAAAACATTCTGACTCCCACCCGCTCTTTGAAAAAGGACACCGCAGAGGCAATCCAGTCAGTAAATTGTAACAGCCCACAGCATCATCGGTTTAGCTATCACAGGGATTGCTGCTAACAGCAGGAAGATCAGCTGTATCAGGAGACGAGTGGATGGCATCTTCAAGATGGGGTTCTTCTGCAGTCTCCACCGGCCTGGTCAGTCTCGTTGGCACCCAGTGAGGTACTTCTTGACTCTGTGGAAAAACACAAACAGCTCCCCTGGATCTCGTTATTACCGGATCCGGTCCATACCATTTATTATTAATAACATCCTTCCACATAACCATGTCTTTAGTATCCATGGAGTCTCTTGTCATATGCCGATCTGCTGCAGACTGATCGATGTCATTTAGAATTTAAAAATTAAGGGTAAAGAGCGCAAGAGAAAGTCTTTCCCTGGGGGACGCGGACTCAGCAATTCCCCCCTTTTGTTTTTGAAGCATTTCTTTTATGCTTCGATTAGCTCTTTCCACTATACCTTGTCCTTGAGGATTGTAGGGCATTCCGGTGGTGTGGGCAACCTGCATTTGTGCGCAAAAGGCGCGAAAACCATGGGAAGTATAAGCAGGGCCATTATCCGTCTTAAGTCTAAGGGGCTTTTCCCAAGCTGCCCAAGCTTCTAAGCAGTGTATTTTGACGTGAGACACCTTTTCTCCTGCCAGAGGTGTGGCATGAATGATACCAGAAAAGGTGTCCACAGACACATGTAAATATTTCAACTTACCAAATTCCGTCAGATGAGTAACATCCATTTGCCATAGGGCGTTTGGTCTCAACCCCCTGGGTTTTACCCCCACATGGGGAGGATGAAGAAAGGTAACACAAGATTTACAGGCTTTAACAATATCTCTTGCCACATGCCTGGACAAATTATATCTTTTCCTAAGGGTATTAGCAGGTATATGATACAATCTATGAAAGTCTTTTGCCAATTCTACAGGATCAGCAGCAACCAGAGCCATAGCCCGAGTTGCCTGGTCCACCAAATCATTACACTTTGCCATCGGGCCCGGCAGCATAGAGTGGGCACGAATATGTCCAATATAAAAAGGATGTTTTCTGTTTAAGATAAGGGATTGAATCTGTAACAAAACATTAGAAATTGTACTGGCCTGCTTAACTGAAGCAGCAACTTCAAGAGAAGCAACGGCATTTACAACATATAATGAATCAGAAAATAAGTTAAAAGGTTGATCAAATCTTTTAAAAACTTCAAGCACAATTAAACATTCAACAGCCTGTGGGACATTCGGCCGAAAATTAAAAACCATCGGCTGTTTGTGTCCTTGAACAAAAAAGGCACCTTGTCCAGATTTTGATCCATCCATAAAGATGGTCAGAGCATCAGCCAAGGGCTCCTTTGAAGTGACAACAGGAAAATACACTAAATTTTTGTTAACTATGGCAAGCAGAGGATGCTTAGGATAATGATTATCAATTACATTTGGAAATGAGCAAACAAGAATTGCCCACATATCCATTGTGGCTGCTAAAATTTCAACTTGCTCACGGGTGTATGGAATAATTAATTTATCTGGAATTTTTGCAAAGTGCATCAAACAATACTTTATACCCAAAATTGCCTGCTTAGCCACTAATTTAGGAAAATATTGAACAGTTTTTGCTCCCACAGAATCATAGCATTAATAGTTAGCCTTCGAAGCAAGGCAGTGGTATAATTAGCCGTCACCCCATAAGTCCTGACTGCCTCAGCTAAATCTTTTAACTGGGAGTAGGAAACCCGCTCAAAATTTCTTTCATTAGTAATGGGATTCTCAAAGACTGGGAAAGCGGCTGCTAATCGCGACCAGGTGTTTTCTTTTATAAAGTGACTCTTCCCTGCCGTCGGGCACGGCGGGGGGGCCGACGGGTGAGGGGCAGCTCCGTTTCCTCTTCCTGGCTGCTGCGGTACTCCCACCCCTAGGGGGCGCCACCCTCCATATCTGTCTGCCTCGTGCTCCGCTGCAGCCTCTTCTAACTCTTCACTATCAGCTGGATCGAGCTGCTCTCCCTCCTCCTCTAACATTTCTTCCTTGAGTCACTCACAAGATTACTATATTCTTGGTCCCGCCCTTCCACATGTAGGGCTGAGAACCGGTTTGCTTTTAAAGAAGGGCATGGGGGTCTCCTTGAGACCCCCTCCTCTCTAAAACCCTTCTCCTTTTGTGAGGGCTGCAGTCCCTCTTGCTTTAATTCTTTAGGATCCTTTTGTCTTTTTTTCCCTTTTTCTTTTAGGCCTATTTTCCTCCCCCTTAGTGTATGCTGACTCTGATAGACTATCCTGATGCTGCGTTAGTACTTTGCGTCCTTCCTGGATTAAATCAAACCCTCCCTCCTCGAGGCAAGTGCGCACCATCAAAAAGACAAGCCACAAAGGAAGAAGCAATGCAAGCAACCAATAAATATCTAAATCTACAGTGAACAGCATACCGGGGGATATTTACCGACGTCTCCTCTCCGCGTGTTGAGTTCTGGCTCCAATTCGGCCTCTCGCGCGGGTCCCGTCCCAGGTTGGTTCCCGGGTTTCAGCACCAGTTGTAGCGACCGTCTACTCGACCAGCGAGGAAAAACGACCACCACACCAGGAGTCTTCTCAGATCACGCTTTATTGGAGAGCCTTTTAGTTGTAGGAGAGCTTGGGCGCGAGAGAGCGTGCACCCGGAACATGGCCACTTATATAGGAGAATCGGAACACGGGTCTTTCTATTGTTGGTCGCCTGCCTTTCACCGTCACCAGGTGTCATGGGATTGGCTGGGGACTCTACCTGGCTCGCGCACGCGCACAGCCCAGGCGTCCCGCCAAGCACCGTCTGGGGTGGTTACCTCAAAGCTGCAAGGGAGTGGGCGGAGTCTTGCCTCGGCTCCCTACATAGGGTGAGGTTTAAGGTTAGGTTTAGGGTTAGGTTTAGAGTTGTGAGGGTGAGGGTGCGGGTGAGTATGAGGGTTAGGGTTAGGTTTCTAGTAAGGCTTGTGGATAGGCTTAGGGTTTGGCTGAGGGTGAGGGTGAGTTTGAGGGTTAGGGTTAGGGTGAGGGTTTCAGATAGGGTTATAGGGAGTGTTAGGATGAGGGTTAGGGTTAGGATTAGGGTTAGGGTGAGGGCTAGGGTGAGGGTGAGGTTAAGGGTTAGGGTTAGGGTGAGGTTTAGGGTTAGGGTTAGGGTTAGGTTTAGGATGAGGGTGATTTTTAGGGTTAGAGTTAGGGTTAAGGTGAGGCTGAGTGTGAGGGTTAGGGTTAGGGTTAGGTTTAGGATTAGGGTAAGGTTAGGGTGAGTGTGAGGGTTAGGGTTAGGGTTAGGCTTAGGTTTTCACTGAGGGTGAGGGTGAGGGTGAGGGTTAGGGTTAGGGTGAGGGTTAGGATTAGGGTTAGGGTGAGAGTTAGTGTTCAGGTTAAGTTTAGGGTTAGGTTGAGGGTTAGGGTTAGTGTTAAGTTGAGCGTGAGGATTAGGGTTAGGTTGAGGGTTAGGTTTAGGGTTAGGGTTAGGGTGAGGTTTAGGGTTAGGGTTTGGGTGAGGCTTAGGATGAGGATTAGGGTTAGGATTAGGGTTAGGATGAGGGCTCGGGTGAGAATGAGGGTTAGTTTAGTGTTAGTGTGAGGTTTAGGTTTAGGGTTAGGGTTAGGGTGAGGCTTAGGATGAGGGTTAGGGTTAGGGTAAGTGTGAGGGTTAGGGTAAGGGTGAGGGTTAGGTTTAGGATCAGGGTTAGTGTGAGGTTGAGGATTAGGATTAGGATTATGCTTAGGGTTAGTGTTATTTTTAGGGTTAGGGTTAGGTTTAAATTTAAGGTGAGAGTGAGGGTTAGGGTTAGGATTAGGGCGAGGTTTTTAGTGTTACGCTTGGGGTTAGAGTTAGGGTTAGGGTGAGGTTAGTGTTTGGGTTAGTGTGAGGGTTAGTGTTAGGGTTATGGTATGGGTTACGATGAGGGTTGTGGTTACAGTTAGGGTTAGGATTAGGGTTAGGGTTATTTATGGTTAGGTTTACGGTTACGGTTAGGGTGAGGGTGAGTGTGAGGGTTAGGCTTAGGGTTAGGGTTAGGCTTAGGGTTAGGGTTAGGAGTAGGGTTAGGGTTAGGGTGAGGTTTAGGGTTTGGGTTACTTTAGAGTTAGGTTTAGGGTGAGGGTGAGGTTTAGGGTTAGATTTAGGGTTAGGGTGAGGGTTAGGGTGGGGGTTAGGGTGAGGGTAAGGATTAGGGTTAGGGTTAAGGTGGGGGTGACCATAAGGGTAAAGGTGAGGTTTAGGCCTAGGGTGAGGTTTACGGTAAGGGTGAGGGTTAGGGTTAGGTGAGGGTTAGGGTTAGGGTTAGGCTGAGGCTGAGTGTTAGATTGAGGATTAGTGTTAGGGTTAGTGTGAGATTTAAGGTGAGGGTGAGGGTTAGGGTTAGGGTTAGGGCTAGGGTGAATGTGAGGATTAGGGTTAGTGATAGGGTGAGGTTAGGGTTAAGGTGAGGGTTATGGTTAGGGTTAAGGTGAGTGTTTGTTTTAGAGTTAGGTTTAGGGTTAGGCTTAGGGTTAGGCTGAGGGTGAGGTTGAGGGTGAGTGTTAGGGTTAGGGTGAGTGTTAGGGTAAGGGTTAGACGGGGGTTACAATGAGGGTTAGGGTTAGGATTAGGTTTAGGATAAGGGCTAGGGTGAGGGTAATGTTTAGAGATAGGGTTCGGTTGAGGTTTAGGGTTAGGGTTAGGGTATGGGTTATGGTGAGTGTGAGATTTAGGGTTAGAGTTAGGGTTAGGGTGAAGCTGAGGGTGAAGGTTAGGTTTAGGCTTAGTGTTAGGGTTACCGTTGAGGTTAGGGTGAGGGTTAAGGTGAGATTGAGGGTTAGTGTTAGGGTTAGGATTAATGTTAGGGTTAGGTTTAGGGTTAGTGTTAGGATAAAGGTTAGAGTTAGGTATAGGCTTAGGGTTAGACTGAGGGTGAGGGTGAAGTGGAGGTTTAGGTTTAGGGTGAGGGTTAGGATTAGGGTTATGGGGAGGGTTAGGATGAGGGTTAGGGTTAGGATTAGGGCTAGGTTGAGGGCTAGGGTGAGGGTGAGGTTTAGGGTTAGGGTTAGGGTGAGGGTTAGGATGAGGGTTAGGTTTAGGGTTAGGGTTAGGGTGAGGGTTAGGATGAGGGTTAGGTTTAGTATTAGGGTTAGGGTGAGGGCTAGGGTGAAGGTGAGGGTTAGGGTAAACGTTGGGCTTAGGCTTAGGTTTAGGCTGAGCATACAGTTTAGGGTGAGGGTTAGCTTTAGGGTTAGGGTGAGGTTTAGTGTTAGGGTTAGGGATAGAGTTCGGGTTAGGGTGAGGGTGCGGTTTAGGGTTAGAGTTAGGGTTAGGTTTAGGGTGAGGGTTACGGTGGGGGTGACAGTAAGGGTAAAGTTGAAGATTAGGCTGAAGGTAAGGGTTACAGTAAGGGTGAGGGTTAGGGTTAGGGTGAGGGTTAGGGTTAGGTTTAGGGTGAGGGTGAGGTTTAGATTGAGGATTAGTGTTAGGGTTAGTGTGCGGTTTAGGGTGAGGATGAGGGTTAGGGTTAGGGTGAGGTTAGGGTGAGTGTGAGGGTTAGGGTTAGTGTTAGGTTGATGTTTAGGGTTAGGGTGATAGGGTTAGTGTTAGGGTGAGGTTGAGGGTTATGGTTAGTGTTAGGATTAATGTTAGGGTTAGGCTTAAGGTATGGGATAGGGTGAGGGTGAGAGTCAGGCTTAGGGTTTGATTAAGATTAGGGGTAGGTTGATTGTTAGGCTTAGGGTTAGGGATAGGGATAGGCTTAGGTTTAGGCTGAGGGTGAGGGTGAGGGTGAGGGTTAAGTTTAGGGTGAGGGATAGTGTTAGGTTTAGGGTGAGAGTTAGGTTTTGGGGTAAGTTTAGGGTTAGGGTGAGGGTTAGGGTAGGGGTTATAGTGAGGGTGAGTGTTAGGGTTAGGTTGAGTGTTAGGGTTAGGGTTAGGGTTAGGGTGAGGGTGAGTTTGAGGGTTAGGTTTATTTTTAGGGTGAGGGTTAGGATGAGTGTTAGGGATAGGATTAGGGTTAGGGTGAGGGCTAGCGTGAGGGTGAGGTTTAGGGTTAAGTTTAGGGTGAGGTTTAGGGTTAGGGTTAGGGTGAGGGTGAGGTTTAGGGTTAGAGATAAGGTTAGGGTGAGGCTGCGGGTGAGGGTTGGGTTAGGGTTAGGGTTAGGTTGAGGGTGAGTGTTAGGATTAGGGTTAGGGTAAGGGTTAGGGTTAGGATTAGTGTTATTGTTAGGGTTAGGGTTAGAGTTAAGGTGAGGTTGAGAGTGAGGGTGCCGGTGAGGGTTAGGTTTAGTGTTAGGGTGAGGTTTAGGGTTTGGGTTAGTGTTATGGTGAGGGTTAGGGTTACGGTAAGGGTGAGGGTTAGGGTTAGGGTGAGGTTTAGGCTTAGGATTAGGGTTAATGTGAGAGTGAGGGTTAGGATTAGGGTTAGGGTTAGGGTTGTTGTTAGGGTTAGGGTTACGGTTACAGTGAGGTTGAGGTTTAGGGTTAGAGTTAGGGTGAGGTTTTTAGTGTTAGTGTTAGGGTTAGAGATAGGGTTAGGGTGAGGGTGAGGTTTAGGGGTAGAGATAGGGTTAGGGTGAAGGTTAGGGTGAGGGTTAGGGTTAGGGTGAGGGTTAAGGTGGGGGTGACGGTAAGGGTAAAGTTTAGGGTTAGGCCTAAGGTGAGGGTTACGGTAGGTGAGGGTTAGGTTTAGGGTGAAGGTTAGTGTTAGGGTGAGGGTGAGGATGAGGGTTAAATTGAGGATTAGTGTTAGGGTTAGTGTGATGTTTAAGGTGAGGATGAGGGTAAGGGTTAGTGTGAAGGCTAGGGTGAGTTTGAGGATTAGGTTTGGTGTTAGGGTGAGGTTAGAGTTAGGGTGAGGGTTATGGTTAGTATTAGGGTTAGGGTTAAGGTTAGGGTAGGGTTAGGGTTAGGGTTAGGGTTACGGTTATTGTTAGGGTTAGGGTTAGGATGAGGTTTAGGTTTAGGATTAGAGTTAGGGTTAGTGTGAGTGTGAGGTTTAGGGTTAGAGTTAGGGTTAGGGTTAGGGTGAGCGTTAGGGTTAGGGTTAGGCTTAGGCTTTGGCTCAGGCTTAGCCCCAGCATATGGGTGAGTGTTAGGGTTCGGGTTAGGGTGAGGGTTAAGGTTAGGGTTAGGGTGAGGATTAGGATGAGGTTTAGGGTTAGGATTAGGGTTAGGCTGAGGGCTAGGGTGAGGGTTTGGCTGAGGGTTAGGGTTAGTGATAGGGTTAGGTTCAGGATTAGGTTTAGGGTGAGGGTGAATGTGAGGGTTAGAATTAGGGTTAGGTTTAGGCTTAGGGTTAGGGTGAAGGTTGGGGTTAGGGTTTTGTTAGGGTGAGGGTGAGGCTGAGGATTAGGGTTAGGTTGAGGGTTAGGTTTAGGTTTAGGGTTAGTGTTAGTGTTAGGGTTAGGGTTACAGTGAGGGTTAGGGTTAGGTTTAGAGTTATTGTTAGGGTTAATGTTAAGTTTACAATTACAATGAGGGTGAGGGTGAGGATAAGCGTTAGCATTATGGTGAGATTTAGTGTTAGGATTAGGGTTAGAGTTAGGGTTAGGGTGAGGATGAGGTTTAGGGGTAGAGTCAGGGTTAGGGTGAGGGTTAGGTTGAGGGTTAGGGTTAGGGTGAGGGTTAGGGTGGGAGTGACGGTACGGGTAAACGTGAGGGTTAGGCTGAGTTTGTGGGTTATCGTAAGGGTGAGGGTTAGGGTTAGGGTGAGAATTAGGGTTAGGGGTAGGATAAGGGTGAGGGTTAGATTGAGTATTAGTGTTAGGGTTAGTGTGAGGTTTAGGGTCAGGATGAGTGTTAGGGTTAGGCTGAGGGCTAGGGTGAGGGTGAGGGTTAGGGTTAGGGTTGAGGTGAGGTTTAGGGTTAGGGTGATGGTTAGGGTTAGTGTGAGGGTTAGTGTTAGGTTTAGTGTGAGTGTTCGGTTGAGGGTAAATGTTAGGGTGAGGTTTAAGATAAGGGTTAGTTTTAGAGTTAAGGTTACTGTTATTGTTAGTGTTAGTTTTAGGGTTATGGTTAAGGTGAGGGTGAGGGTTAGATTTAGTGTTAGGATGAGGTTTAGATTTAGGGTTAGGGTTAGAGTTAGGGTTAGGGTGAGAGTGAGGTTTAGGGTTAGAGTTAGGGTTAGTGTAAGGGTTAGGGTTAGGGTGAGGGTTAGGGTTAAGGCTAGGCTGAGGCTGAGGCTTAGGCTTAGGCTTAGGCCGAGCATGAAGGTGAGGGTTAGGGTTAGGTTTAGGGTGAGGGTTAGGGTTAGGGTTAGGGTGAGGGTTAGGATGAGGTTTAGGGTTAGGATTAGGGTTAGGTTGAGGGCTAGGGTGAGGCTTATGGTGAGGGTTTGGGTAATTTTAGGGTTATTTTTAGGATTAGGTTTAGGGTGAGGGTGAGTGTGAGGGTTAGGGTTAGGGTTAGGTTTAGGGTTACAGTGAGGGTTAGGATTAGTAGTAGGTTTAGGCTTAGGGTTAGGCTGAGGGTGAGGGTGGGGGTGAGGGTTAGGGTTAGGGTTAGGGTTTGTGTTATTGTTAGTATTAGTGTTAGAGCTACAGAGAGGGTGAGGGTGCGGGAGAGGGATAGGTTTAGGGTTAAGGTGGGGTTTAGGGTTAGGGTTAGGTTTATGGTGAGGGTGAGGTTTAGGGTTAGATATAGGGTTAGGGGGAGGGTTAGGGTGAGCGTTATGGTGAGGCTTAGTGTTAGGGTTAGGGTGAGGGTGAGGCTTAGGTTGAGGTTTAGGGTTAGGGTTAGGGTTAGTGTGAGGGTTTGTGTTAAGGTTAGGGTTAGTGTTTGAGTGAGGGTAAGTGTTAGGGTGAGGGTTTGGGTTAGGGTCAGTGTTATGGTTTTGGTGAGGTTTCGTGTTAGGTTTAGGGGTAGGGTTACGGTGAGGGTGAGGCTTAGGGTCAGAGTGAGGCTGAGGGTGAGGGTTAGGGCTACGGTTATTTTTAGGGTTACGGTTAAGGTGATGGTTAGTGTGAGGGTTAGGGTTAGGATTAGGAATAGGCTTAGGGTTAGGGTGAGTGTGAGGTTTAGGGTTAGGGTTAGAGTTAGGCTTAGGGTTAGGCTGAGGGTGAGGGTGAGGGTGAGGGTTAGGGTTAGGGTGAGGTTTAGGGTTAGGGTTAGGGTGAGAGTTAGAGTTCCGGTTAAGTTTAGGGTTAGGGTGAGGGTTAGGGTATGGGTTAAGGTGAGGTTGAGGGTTAGGGATAGGTTGAGCATTAAGGTTAGGTTAGGGTTAGCGTGAAGGTGAGTGTGAGGCTTAGGGTTAGTGTTAGGGTGAGATTGAGGGTGAGGGTTCGGGTTATTGTTAGGGTGAGGGTTAGGATGAGTGTTAGGGTTAGGATTAGGGTTAGAGTGATGGCTAGCATGAGGGTGAGGTTTAGGGTTAAGGTTACGGTGAGGTTTAGCGTTAGGGTAAGGGTTAGGGTTAGGGTGAGGGAGAGCTTTAGGGTTAGATTTAGGGTTAGGGTGAGGCTGAGGGTGAGGGTTGGTTTAGGGTTAGGGTTAGGTTGAGGGTGAGTGTTAGGATTAGGGTTAGGTTTAGTGTTAGTGTTAGGGTTAGGGTTAGGTTTAGGCTTAGGGTTAGGCTTCGGCCGAGGATGAGGGGGATGGTTAGTGTTAGGGTTAGAGTGAGGTTTAGGATGAGGTTTAGGGTTAGGATTGCGTTTAGGGTGAGGGTTAGGGTGAGGGTTAGGGTTAGGGATAGGATTAGGTTTAGGATTTCGGGTAGGGTGAGTGTGAGTGTGAGGGTTAGGCTAAGGGTTAGGGTTAGGCTTAGGGTTAGGGTGAGGGGTAAGGTTAAGGTTTGGGTTAGGGTGAGGGTGAGACTGAGGCTGAGGATTAGGTTTAGGTTTAAGGTTTGTTTTAGGGTTAGGGTTAGGGTTAGGGTTAGGGTTATGGTTAGGGTTAAAGGGAGGGTTAGGGTTAGGGTTAGGCTGAGGGTGAGGTTGTGGGTGAGGATTAGGTTTAGGGTTAAGTTTAGGGTTAGTCTTATTGCTAGTGTTATGTTTAGGGTTAAGTTTTCAGTGAGGGTGAGTCTGAGGGTGAGGGTTATGTTTAGGGTTAGGGTTAGGGTTAGTGTTGTTAGGGACAGGGTTAGAGTTAGGGTGAGTTAGAGTGTGAGGGTGAGGGTTAGGGTTAGGGTGAGTTTTAGGGTTAGGGTGAGGGTGAGGTTTAGCGTTAGAGTTAGGGTTTGGGGGAGGGTTTGGGGGAGGTTTAGGGTTTGGGTTAGTGTTAGGGTTAGGGTGAGGGTGAGGGTTAAGTTGAGGTTTAGGGATAGGGTTAGGTTTAAGATTAGGGTTAGGGTGAGCATGAGTGTGAGGGTTAGGGTGAGGGTGAGGCTTAGGCTTAGGGTTAGGCTGATGGTGAGGGTGGGGGTGAGGATTAGGGTAAGGGTGATGGTTAGGGTTACGCTTAGTTTTATTTTTGGAGTTAGCGTTAGAGTTATGGTGAGGGTGAGGGTGCGGGTGAGGGTTAGTGTTAGGGTTAGGGTGGGGTTTAGGGTTAGGTTTAGGGTTAGGGTTAGGTGGAGGGTGAAGTTTAGGGTTAGATACATGGTTAAGGGGAGGGTTAGGTTGAGGGTTAGGGTTAGAGTTTGTGTTAGGGTTAGGTTGAGGGTGAGGGTTAGTGTTAGGGTTAGGGTGGGGTTTAGGGTTAGGGTTAGGGTTAGGGTTAGGTGGAGGGTGAAGTTTAGGGTTAGATACATGGTTAGGGGGAGGGTTAGGTTGAGGGTTAGGGTTAGAGTTTGTGTTAGGGTTAGGTTGAGGGTGAGGGTTAGGGTTAGGGTTAAGGCTAGCGTGAGGTTTAGGGTTAGGGTTAGGGTTTGGTTTAGAGTTATGGTGAGGGTGAGGGTGCGGGTGAGTGTGAGGGTTAAGGTTACGTTTCAGGTAAGGCTTGTGGTTAGGCTTAGGTTTAGGCTGAGGGTGAGGGTGAGTGTGAGGGTTAGGGTTAGGGTGAGGGTTTCAGATAGGGTTATAGGGAGGGTTAGGATGAGGGTTAATGTTAGGAGTAGGGTTAGGGTGAGGGCTAGGATGAGGGTTAGGTTTAGGGTTATGGTTAGGGTGAGGTTTAGGTTTAGGGTTAGGATTAGTGTTAGGGTGAGAGTGGGATTTAGGGTTAGAGTTAGGGTTAAGGTGAGGCAGAGGTTGAGGTTTAGGGTTAGGGTTAGGATTATGATTAGGGTAAGGGTAAGGTAAGTGTGAGGGTTAGGGTTAGGGTGAGGGTTAAGGTTAGGGTTAAGGTGAAAGTTAGGGTTCAGGTAAAGTTTAGGGTTAGGGTGATGGTTAGAGTTAGTGTTAAGTTGAGCGTGAGGATTAGGGTTAGGTTGAGGGTTAGGTTTAGGGTTAGGTTTAGGGTGAGGTTTAGGGTTAGGGTTAGGGTGAGGGTTAGGATGAGAAGTAGGGTTAGGATTAGGGTTAGGATGAGGTCTAGGTTGAGGGTGAGGGTTAGGTTTAGTGTTAGGGTGACTTTTAGTGTTAGGGTTAGGGTTAGGGTGAGGGTTAGGATGAGGTTTAGGGTTAGAGTAAGTGTGAGGGTTAGGGTTAGGTTGAGTGTTAGGTTTAGGATTAGGGTTAGTGTGAGTTTGCGGATTAGGATTATGGTTAGGTTTAGGGTTATTGTTAGGGATAGGGTTAGGGTTACGATTATGGTGAGGTTGAGGTTTAGGGTTAGGGTTAGGGTGAGGTTTTTAGTGTTTCGGTTAGGGTTAGACTTAGGGTTAGCGTGAGGTTCGGGTTACTGTGAGGGTTAGTGTTAGGGTTAAGTTTTGGGTTACGGTGAGGTTTATGGTTAGGGTTAGGGTTAGGATTAGGGTTAGGGTTATTGTTATGGTTAGGTTTAGGGTTACGGTTAGGGTGAGGGTGAGTGTGAGGGTTAGGCTTAATGTTAGGTTTAGGCCTAGGGTTAGGGTTAGGGTTAGGATTAGGGTTGGGGTTAGGGTGAGGTTTAGGTTTTGGTTTACTTTATAGTTAGGTTTAGGGTGAGGGTGGGATTTAGGGTTAGAGTTAGGGTTAGGGTGAGGGTTAGGGTGGGGGTTAGGGTTAGGGTTCGGATTAGGCTGAGGTTTAGACTGAGGATTAGTGTTAGGGTTAGTGTGAGATTTAGGGTGAGGGTGAGGGTTAGGGTTAGGGTGAGGGTGAGGATTAGGGTTAGTGTTAGGATTAGGCTGAGGGTGAGGTTGAGGGTAAGGGTTAGGGTTAGGGTGAGTGTTAGGGTTAGGGTTAGGGGGAGGGTTAGGTTGAGGGTAGGGTTAGGATTAGGGTTAGTGTAAGGGCTAGGGTAAGGGTAGGTTTAGAGTTAGGGTTAGGGTCAGGTTTAGGGTTAGGGTTAGGCTAAGGGTTATGGTGAGGGTGAGGTTTAGGGTTAGAGTAAGTTTAGGGTGAGGCTGAGGGTGAGGGTTAGGGTTAGGCTTAGTGTTAGGGTTAGGGTTCTGGTGAGGGTTAAGGTGAGATTGAGGGTTAAGGTTAGGGTTAGTTTTAGGCTTAGGAGTAGGCTGAGTGTGAGGGTGAAGCTGAGTGTTACGGTTAGGGTGAGGGTTAGGGTTAGGGTTATGGGGAGGGTTAGTATGAGGGTTAGGGTTAAGATTAGGGCTAGGGTGAGGGCTAGGGTGAGGGTGAGGTTTAGGGTTAGGTTTAGGTTGAGGTTTAGTGTTAGGGATAGAGTGAGGGTTAGGATGAGGGTTAGCTTTAGGATTAGGGTTAGCATGAGGGCTAGGGTGAGGTTGATGGTTAGGGTAAGGGTTAGGCTTAGGCTTAGGTTTAGGCTGAGCATGTGGTTGAGGGTGAGGATTACCTTTAGGGTTCGTTGAGGATTAGTGTTAGGGTTAGGGATATAGTTCGGGTTAGGGTGAGGGTGAGGTTTAGGGGTAGAGTTGGGGTTAGGATGAGGGTTAGGTTTAGGGTGAGGGTTAGGGTGGGGGTGACGGTAAGGGTAAATGTGAAGTTTAGGCTGAGGGTGAGGGTTACGGTAAGGGTGAGGGTTAGGGTTAGGGTGAGGGTTAGGGTTAGGGTTAGGGTGAGGGTGAGGCTTAGATTGAGGATTAGTGTTAGGGTTAGTGTCGGGTTTAGGATGAGGATGAGGTTTAGGGTTAAGGTGAGGGTAGGGTTAGGGTTAGGGTGAGGGTAGGTTGAGTGTGAGGGTTAGGGTTAGGGTTAGGATGAGGGTTAGGGTTAGGGTGATGGTTAGTGTTAGTGTTAGTGTGAGGTTTAGGGTTAGGTTTAGGGTTAGGATTAATGTTAGGGTGAGGCTTAGGGTGAGGGTGAGAGTCAGGGTTAGGGTTTGATTGGGATTTGGGTTAGGGTGAGTATGAGGGTTAGGGTTAGGGATAGGGATAGGCTTAGGTTTAGGCTGAGCGTGAGGGTGAGTGTGAGGGTTAGAGTTAGGGTGAGGGATAAGGTTAGGGTGGGAGTTAGGGTTTGGGTTAAGTTTAGGGTTAGGGTAGGGGTTACAGTGAGGGTGAGGGTTAGGGTTAGGGTTAGGTTGAGGTTTAGGGTTAGGTTTAGGGTTAGGGTAAGGGTGAGGGTTAGGGTTAGGGTTATTTTTAGGATGAGGTTTAGGATGAGTGTTAGGGTTAGGATTAGGGTTAGGGTGAGGGCTAGCGTGAGGGTGAGGTTTAGGGTTAAGGTTAGGGTGAGGTTTAGGGTTAGAGGTAGGGTTAGGGTGAGGCTGAGGGTGAGGGTTGGGTTAGGGTTAGGGTTATGTTGAAGGTGAGTGTTAGGATTAGGGTTAGGGTTAGGGTTAGGGTTAGGTTTAGGGTTAGGATTAGTGTTATTGTTAGGGTTACGGTTAGAGTTAAGGTGAGGTTGAGGGAGAGGGTGTGGGTGAGGGGCAGGTTTATTGTTAGGGTGAGTGTTAGGGTTAGGGTTAGTGTTAGGGTGAGGGTTAGGATGAGGGTTAGGGTTACGCTAAGGGTGAGGGTTAGGGTTAGGGTGAGGGTTAGGGTCAGGATTAGTGTTAATGTGAGGTTGAGGGTTAGGATTAGGGTTAGGGTTAGGGTTATTGTTAGGGTTAGGGTTACGGTTACAGTGAGGTTGAGGGTTAGGGTTAGAGTTTGGGTGAGGTTTTTAGTGTTAGGTTTAGGGTTAGAAATAGGGTTAGGGTGAGGGTGAGGTTTAGGGGTAGAGTTAGGGTTAGGGTGAAGGTTAGGGTGAGGGTTAGGGTTAGGGTGAGGGTTATGGTGGGGGTGACGGTAAGGGTAAAGTTGAGGGTTAGGGCAAGGGTGAGGGTTACAATAGGGTGAGGGTTAGGTTTCCGGTGAGGATTAGGGTTAGGGTGAGTCTGAAGGTGAAGGTTAGATTGAGGATTAGTGTTAGGGTTAGTGTGAGTTTGAGGGTGAGGATGAGGGTTAGGCTTAGGGTGAGGGCTAGGGTGAGGGTGAGGATTAGGTTTAGTGTTAGGGTTAGGGTGAGGGTTATGGTTAGGGTTAGGGCTAGGTTTAGGTTTAGTGTTAGGGTTAGGGTTTGGTTAGGGTAGGGTTAGGGTAAGGGTTTTTGTTAGGGTTATTATTAGGGTTAGAGTTAGGATGAGGTTTAAGTTTACATTTCAGTTTAGAGTTAGGATTAGTTTGAGGGTGAGGTTTAGGGTTAGAGTTATGGTGAGTGTTAGGGTTAGAGTTAGGTTGAGCGTTAGGGTTATTGTTAGGCTTAGGCTTTGGCTTAGACTTAGGCCCAGCATGTGGGTGAGGGTTAGGGTTAGGGTTAGGGTGAGGGTTAATTTTAGGGTTAGGGTGAGGATTAGGATGAGGTTTAGGGTTAGGATTAGGGTTAGGCTGAGGGCTAGGGTGAGGGTGAGGGTGAGGGTTAGGCTTAGGGATAGGGTTAGGTTTAGGTTAGGTTAAGGGTGAGGGTGAATGTGAGGGTTAGAATTAGGGTTAGGGTTTGGCTTAGGGTTAGGGTGAAGGTTAGGGTTAGGGTTTGGTTAGGGTGAGGGTGAGGCTGAGGATTAGGGTTAGGTTTAGGGTTAGGTTTAGGTTTAGTTTTAATGTTAGTGTTAGGATTAGGGTTACAGTGAGGGTTAGGGTTAGGTTTAGGGTTATTGTTAGGGTTAGGGTTAGGGTTACAGTTACAATGAGGGTGAGGGTTAGGATTAGCGTTAGCATTATGGTGAGATTTAGTGTTAGTGTTAGGGTTAGAGTTAGGGTTAGGGTGAGGATGAGGTTTAGGGGTAGAGTCAGGGTTAGGGTGAGTGTTAGGTTGAAGGTTAGGGTTAGGGTGAGGGTGAGGGTGGGGGTGATGGTACAGGTAAACTTAAGGGTTAGGCTGAGTGTGTGGTTTATTGTAAGAGTGAGGGTTAGGGTTAGCATGAGATTTAGGGTTAGCGGTAGTGTGAGGGTGAGTTTTAGATTGAGGATTATTGTTAGGGTTAGTGTGAGGTTTAGGGTTAGGATGAGTGTTAGGGTTAGGGTGAGGGCTATGGTGAGGGTGAGGGCTAGGGTTAGGGTTAGGGTGAGGTTTAGGGTTAGGGTGATGGTTAGATTTAGGGTGAGGGTTAGTGTTAGGGTTAGGGTGAGTGTTCGGTTGAGGGTAAATATTAGGGTGAGGCTTATGGTAAGAGTGAGGGTTAGGGTTAGGTTTATTGTTAGGGTTAGGTTTAGGGTTATGGTTAAGTTGAGTGTGAGGGTCAGGGTTAGATTTAGTGTTCGGGTGAGGTTTAGGTTTAGGGTTAGGTTTAGAGTTAGGGTTAGGGTGAGAGTGAGGGTGAGGGTTAGGGTTAGTGTTAGGTGAGGGTTAGGATGAGGGTTAGGGTTAGGATTAGGGTGAGGGTGAGGTTGAGGTTTAGGGTGAGGTTTAGGGTTAGGGTTAGGGTTAGGGTGAGGGTAGGTTTAGGATTAGAGTTAGGGTTAGGGTGAGGCTGAGGGTGAGGGTTAGGGTTAGGGTTAGTGTTAGAATTAGGGTTAGGGTGAGGTTTCGGGTTAGGATGAGCATTAGGGTTAGGTTTAGGGTTAGGATGAGGGCTAGGGTGAGGTTGAGGGTTAGGGTTAGTGTTAGTGTGAGGTTTATGGTTAGCGTTAGGGTTAGGGTGAGGGTTTGGATGAGAGTTAGGATTACAGTGAGGGTGAGGTTTAGGGTTAGTTTGAGGGTTAGGGTTCGGATTAGGGTTAGGGTGAGGGTGAGTGTTAGGATTAGGGTTAGGCTTAGGTTTAGGGTTAGGATTAGTGTTATTGTTAGGGATAGGTTTAGATTTATGGTAAGGGTGAGGGTGAAGTTTAGGGTTAGAGTTAGGGTGAGGTTTATGGTTAGTGTTAGGATTAGGGTTAGGGTGAGGGTGAGGTTTAGGGTTAGATTTAGGGTTAGGGTGAGGATTAGGGTTAGGATTGGGGTGAGAGTTTGGGTTCCGCTTAAGTTTAGGGTGAGAGTGAGGGTTAGGGTTAGGTTGAGGGTTAGGATTAGGGATAGTGTGATGGTTAGAGTTAGGGTTAGGTTTAGGGTTAGGATGAGGTTTAGAGTTAGGATTAAGGTTAGAGTGAGGACTAGGATGAGGTTGAGGGTTAGTGTTAGGGTTATGGTGAGGGTTTGGATGAGGGTTAGGGTTACAGTGAGGGTGAGGATTAGGGTTAGGTTGAGCGTTAGCATTAGGATTAGGGTTAGGTTGAGGTTGAGTTTTAGGATTAGGGTTAGGCTTAGGGTTAGGTTTAGGTTTAGGATTAGTGTTATTGTTAGGTTTAGGTTTAGATTTATGGTAAGGTGAGGGTGAGGGTGAGGGTGAAGGTTAGGGTTAGGGTTAGGGTGAGGTTTATGGTTAGGGTTAAGATTAGGGTTAGGGTGAGGGTGAGGTTTAGGGTTAGATTTTGGGTTAGGGAGAGGGTTAGTTCGAGGGTTAGGGTTAGGGTTAGGGTTAGGGTTAAGGGTAAGTTGATGGTTATGTTGAGGTTTTGGGTTAGGATTAGTGTTAGGGTTAGGATTAGGGTTAGGGTGAGGGTGAGTGTGAGGGTTAGGGTTAGGGTTAGGCTTAGGCTTAGGGTTAGGCTGAGCGTGAGGGCGGGGGTGAGGATTAGGGTTACGGTGATGGTTAGGGTTAGGGTTAGGTTTAGGGTTAGAATGAGGGTTAGGGTTAGGATTAAGGTTAGGGTGAGGGCCTGGGTGAGGGTGAGGATTAGGGTAAGGCTTAGGCTTAGGGTTAGGCTGAGCTTGAGGTTGAGGCTGAGGGTTTTGGTTAGAGTGATGGTTAGGTTTACGGTTATGGTGAGGGATTGTATGAGGTTTAGTGTTAGGGTGTGGGTTAGGGTGATTATGATGGTAACGGTAAAGGAGATGTTTTGGCTGAGCGTGAGTGTTAAGATAAGGGTGAGGGTTAGGGTTATTTTTCAGGTTAGGGTAAGGGTTAGTGTTAGGGTTAGGGTGAGGGTTAGATTGAGGATTCAGTTTGGGGTTAGTGTGAGGTTTAGGGTGAGGATGAGGGTTAGGGTTAGGGTGAGGGTGAGGGATAGAATTAGGGTTAGGGTGAGGGCTAAGTGAGGGTGAGGTTTAGGTTTAGGGTTAGGGTGAGGGCTAGGGTGAGTGTTAGGGTGAGGTTTAATGTTAGGGATAGTGTTAGGTTTAGGATTAGGTTTAGGGTGAGGGTGAGTGTGAGGGTTAGGGTTAGGGTTAGGATTAGGCTTAGGGTTAGGGTGTGGACTAGGGGTAGGGTTAGTGTTAGGGTTAGGGTGAGGGTTAGGGTTAGGGATAGGGTTAGGCTTTGGGTTAAGCTGAGGGTGAGGGTGGGGTTTGGTTTAGGTTATTGTTAGTGTTATGGTTAGGGTTAAGTTTGCAGTGAGGGTGAGGCTGAGGGTGAGGGTTATGGTTATGGTTAGGGTTTGGGTTAATGTTATTATTAGGGTTAGGGTTAGAATTACGGTGAGGTTGAGGGTGAGGGTGAGGGTTAGGGTTAGGGTGAGGTTTAGGTTGAGGTTTAGGTTTAGGGTTAGGTTTAGTGTTAGGGTGAGGGTGAGGTTTAGGGTTTGATATAGGGTTAGGGGAGGGTTAGGGTGAGGGTTAGGGTTAGGGTTAATGTTAGGCTTAGGGTGAGGGTGAAGGTTAGGTTGAGGTTAAGGGTTAGGGTTAGTGTGAGTGTTAGTATTAGGGTTAGAGTTAGTGTTAGGGTTAGGGTAATTGTTAGGGTGAGCGTTTGGGTTAGGGTGAGGGTTATGTTTAGGGTGAGGGTTAGGGGTCGGGTGAGGGTTATTGTTAGGGTTAGGGTTAGGGTTACGGTTACAGTGAGGGTGAGAGTGAGGGTTAGGTTTAGGATGAGGTTTAGTGTTATGTTAGGGTTAGAATTAGGGTTAGGGTGAGACTGAGGTTTATGTTTACAGTTAGGCTTAGTGTTAGTTTTAGGTTTAGGGTGAGGGTTAGGGTTAGGCTTAGGCTTCGGCTTAGGCTTAGGTCGAGCATGAGGTTGAGGGTGAGGGTTAGGATGAGGTTTAGGGTTAGGATTAGGGTTAGGGTTAGGTCTAGGGTGAGGGTTAGTTTGAGGGTTAGGGTTAGGGATAGAGTCAGGTTTAGGATGAAGGTTAGGTTGAGGTTGAGTGTGAGGGTTAGGGTTAGGGTGAGGATTAGGCTTAGGGTTAGGGTGAGGGTTAAGATTAGGGTTTGTGTTATGGTGAGGGTGAGGCTGAGAATTAGGGTTTGGTTTAGGGTTAGATTTAGGGTAAGGTTTAGGGTTAGGGTTAGGGTTCTGGTGCGGGTTTGGGTTAGGGTTAGGGTTAGGCTTAGGGTTAGGCTGAGGGTGAGGGTGGGGGTGAGGGTGAGGGTTAGGGTTAGTGTTAGGGTGAGGGTTAGGATGAGGGTTAGGGTTAGGATTAGGGTGAGGGTGAGGTTTAGGGTGAGGGTGAGGTTTAGGGTTAGGGTTAGGGTTACGGTGAGGGTGAGGTTAGAGTTAGGTCTCGGGTGAGGCTGAGGGTGAGGGTTAGGGTTAGGGTTAGTGTTAGATTTAGGGTTAGGGTGAGGGTTAATGTGAGGGTGAGGGTTAGGCTTAGGGTTAAGAGTAGGATTAGGGTAAGGGTTAGGGTGAGTGTAAGGGTTAGGGTGCGTGTGTGGGTTGTTTAGGGTCAGGCTTTGGCTTAGGTTTAGGCTGAAGGTGAGGGTTAGGTTTAGGGTGAGTGTTAGGGTTAGGGTTAGGGTGAGGGTTAGGCTGAGGGTGAGGGTTAAGCTCAGGTTTAGGATTAGGATTAGGTTAAGGTTTAGGGTGAGTGTGAGGGTTAGGGTTAGGGGTATGCTTCAGCTTAGGGTAAGGCTGAGGGTGAGGGTGAGGGTGAGGGTTAGGGTTAGGGTGAGGGTTAAGGTTAGGATTAGGGTGAGTGTTTGGGTTCGGTTTAAGTTTAGGGTTAGGGTGAGTGTTAGGGTTAGGTTGAGGGTTAGGGTTAGGGATAGTGTGATGGTTAGGATGAGGGTTAGGGTTAGGTTTATGGTTAGGATTAGGGCTAGGGTGAGGTTGAGGGTTAGGTTAGTGTTAGGGTGAGGTTTATGGTTAGAGTTAGGGTTAGGGTGAGGGTTTGGATGAGAGGATTACAGTGAGGGTGAAGTTTAGGGTTAGTTTGAGGGTTAGGGTTAGGATTAGGGTTAGGGTGAGGGTGAGTGTGAGGGTTAGGGTTAGGCTTAGGCTTAGGATTAGGGTTAGGCTGAGGGGGAGGGTGGGGGTGAGGATTAGGGTTAGGGTGATGGTTAGGTTTAGGGTTAGGGTGAAGGTTAGAATGAGGGTTAGGATTAGGATTAGGGTTAGGGTGAGGGCTAGGGTGAGGGTGAGGATTAGGGTTATGCTTAGGCTTAGGGTTAGGCTGAGCTTGAGGTTGAGGGTGAGGCTTTTGGTTAGGGTGAGGGTTAGTATGAGGTTTAGGGTTAGGGTGTGGGTTAGGGTGAGGGTTTGGATTAGGGTTAGGGTTACAGTGAGGTTGAGGATTAGGGTTAGGTATAGGGTTAGGGTTAGGGTTAAGGTTAGGGTGAGGGTGAGTTTTAGGATTAGGGTTAGGCTTAGTTTTAGGGTTAGGTTTAGGGTTAGGTTTAGTGTTATTGTTAGGGTTAGGGTTAGATTTATGGTAAGGGTGTGGGTGAGGGTGAGGGTTAAGTTTAGGGTTAGAGTTAGGGTGAGGTTTATGGTTAGTGTTAGGATTAGGGTTAGGGTGAGGGTGAGGTTTAGGGTTAGATTTAGGGTTAGGGTGAGGATTAGGGTTAGGATTAGGGTGAGAGTTTGGGTTCAGCTTAAGTTTATGGTTAGGGTGAGGGTTAGGTTTAGGTTGAGGATTAGGTTTAGGGATAGTGTGATGGTTAGAGTGAGAGTTAGGGTTAGGGTTAGGATGAGGATTAGAGTTAGGATTAAGGTTAGGGTGAGGACTAGTGTGAGGTTGAGGGTTAGTGTTAGGGTTATGGTGAGGGTTTGGATGAGGGTTAGGGTTACAGTGAGGGTGAGGATTAGGGTTAGGTTGAGGGTTAGCGTTAGGATTAGGGTTAGGTTGAGGGTGAGTGTTAGGATTAGGTTTAGGCTTAGGGTTAGGTTTCAGTTTAGGGTTAGCATTACTGTTATTGTTAGGGTTAGGGTTAGATTTATGGTAAGGTGAGGGTGAGGGTGAGGGTGAAGGTTAGGGTTAGGGTTAGGGTGAGGTTTATGGTTAGGGTTAGGATTAGGGTTAGGGTGAGGGTGAGGTTTAGGGTTAGATTTTGGTTTAGGGGGAGTGTTAGTTCAAGGGTTAGGGTTAGGGTTAGGGTTAAGGGTAGGTTGATGGTTATGTTGAGGTTTTGGGTTAGGATTAGGGTTAGGGTTAGGATTAGGGTGTGGGTTAGGGTGATTATGATGGTAAGGGTAAAGGAGAGGTTTTGGCTGAGGGTGAGTGTTAAGATATGGGTGAGGGTTAGGGTTATTTTTCGGGTTAGGGTAAGGGTTAGTGTTAGGGTTAGGGTGAGGCTAAGATTGAGGATTCGGTTTAGGGTTAGTTTGAGGTTTAGGGTGAGGATGAGGGTTAGGGTTAGGGTGAGGGTGAGGGATAGAATTAGGGTTAGGGTGAGGGCTAGGGTGAGGATGAGGTTTAGGTTTCGGGTTAGGGTGAGGGCAAGAGTGTGTGTTAGGTTGAGGTTTAGTGTTAAGGATAGGGTTAGGTTTAGGGTGAGGGTGAGTGTGAGGGTTTGGGTTAGGGTTAGGATTAGGCTTAGGGTTAGGGTCAGGATTAGTGTTAGGGTTTGGGTCAGGGTGAGGTTTAGGGCTAGGTTTAGGGTTAGGATTAGTGTGAGGGTGAGATTTAGGTTTAGATATAGAGTTAGGGTTAAGGTTAGTGGGAGGGTTATGGTTAGGGTTAGTGTTAGGCTTAGGTTAAGGGTGAGGGTTAGGTTGAGGTTAAGGGTAAGGGTTAGGTTAGTGTTAGTGAGAGGGTTAGTGTTAGGGTTAGGGTTAGTGTTAGGGTTATTGTTAGGGTTAGGGTTAGGGTTATGGTTACAGTGAGGGAGAGAGTGAGGGTTAGGGTTAGGGTTAGGATGAGGTTTAGGGTTATGTTAGGGTTAGAATTAGGGTTAGGGTGAGAGTGAGGTTTAGGTTTAGAGTTAGGCTTAGTGTTAGTTTTACGGTTAGGGTGAGGGTTAGGGTTAGGCTTAGGCTTAGGCTTAGGCTTAGGCTTATGCCGAGCATGAGGTTGAGGGTGAGGGTTAGGATGAGGTTTAGGGTTAGGATTAGGTTTAGGGTTAGGGCTAGGGTGAGGGTTAGGTTGAGGGTTAGGGTTAGGGTTAGAGTTAGGTTTAGTATTAAGGTTAGGGTGAGGTTGAGTGTGAGGGTTAGGGTTAGGGTTAGGATTAGGCTTAGGGTTAGGGTAAGGGTTAAGATTAGGGTTTGGGTTTTGATGAGGGTGAGGCTGAGGATTAGGGTTTGGTTTAGGGTTAGATTTAGCGTTAGGTTTAGGGTTAGGGTTAGGGTTATGGTGAGGGTTAGTGTTAGGGTTAGGGTTAGGGTTAGGCTGAGGGTGAGGGTGAGGGTGGGAGTGAGGATTAGGGTTAGATTTAGGGTTAGGTTTAGGGTTATTGTTAGTGTTATGGTTAGGGTTAAGTTTGCGGTGAGGGTGAGGCTGAGGTTGTGAGTTATGTTTAGGGTTAGGGTTAGGGTTAGTGTTATTGTTATTGTTAGGGTTAGGGTTAGAGTTACTGTGAGGTTGAGGGTGAGGGTGATAGTTTAGGGTTAGGGTGAGGTTTAGGGTGAGGTTTAGGGTTAGGTTTAGGTTTAGGTTTAGGGTGAGGGTGAGATTTAGGGTTAGAGTTAGGGTTAGGGGGAAGCTTAGGGTGAGGTTTAGGGTTAGGGTTAGTGTTAGGGTTAGGGTGAGGGTGAGGGTTAGGGTGAGGTTTAGGGATAGGATTAGTGTTAGGATTAGGGTTAGGGTGAGGGTGAGTATAAGGGTTAGGGTGAGGGTTACGCTTAGGCTTAGGGTTAGGATGAGGCTAAAGGTGGGTGTGAGGATTAGGGTTAGGGTGATGGTTAGGGTTCGGATTAGTGTTATTGTTAGAGTTAGGGTTAGAGTTCCAGTGAGGGTGAGGGTGCGGGTGAGGGTTAGCTTTAGGGTTAGTGCTTGGGTTAGGATTAGCGATAGGGTCATGGTAAGTGTTAGGGTGAGGGTTTGGGTTAGTGTGAGGGTTATGGATAGGGTTAGGGTGAGGTTTAGGGTTTGGGTTAGAGTTAGGTTTAGGGTGAGTGGTAGGGGGAAGTTTAGGGTTAGGGTTAGGGTTAGGATTAGGGTTAGGGTGAGGGTGAGTGTGTGTGTTAGGGTTAGGTTTAGGATTAGGCTTAGGTTTAGGCTCAGGGTGTGGTTGAGGATGAGGGTTAGGGTTAGGGTGAGCGTTAAGGTTCGGGTTACGTTTAGGTTTAGGGTGAGGGTTAGGGTAAAGGTTATGGTGAGGGTGAGGGTTAGGTTCGGGTTAGGGTGAGAGTGAGGATTAGCGTTAGGGTTAGGGTGAGAGTTAGGATGAGGGTTAGTTTTAGGATTAGGGTTAGAGTGAGGGCTATTTTGAGTGTGAGGTTTAGGCTTAGGGTTAGGGTGACATTTAGGGTTAGGGTAAGGGTTAGGGTTAGGGTAAGGATTAGGGTTAGGGTGAGGGTGAGGATTAGGTTTAGAGTTAGTGTTAGGTTGAGGCTGAGGGTGAGCATTAGGGTTAGGGTTAGATTTAGATTTAGGGTTAGGGTGAGGGTGAGGTTTAGGCTTAGGGTTAGGATTAGGATTAGGGTAAGCTTTCAGGTAAGTCTGAGGGTTAGGGTTAGGGTTAGGTTTAGGGTTAGGCTGAGTGTGAGCATGAAGGTGAGAGTTAGGGTTAGGGTGAGGTTTAGGGTTAGGGTTAGGGTGAGTGTTAGGGTTAGGTTGAGGGTTAGGTTTAGGGTTATGGTGAGGCTTAGGGTTAGGGTTAGGGTTAGGGTTAGGATGAGGATTAGGGTTAGGATTAGAGTTAGGGTGAGGGCCATGGTGAGGGTGAGTATTAGGGTTAGTGTTAGTGTGAGGTTTATGGTTAGGGTTAGGGAAAGTGTGAATGTTAGGATGAGGGTTAGGGTTACAGTGACATGAGCGTTAGTGTTAGGGTGGGGCTTAGGGTTAGAATTAGGGTTAGGGTGATGGTGAGGGTTAGGATTAGTGTTATGGTTAGGGTTAGGTTTAGGGTTAGGATTAGATTAGGTTAGGGTTAGGGTTAGATTTACTGTGAGAGTGAGGGTGAGGGTGAGGGTGAGAGTTAGGTTTAGGGTGAGGTTTAGGGTTAGGGTTAGGATTAGTGTTAAGGTGAGGGTGAGGTTTAAGGTTAGATGTAGGTTTAGGGGGAAGGTTAGATCGAGGGTTAGGGTTAGGGTTAGTGTTAGGGTTAAGGTTAGGGTGAGGGTGAGGGTGAGGTTTAGGGTTAGGTTTAGGGTTAGGGTTAGGGTGAGGGTGAGTGTGAGGGTTAGGGTTAGGGTTAGGCTTAGGCTTCGGGTTAGGCTGAGGTTGAGGGTGGGGGTGAAGATTAAGGTTATGGTGATGGTTAGGATTAGGGTTAGGTTGAGGGCTAGTGTGAGGGTGAGGATTAGTGTAAGGCTTAGGCGTAGGGTTAGGCTGAGCGTGAGGTTTTGGGTGAGTGTGAGGGTTAGGGTGATGGTTAAATTTACGGTTAGGGTGAGGGTTAGGATGAGGTTTAGGGTAAGGTTGAGGGTAAGGGTGAGGATGATGGTAAGGGTAAAAGTGAAGTTTACGCTGAGGGTTAGGGTTAATATAAGTCTGAGAGTTAGGGTTAGGTTTAGGGTTAGGAGAAGGGTTAGGTTTAGGCTTACGGTGAGGGTTAGATTGAGGATTAGGGTTAGGGTTATTGTGAGGTTTAGGGTGAGGATGAGGGTCTGGGTTAGGGTGAGGGTGAGGGTTAGAATTAGGGTTAGGGTGAAGGCTAGGGTGAGGGTGAGGGTGAAGTTTAGGGTTAGATATAGGGTTAGGGGGAAGTTTAGGGGGAGAGTTAGGGTTAGGGTCAGTGTTAGGGTTAGGGTGAGGGTGAGGGTTAGGTCGAGGTTAAGGTTTAGGGTTACGGTTAGGGTTAGTGTGAGTGTTAGGGTTAGGTTTAGAGTTAGTGTTAGGGTGAGGGTAAGTGTTTGGGTGTGGGTTTGGTTTAGGGTGAGGGTTATTGTTAGGGTGAGGGTTAAGGTTAGGGTTAGGGTTATTGTTAGGGTTAGGGTTACGGTTACGGTTACAGTGAGTGTCAGAGTGAAGTTTAGGGTTACGATTAGGATAAGGTTTAGGGTTAGGGTCAGGGTTAGAATTAGGGTTAGGCTGAGAGTGAGATTTAGGTTTAGAGTTAGGGTTAGTGTTAGTTTTAGGGTTAGGGTGAGGGTTAGGGTTAGGCTAAGGCTTAGGCTTAGGCTTAGGCCGAGCATGAGGTTGAGGGTGAGGGTTAGGGTGAGGTTTAGGGTTAGGATTAGGGTTAGTGTTAGGGCTAGGGTGAGGTTTAGGTTAAGGTTAAGGTTAGGGATAGCGTTAGTTTTAGGATTAAGGTTAGGTTGAGGTTGAATGTGAGGATTAGGGTTAGGTTTAGGATTAGGCTTAGGGTTAGGGTGAGGGTTAAGGTTAGGATTTGGGTTAGGGTGAGGGTGAGACAGGATTAGGGTTTGGTTTAGGGTTAGGTTTAGGGTTAGGTTTAGGTTTAGGGTTAGGGTTAGGGTTATGGTAAACTTTAGGGTTAGGCTCAGGCTTAGGTTTAGGGTTAGAGGTATGGTTAGGGGGACTGTTAGGTTGCGGTTTAGGGTTAGGGTGTTAGGGTTAGGGTGATTTATGAGGGTTAGGTTGAGGTTTAGGGATTGGGTTAGGTTTAGGATTAGGGTTAGGGTGAGGGTGAGTTGAGGGTTAGGTTGAGGGTTAGGCTTAGGCTTCGGGTTAGGCTGAGGGTGAAGCTGGGGTTGAGGATTAGGGTTAGGGTGATGGTTTTGTTTAGGGTTAGTGGTATTGTTAAGGTTAGGGTTAGATTTCCTGTGAGGGTGAGGGTGAGGGTCAGGGTTAGGGTTAGGCTTAGGGTGGGGATTAGGGTTAGGGTTAGGGTAAGGATTTGGGTGAGGGTGAGATTTAGTGTGAGATATAAGGTTAGGGGGAGGGTTAGGGGGAGGATTAGGGTTAGGGTTAGTGTTAGGGTTAGGGTGAGGGTTAGGTTGAGGTTTAGGGTTAGGGTTAGTGTTAGTTTGAGGGTTAGTGTTAGGGTTAGGGTTAGTGTTAGTGGGAGGGTAAGTGTTAGGGTGAGGGTTTGGGTTGGAGTGAGGGTTATGGTTAGGGTGAGGGTTAGGGATAAGTTTAGGGTTATTGTTAGGGTTAGGTTTAGGGTTAGCCTGAGTGTGATGATGAGAGTGAGGTTTATGGTTAGGCTTAGGGTTAGGCTTAGGGTTAGGGTGATGGTTAGGGTTAGTATAAGTGTTAGTGTTAGGGTTAGGGTGAGTGTTAGGTTGAGGGTAAATGTTAGGGTGAGGCTTTTGGTAAGGGTGAGGGTTAGGGTTAGGGTTAGAGTTATTGTTAGGGTTAAGTTTAAGGTTATGGTTAAAGTGAGGCTGAGGATGAGGGTTAGGTTTAGTGTTAGGATGAGGTTTAGGTTTAGGGTTAGGGTTAGAGTTAGGGTTAGGGTGAGAGTGAGGTTTAGGGTTAGAGTTAGGGTTAGTGTTAGCCTTAGGGTTTGGGTGAGGGTTAGTGTTAGGACAAGGCTTAGGCTTAGGCTTAGGCTTAGGCCCAGCTTGAGGGTGAGGGTTAGGGTTAGGGTGAGGGGGAGTTTTAGGTTAGGCTTAGTGTTAGGATTAGGGTGAGGTTAAGGGTTAGGGTGAGGGTTAAGGTTAGGTTAGGGTGAGGGTTAAGATGAGGGTTAGGGTTTCAGTGAGAGTGAGGGTTAAGGTTAGGGTGAGGGTTAGGGATAGGGTTAGGGTTAGGGTGAGGGTGATGGTTAGGATTATGGTTAGGGTTATTGTAAATGTTATGGTTAGGGTTACAATTCCAGTGAAGTTGAGGCTGATAGTGAAGTTTAGGGTTAGGGTAAGGGTTAGTTTTTGGGTTAGGATTAGTGGTAATGTTAGGGTTAGGGTTAGACTTACGATTTGGGTGAGGGTGAGGGTGAGGGTGAAGGTTAGGTTTAGGGTTAAGGTGAGGTTTAGGGTGAGGATGAGGGTTAGGGTGAGGGTTAGGGTTAGAATTAGGATTAGGTTGAGGGCTAGCGTGAGGGTGAGTGTTAGGGTTAGGGTTAAGTTTATGGTGAGGGTTAGGGTGAGGGGAAGGTTTAGGTTTAGGGGTAGGGTTAGGTTTAGTGTGAGGGTTTCGGTTAGGGTGAGAGTGAGGGTGAGGGTAAGGGTTATGGTGAGGGTTAGGGTAAGGGTGAGGGTTAGGGTTAGGATTAGGGATGGGTTTAGGGATAGGCTGAGGGTGAGGGTGAGGGTGAGGGTGAGGTTTAGGGTTAGAGTTATGGTTAGGGTGAGGTCTTGGGTGAGGGTGAGGGTTAGGGTGAAGGTGAGGGTTAGGGTGAAGGTGAGGGTGAGGGTGAGGGTCTTGGTTAGGTAATGGTTAGGGTTAGGGTGAGGATTAGTTGAGGGTTATGGTAAGGATGAGCTTGAGGTTTAGGGTGTGGGTGAGCGTTAGGATTAGGGTGAAGGTTTGGGTGATGGTGAGGGTTAGGGTGAGGTAGAAGGTTAGGTTTAGGGTTAGGTGAGGGTTAGTGTTAGGGTTAGGATTAGTGTGAGGGTTAGGATTAGGGTTAGGGTTAGGGTGAGGTTTAGGGTGAGGGTGAGGGTTAAGGTTAGGGTTAGGTTTGTGGTGTGGATAAGTGATAGCATGAGGGTTAGGGTGAGTGTTAGACTTAGCATTAGGGTTAGGGTGAGGGTTAGGGTGAGGATTAGGGTGAGTTTTAGGGTTAGGGTGAGGGTTAGGGTTAGGCTTAGCGTGAGGGTGACGGTGAGGGTGACGGTTAGGTTTAGAGTTATGGTGAGGATTCGGTTAAGTGTGAGGTTTAGGGTGAGGATGATGTTAAGTGTTAGGATGAGGGTTAGGGTGAGGGTGAGGGTTAGGGTTAAGGTTTGGGTTAGGGTGAGGGTTAGGGTGAGGGTTAGGGTTAGGGTTATGCTTAAGGTTAGGGTGTGGGTTAGGCTGAGGATTAGGGTTATGAATAGGGTGAGGGTTAGGGTGAGGGTGAGGGTTAGGTTTCGGGTGAGGGTTAGGGTTGTTATTAGGGTTAGGGTCAGATTTAGGGTGACAGTGAGGTTTTGGGTCAGGGTTAGGTTGAGGGTTAGAATTAGTGTTAAGGTGAGGGTTAGGGTAAGGGGTAGGGTTACGGTTAGGGTGAGGGTTAGGTTTATTGTGAGAGTTAGGGTTGGGGTTAGGGTTAGGATTAGTGTGATGGTAAGAATTAGCTGACAGGGTGACGGTGAGGTTTAGGGTTAGGAATAGTGATAGGATTAGCGTAAAGCTGAAGGTGAGGGTGAGGTTTAGGGTTAGGGTTAGGGTGAGGGCTTGGGTGAGGGTTAGGGTAAGGTTAAGAGTTAGTGTGAGAGTGATGGTAAGGGTAAAGGTGAGGGTTAGCCTGAGGGTGAGGGTTAAGATAAGGGTGAGGGTTAGGGTTAGGGTGAGGGTTACGTTAAGGGTTCGGGTTACTGTTAGGGTGAGGGTTAGATTGAGGATTAGGGTTAGGGTTAGGTTGAGGGTTAGGGTTAGAATTAGGGTTAGGGTGAGGCCTAGGGTGAGGGTGAGGTTTAGGTTAGGGTTATGGTTAAGGTTAGGGTGAGGTTTAGGGTTACTCTGAGGGTTAGGTTTAGTGTGAGGGTTAGTTTTAGAGTTATGGTTAGTGTTAGGTTGAGGGTAAGTGTTAGGGTGAGGGTTATGTTTATGTTGAGGGTTAGCTTTAGTGTTAGGGTTATTGTTAGGATTAGTGTTAGGATTAGGGTTAGGGTGAGGGTGAGTGTGTGGGTTAGGATTAGGTTTAGGTTTAGGCTTAAGGTTAGGCTGAGGGTGAGGTTGAGGCTGAGGGTTAGGGTTAGGGTGATGGTTAGGGTTAGGGTTAGGGTGAGGGTTAGGACGAAGTTTAGAGTTAGGATTAGGGTTTGGATGAGGGCTAGGGTGAAGGTGAGGTTTAGGGTTATGTTTAGCGTGAGGTATAGGATTAGGGTTAGGGTTAGGGTTAGGGTTAAGGTGAGGGTGAAGTTTAGGTTTAGAGTTAGGGTTAGGGTGAAGGTCAGGGTTAGGGATAGTGTTAGATTTAGGGTTAGTTTGAGGGTTAGGGTTAGGGTGAGGGTTAGGGTTTGGGCTGGGATTAGGATTAGTGTTAGGGTGAGGGTGAGTATGAGTTTGAGTGTTAGGGTTAGTGTTAGGCTTAGGTTTAGGCTGAGGTTGAGGGTGAGGGTTAAGGTGAGGTTGAGTGTGAGCTTTAGGGTTATAGTTAGGGTTAGTGTGAGGGTTAGTGTTAGGATTGGTGTTAGGGTTAGTGTTAGGGTGAGGGTTAGGGTGAGCGTTATGGTTAGGGATCGGGTTAGATTTAGGATTATGGTTAGCGTGAGTGTGAGTGTGAGGGTTAGTGGTAGGGTTAGGGTTAGGGTTAGACTGAGGGTGAGTGTGAGGGTTAGGGTTAGGGTGAGGGTTAGGGATAGGGTTAGGGTGAGGGTTAGGATGAGGTATAGGGTTAGGATTAGGGTTACAGTGAGGGCTAGGGTGAGGGTTAAGGTTAGGGTTAAGTTTAGGGTGAGGTTTTGGGTTAGAGTTAGGGTTAGGGTGAGGCTTAGGATGAGGTTTAGGGTTAGGGTTAATTTTAGGTTTAGAGTTAGGGTGAGGGTAAGGGTTACGTTTATGGTTAGGATTAGGTTTAGGGTGAGGGTGAGTGTGTGGGTTAGGGTTAGGTTTAGGGTTAGGCTTAGGGTTAGGCTCAGGGTTAGGGTGAGGGTGTAGGTTAGGGTGAGGGTTTGGTTTAGGGTTACGGTGAGGGTTAGGGTGAGGGTTAGGTTTAGGATTGGGGTTAGGATGAGGGCTAGGGTGAGTTTGAGGTTTAGGGTTAGGGTGTGGGTTAGGGTTAGGTTTAGGGTTAGGGTCAGGGTGAGTTTGAGGTTTAGGGTTAGAGTTAGGTTTAGGAGGAGGGTTAGGGTGAGGGTTAGGTATAGGGTTAGTGTTAGGGTTAGGGATAGGGTGAGCGTTAGGGTGAGGGTTAGGGTTAGGGATAGTGTTAGGTTTAGGATTAGGTTTAGGGTTAGGGTTAGTCTGAGGGTTAGGGTGCCGGTTAGTGTTAAGGTTAGGGTTAGAATTAGCCTTATGGTGAGGTTTATGGTTAGGTTTATGTTTAGGGTTCTGGTGAGTGTGAGGGTTAGAGTTAGCTTGAGGTGAGGGGTAGGGTTAGGGTTAGGGTGAGGGGTAGGGTTAATGTGAGTTTTAGGGTTAGGGTTAGAGTTAGGGTTAGGTTGAGGTTAGGTTGAGGGTTAGTTTGAGGGTTAGGGTTTGTGTTAGGGTTAGGGTGAGGGGGAGGTTTAGGGGGAGGTTTAGGTCAGGCTTAGTGTTAGGATTAGGGTGAGGTAAAGGGTTAGGGTGAGGGTTAAGGTTAGGTCAGGGTGAGGGTTAAGATGAGGGTTAGGGCGAGGGTTAGTGTTAGGATTATGGTTAGGGTGAGGGTGATGGTTAGGATTAAGGTTAGGGTTATTGTTAATGTTATGGTTAGGGTTACATTTCCAGTGAGGGTGAGGTTGAGAGTGAAGGTTATGGTTTGGGTAAGGGTTAGTTTAGGGTTAGGATTAATGGTAATGTTAGGGTTAGGTTTAGACTTCTGATTTGGGTGAGGGTGAGGGTGAGGGTGAGGGTTAGGGTGAGGTTGAGGGTGAGGGTAAGGCTTAGGGTTAGAGTGAGTTTTAGGGTTAGGGTTAGGATTAGGAATAGGGTGAGGGTGAGGTTTAGGGTTAGACTTAGGTTGAGGGCGAGGTTTAGGGTGAGGATTAGGTTTAGGGTTAGTGTTAGGGTTAGGTTTAGGTTTAGAGTGAATTTAAGGTTGAGGTTTAGGGTTAGGGTTAGGATTAGGGTTAGGGTGAGGCTGAGTGTGAGGGTTAGGGTTAGGATTAGGCTTAGGCTTAGGGTTAGGCTGAGGGTGAGGGTGGGTGTGAGGCTTAGGCTTAGGGTGATGGTTAACCTTAGGGTTAGGGTGAGGGTTAGGATGAGGGTTAGGGTTATGATTAGGGTTAGGGTGAGGGCTAGGGTGAGGGGAGGGTTAAGTTTAGGGTTAGGCTTAGGCATAGGTTTAAGGCTGAGGGTGATGGTGAGGGTGAGGGTTAGGGTTATGGTGATGAATAGGGTTAGGGTTAGGGTGAGGGTTAGGATGAGGGTTCCGGTTAGTGTGAGGGTTACGATGAGCGTGATGGTAAGAGTAAAGTTGAGGGTTCGGCTAAGGGTGAGGGTTACGGTAAGGGTGAGGGTTAGGGTTAGGGTGAGGTTTAGGGTAATGGTTAGGTTTAGGTTTAGATTGGGGATTAGTGTTAGGGTTAGTGTGAGGTTTAGGGTGAGGATGAGGGTTAGGGTGAGGGTTAGGGTTAGAATTAGGGTTAGGGTGAGGGCTAGCGTGAGGGTGAGGGTTAGGGTTAGGGTTAAGTTTATGGTGAGGTTTAGGGTGAGGGGTAGGTTTAGGTTTAGGGTGAGGTTTAGGTTTAGTGTGAGGGTTACCGTTAGGGTGAGAGTGAGGATGAGGTTAAGGGTTATGGTGAGGGTTAGGGTGAGGATTAGGGTTAGGTTTAGGATTAGTTATAGGGTTAGGGATAGGCTGAGGTTGAGGGTGAGAGTGAGGGTGAGGTTTAGGGTTAGGGTTATGGTTAGGGTGAGGTCTAGGGTGAGGGTGAGTGTTAGGGTGAGGGTGAGGGTCTTGGTTAGGTAATGGTTAGGGTTAGGGTGAGGATTAGTTGAGGGTTATGGTAAGGGTGAGCTTGATGTTTAGGGTGTGGGTGAGCGTTAGGATTAGGGTGAGGGTTCGGGTGATGGTGAGGGTTAGGGTGAGGTAGAAGGTTAGGGTTAGGGTTAGGTGAGGGTTAGTGTTAGGGTTAGGGTTAGTGTGAGGGTTAGGATTAGGTTTAGGGTTAGGGTGAGGTTTAGGGTGAGGGTGAGGGTTAAGGTTAGGGTTAGGTTTGTGGTGTGGATAAGTGATAGCATGAGGGTTAGGGTGAGTGTTAGACTTAGCATTAGGGTTAGGGTGAGGGTTAGGGTGAGGATTAGGGTGAGTTTTAGGGATAGGGTGAGGGTTAGGGTTAGGCTTAGCATGAGGGTGATGGTGAGGGTGACGGTTAGGTTTCGAGTTACGGTGAGGATTCGGTTAAGTGTGAGGTTTAGGGTGAGGATGAGGTTAAGTGTTAGGATGAGGGTTAGGGTGAGGGTGAGGGTTAGGGTTAAGGGTTAGGGTTAATGTGAGGGTTAAGATTAGTGTGCGGGTTAATGTTAGAGTTAGGCTTAGTGTTAGGGTGAGGGTAAGTGTTTGGGTGAGGGTTTGGGTTAGGGTGAGGATTATGTTTAGGTAGAGGGTTAGGTTTAGGGTTAGGGTTATTGTTAGGGTTAGGATTAGGAATAGGGTTAGGGTGAGGGTGAGTGTGTGGGTTAGGGTTAGGTTTAGGTTTAGGCTTAAGGTTAGGCTGAGGGTGAGGTTGAGGCTGAGGGTTAGGTTTAGGGTGATACTTAGGGTTAGGGTGAGGGTTAGGATGAGGGTTAGAGTTAGGATTAAGGTTTGGGTGAGGGCTAGGATGAAGGTGAGGTTTAGGGTTATGTTTAGGGTGAGGCTTAGGGTTAGGGTTAGGGTTAGGTTTAGGGTTAAGGTGAGGCTGAGGTTTAGGTTTAGAGATAGGGTTAGGGTGAGGGTTAAGGTTAGGGTTAATGTTCGGTTTAGGTTTAGGGTGAGGGTTAGGGTTAGGATGGGGGTTAGGGTTAGGGCTGGGAGTAGGATTAGTGTTAGTGTGAAGGTGAGTGTGAGTGTGAGAGTTAGGGTTAGGCTTAGGTTTAGGCTTAGGTTTAGGCTGAGGTTGAGGGTGAGCGTTAAGGTGAGGGTGAGGGTGAGGTTTAGGGTTAGATTTAGGGTTAGTGTGAGGGTTATTGTTAGGATTGGTGTTAGGGTTAGGGTTAGGGTGAGGGTTAGGGTGAGGGTTATGGTTAGGGATCAGGTTAGATTTAGGATTAGAGTTAGTGTGAGTGTGAGTGTGAGGATTAGTTTTAGGGTTAGGCTGAGGGTGAGGGTGAGGGTTATGGTTTGGCTGAGGGTTAGGGTTAGGGTTAGGGTGAGGGTTAGGATGAGGGTTAGAGTTAGGATTAGGGTTTGGGTGAGGGCTAGGGTGAAGGTGAGGTTTAGGGTTATGTTTAGGGCGAGGTTTAGGGTTAGGGTTAGGATTAGGTTTAGGATTAAGGTGAGGGTGAGGTTTAGGTTTAGAGTTAGGGTTAGGGTGAGGGTAAGGGTTAGGGTTAATGTTCAGTTTAGGGTTAGGGTGAGGGTTAGGGTTAGGGGTGGGAGTAGGATTAGTGTTAAAGTGAGGGTGAGTGTGAGTGTGAGGGTTAGGGTTAGGTTTAGGCTTAGGTTTAGGCTGAGGTTGAGGGTGAGGGTTAAGGTGAGGGTGGGGGTGAGGTTTAGGATTAGAGTTAGGGTTAGTATGAGGGTTAGTGTTAGGATTGGTGTTACGGTTAGGTTTAGGGTGAGGGTTAGGGTGAGCATTATGTTTAGGGATCGGGTTAGATTTAGGATTAGGTTTAGCGTGAATGTGAGTGTGAGTATTAGTGTTAGGGTTAGGTTTAGGTTTAGGCTGAGGGTGAGGGTGAGGGTTAGGGTTAGGGTTAGGGTTAGGGTGAGGGTGAGGGTGAGGGTGAGGGTTAGGATGAGGTATAGGGTTAGGATTAGAGTTACGGTGAGGGCTATGGTGAGGGTTAAGGTTAGTGTTAGGGTTAAGGTGAGGATTAGGGTTCGGGTTAGGTTTAGGATTAGTGTTAGGGTGTGGGTTAGGGTGAGGGTGAGGTTTAGGGTTAGGGTTAGTCTTCGTCTTAGGGTTAGGCTGAGGGTGAGGGTGGGGTTGAGGAATAGGGTTTGGGTGATTGTTAGGGTTAGGGTTAGGGTGAAGGTTAGGATGAGGGTTAGGGTTAGGATTAGGTTTAGCGTGAGGGCTAGGGTGAGGGTGAGGGTTAGGCTTAGGCTTAGGCTTAGGCTTAGGGTTAGGCTGAGGATGAGGGTGTGGGGGTGAGGAATAGGTTTTGGGTGATGGTTAGGGTGAGGGTTAAGATGAGGGTTAGGGTTAGGATAAGTTTTAGGGTGAGGGCTAGGGTGAGGATGAGTGATAGGGTTAGGGTGATGGATATTGTTAGGTTTAGGGCGAGTGTTAGGATGAGTGTTAGGGTTAGGGTGAGGGTTAGGGTGAGCATGACGGTAACAGTAAAGGTGAGGTTTAGGCCGAGGGTAAGTGTTCCCCTAAGGGTGAGTGTTAGGATTACGGTGAGGGTTAGCATCAGGTTTAGGATGAGGGTTAGAGTGAGGGTGAGGGTTAGATTGAGGATTAGGGTTAGGGTTAGTGTGAGGTTTAGGCTGAGGATGAAGTTGAGGGTTAGGGTGAGGGTTATGGTTAGAATTAGGGTTAGAGTGAGGGCTAGGGTGAGGGTGAGGGTTAGGGTTAGGTTTAGGGTGAGTGTGAGGTTTAGGGTTAGGGTGAGAGTTAGGGTTACTGTGAGGGTTAGTGTTAGAGTTAGGGTTAGGTTACGGGTTAGGGTAAGTGTTAGGTTGAGGGTTAGGGTTAGGGTGAGTGTTATGTTTAGTGTGAGGGTTAGGGTTAGGTTTAGGGTTATTGTTAGGTTTAGGGTTAGTGTTACAGTGAGGGTGAGGGTGAGGGTTAGGGTCAGGGTGAGGTTTAGTGTTAGGGTTAGGGTTTTCGTTAGGGTTAGGGTGAAGGTGAGTTTTAGGGTTAGAGTTAGGGTTAGGGTGAGGGTTAGGATGAGGATTAGGGTTATGATTAGGGTTAGGGTGAGGGCTAGGGTGACGGTGAGGGTTAGGGTTAGTGTTAGGGTGAGTTTTAGGGTTAGGGTTAGGGTTAGGGTGAGCTTTTGGACGAGGGTTAGGGTTACAGTGAGGGTGAGGGTTAGGGTTAGTTTGAGTGTTAGGGTTAGGATTAGGATTAGGGTGAAGGTGAGTGTTAGCATTGCGGTTAGGCTTAGGGTTAGGTTTAGGTTTAGGGTTAGGATTATTGTTATTGTTTGGGTTAGGGTTAGAGTTACAGTGAGGGTGAGGGTGAGGTTGAGTGTGAGGGTTAAGATAAGGTTTAGGGTTTCAGTGTGGGTGAGGGTTAAGGTTAGGGTGAGGGTTAGGGTTAGGATTAAGGTTAGGGTGAAGGTGATGGTTAGGATTAGGGTTAGGGTTATTGTAAATGTTATGTTTAGGGTTACATTTGCAGTGAGGGTGAGGCTGAGGGTGAAGGTTAGGGTTAGGGTAAGGGTTAGTTTTAGGGTTAGGATTAGTGTTAATATTAGGATTAGCGTTAGATTTACGGTTTGGGTGAGGATGAGGGTGAGGGTTAGGGTTAGGGTTAGGGTGAGGTTTAGAGTTAGGGTTAGGATTAGGGATAGGGTGAGGGAGAGGTTTAGGACTAGAGTTAGTTTGAGGGGGAGAGTAATTGTGAATGTTAGGTTTATGGTAAGTGTTAGGGTTAGTGTTAGGTTTAGGGCGAGGGTAAGGTTGAGGTTTAGGGTTAGGGTTAGGTTTAGGGTTAGGATTAGGGGTAGGGTGAGGGTGAGGGTGGGGGTCAGGATTAGGGTTACGGTGATGGTTAGGTTTAGGGTTAGGTTGAGGGTTAGAATGAGGGTTAGGGTTAGGATTAAGGTTAGGATGAGGGCTGGGGTGAGGGTGATGTTAGTTCGAGGGTTAGGGTTAGGGTTAGTGTTAGGGTTAAGGGTAGGTTGATGGTTATGTTGAGGTTTTAGGTTAGGGTTAGGGTTAGGGTTAGGATTAGGGTTAAGGTGAGGGTGAGTGTGAGGGTTAGGTTTAGGTTTAGGCTTAGGCTTAGGGTTAGGCTGAGGGTGAGCGTGGGGGTGAGGATTAGGGTTAGGGTGATGGTTAGGGTTAGGGTTAGGTTGAGGGTTAGAATGAGGGTTAGGGTTAGGATTAAGGTTAGGGTGAGGGCTCGGGTGAGGGTGAGGATTAGGGTAAGGCTTAGGCTTCTGGTTAGGCTGAGCTTGAGGTTGAGGTTGAGGGTTTCGGTTTGGGTGATGGTTAGGTTTATGGTTAGGGTGAGGTTTAGTATGAGGTTTAGTGTTAGGGTTTGGGTTAGGGTGATTATGATGGTAAGGGTAAAGGAGAGGTTTTGGCTGAGGGTGAGTGTTAAGATAAGGGTGAGTGTTAGGGTTAGGTTTAGGGTTAGGGTAAAGGTTAGTGTTAGGGTTAAGGTGAGGGTTAGATTGAGGATTCAGTTTAGGGTTAGTGTGAGGTTTAGGGTGAGGATGAGGGTTAGGGTTAGGGTGAGGGTGAGGGATAGAATTAGGGTTAGGGTGAGGGATAGGGTGAGGATGATTTTTAGGTTTTTTGTTAGGTTGAGAGCTAGGGTGAGTGTTAGGGTGAGGTTTAGTGTTAGGGATAAGGTTAGGTTTAGGATTAGGTTTAGGTTTAGGGTTAGAATTAGGCTTAGGGTTAGGGTTAAGATTAAGCTTAGGGTTAGGGTGAGGACTCGGGGTAGGTTTTGGGTTAGGGTTATGGTGAGGGTAGGGGTTAGGGATAGGGTTAGGCTTAGGGTTAGGCTGACGGTGAGGGTGGGGGTGAGGATTAGGGTTAGAGTTAGGGTTTGGTTTAGGTTATTGTTAATGTTATGGTTAGGGTTAAGTTTGCAGTGAGGGTAGGCTGAGGGTGAGGGTTATGGTTAGGGTTAGGGTTTGGGTTAATGTTATTGTTAGGGTTAGGGTTAGGGTTAGAGTTACGGTGAGGTTGAGGGTGAGGGTGAGGGTCAGGGTTAGGGTGAGGTTTATGGTGAGGTTTAGCCTTAGGGTTAGGGTGAGGGTGAGGTTTAGGGTTTGATATAGGGTTAGGGGGATGGTTAGGGTTAGGGTTAATGTTAGGCTTAGGGTGAGGGTGCGGGTTAGGTTGAGGTTAAGGTTTAGGGATAATGTGAGGTTTAGTGTTAGGGTTAGGGTTAGTGTTAGGGTTAGGGTAAGTGTTAGGTTGAGCGTTTGGGTTAGGGTGAGTGTTATGGTTAGGGTGAGGATTAGGGGTAGGTTTAGGGTTATTGTTAGGGTTAAGGTTGGGGTTACGGTTACAGTAAGGGTGAGAGTGAGGGTTAGGGTTAGGGTTAGGATGAGGTTTAGTGTTATGTTATTGTTAGAATTAGGGTTAGAGTGAGACTGAGGTTTATGTTTACAGTTAGGCTTAGTGTTAGTTTTAGGGTTAGGGTGAGGGTTAGGGTAAGGCTTAGGCTTAGGCCTAGGCTTAGGCTGAGCATGAGGTTGAGGGTGAGGGTTAGGATGAGGTTTAGGGTTAGGATTAGGGATAGGGTTAGGGCTAGGGTGAGGGTTAGATTGAGGGTTAGGGTTAGGGATGGATTCAGGTTTAGGATTAAGTTTAGGGTGAGGTTGAGTGTGAGGGTTAGGGTTAGTGTTAGGATTAGGCTTAGGGTTAGGGTGAGGGTTAAATTTAGGGTTTGTGTTATGGTGAGGGTGAAGCTGAGGATTAGGGTTTGGTTTAGGGTTAGATTTATGGTTAGGTTTAGGGTTAGGGTTAGGGTTACCGTGAGGGTTAGGGTTAGGCTTAGGGTTAGGCTAGAGTGAGGGTGGGGTGAAGGTGAGGATTAGGGTTAGTGTTAGGATGAGGGTTAGGATGAGGGTTAGGGTTAGGATTAGGATGATGGTGAGTTTAGGGTTAGGGTGAGGTTTAGGGTTAAGGTTAGGGTTAGGGTGAGAGTTAGTTTTAGGATTAGAGTTAGGTCTCGGGTGAGGCTGAAGGTGAGGGTTAGGGTTAGGGTTAGTGTTAGAGTTAGGGTTTGGGTGAGGGTTAGGGTGTGTGTGAGGGTTAGGGTGAGTGTGAGGGTTCGGCTTAGGGTTAGGCTTCTGCTTGGGTTTAGGCTGAGGGTGAGGGTTACGTTTAGGGTGAGTGTTAGGGTTAGGGTTAGGGTGAGCATTAGGCTGAAGGTGAGGGTTAGGCTTAGAGTTAGGATTAGGATTAGGTTAAGGGTTAGGGTGAGTGTGAGGGTTAGGGTTAGGGTTAGGCTTTGGCGTAGGTTTAGGCTGAGGGTGAGGGTGAGGGTGAGTGTTAGGGTTAGGGTGAGGGTTAGGGTTAGGGTTAGGGTGAGAGTTTGTGTTCGGGTTAAGTTTAGGGTTAGGGTGAAGGTTAGGGTTAGGTTGAGGGTTAGGGTTAGTGATAGTGTGATGGTTAGGGTTAGGATTAGGATGAGGTTTAGGGGTACGATTAGGGTTAAGGTGAGGACTAGGGTGAGGTTGAGGGTTAGGGTTAGTGTTATGGTTAGGTTTAGGGTTTGGGTTAGGTTTAGGGTGAGGGTTTGGATGAGGGTTAGGATTACTATGAGGGTGAGGGTTAGGGTTAGATTGAGGGTTAGGGTTAGAATTAGGGTTAGGGTGAGGGTGAGTGTTAGGATTAGGGTTAGGCTTAGGTTTAGGGTTAGGACTAGTGTTATTGTTAGGGTTAGGGTTAGATTTATGGTAAGTGTGAGGGTGAGTGTGAGGGTGAATGTTAGGGTTAGGGTTAGGTTGAGGTTTATGGTTAGGGTTAGGATTAGGTTTAGGGTGAGGGTGAGGTTTAGTTTTAGATTTAGGGTTAGGGGGAGTGTTAGTTCGAGGTTAGGGTTAGGGTTAGTGTTAGGGTTAAGTTTAGGTTGATGGTTACGTTGAGGTTTTGTTTAGGGTTAGGGTTAGTGTTAGGATTAGGGTTAGGTGAGGGTGAGTGTGAGGTTTAGGGTTAGGGTTAGGCTTAGACTTAGGGTTAGGCTGAGGGTGAGGGTGGGGGTGAGGATTAGGGTTAGGGTGATGGTTAGGGTTAGGGTTAGGTGAGGGTTAGAATGAGGGTTAGGGTTAGGATTAGGGTTAGGGTGAGGGCTAGGGTAAGGGTTTCGGTTAGGGTGAAGCTTAGTATGAGGTTTAGGGTTAGGGTGTGGGTTAGGGTGGTTATGATGGTAAGGGTAAAGGAGAGGTTTTGGCTGAGGGTGAGTGTTAAGATAAGGGTGAGTGTTAGGGTTAGGTTTAGGGTTAGTGTTAGGGTTAAGGTGAGGGTTAGATTGAGGATTCGGTTTAGGGTTAGTGTGATTTTTAGGATGAGGATGAGGGCTAGGGCTAGGGTTAGGGTCAGGGATAGATTTAGGGTTAGGGTGAGGGCTAGGGTGAGGATGAGGTTTAGGTTTAGGGTGAGGGCTATGGTGAGTGTTAGGGTGAGGTTTAGTGTTAGGTATAGGATTAGGTTTAGGATTAGGTTTAGGGTGAGGGTGAGTGTGAGCTTTAGGGTTAGGGTTAGGGTTAGGGTTAGGTTTAGGATTAGGCTTAGGGTTAGGGTGAGGATTAGTGTTAGGGTTTGGGTTAGGGTGAGGGTGAGGCTTAGGATTAGGGTTAGGTTTAGGGTTAGGGTTAGCTTTAGGGTTAGGGTTAGGTTTAGACTTAGGGTTAGGGTTAGGGTTAGGGTTATGGTGAGGGTTATGTTTAGGGATAGGGTTAGGCTTAGGGTTAGGCTGAGGGTGAGGTTGGGTTGAGGATTAGGGTTAGGCTTAGGGTTTGGTTTAGGTTATTGTTAGTGTTATGGTTAGGGTTACGTTTGCAGTGAGGGTGAGGCTGCGGGTCAGTGTTTGGTTAGGGTTAGGGTTAATGTTATTGTTAGGGTTAGGGTTAAAGTTAAGGTGAGGTTGAGGGTAAGGGTGAGGGTTCGGGTTAGGGTGAGGTTTACGGTCAGGTTTAGGGTTAGGGTTAGGGTGAGGGTGAGATTTAGGGTTAGATATATGGTTAGGGGTAAGGTTAGGGTGAGGGTTATGGTTAGGGTTAGTATTAGGCTTAGGGTAAGGGTGAGGGTTAGGTTGAGTTTAAGGGTTAGGGTTAGGGTCAGTGTTATTGTGAGGGTTAGTGTTAGGGTTAGGGTTAGTGTTATGTTTAGCGTAAGTGTTAGGTTGAGGGTTTGGGATAGGGTGAGGTTATGGTTAGGGTGAGGGTTAGGTTTAGGTTTAGGGTTATTGTTAGGGTTAGGGTTAGAGTTATGGTTACAGTGAAGGAGAGAGTGAGGGTTAGGGTTAGGGTAAGGATGAGGTTTAGGGTTATGTTAGGGTTAGAATTAGGGTTAGGGTGAGAGTGAGGTTTAAGTTTAGAGTTAGGCTTTGTGTTAGTTTTAGGGTTAGGGTGAGGGTTAGGGTTAGGCTTAGGCTTAGGCTTAGGCTAAGGCTTATGCCGAGCATGAGGTTGAGGGTGAGGGTTAGGATGAGGTTTAGGGTTAGGATTAGGTTTAGGGTTAGGGCTAGGGTGAGGGTTAGGGTTAGGGATAGAGTTAGGTTTAGTATTAAGGTTAGGGTGAGGTTGAGTGTGAGGGTTAGGGTTAGAGTTAGGATTAGGCTTAGGGTTAGGATGAGGGTTAAGATTAGGGTTTGGGTTATGGTGAGGGTGAGGCTGAGGATTAGGGTTTGGTTTAGGGTTAGATTTAGGGTTAGGTTTAGGGTTAGGGTTAGGGTTATGGTGAGGGTTAGGGTTAGGGTTAGATTTAGGCTTATGGTTAGGCTGAGGTTGAGTGTGGGAGTGAGGATTAGGGTTAGGGTTAGGTTTAGGGTTATTGTTAGTGTTATGGTTAGGGTTAAGTTTGCGGTGAGGGTGAGGCTGAGGTTGAGGGTTATGGTTATGGTTAGGGTTAGTGTTAGTGTTAGTGTTAGGGTTAGGGTTAGAGTTACTGTGAGGTTGAGGGTGAGGGTGAGGGTTTAGGGTTAGGGTGAGGTTTAGGGTGAGGTTTAGGGTTAGGTTTAGGGTTAGGGTTAGGGTGAGGGTGAAGTTTAGGGTTAGAGTTAGGGTTGGGGGAGGTTTAGGGTGAGGATTAGGGTTAGGGTTAGTGTTAGGGTTCGGGTGAGGGTAAGGGTTAGGATGAGGTTTAGGGATAGGTTTAGGGTTAGGATTAGGGTTAGGGTGAGGGTGAGTGTAAGGGATAGGGTGAGGGTTAGGCTTAGGCTTAGGGTTAGGATGAGGGTGAGGGTGGGGTTGAGGATTAGGGTTAGGGTGATGGTTAGGGTTAGGATTAGTTTTATTGTTAGAGTTAGGGTTAGAGTTCTGATGAGGGTGAGGGTGCGGGTGATGGTTAGGTTTAGAGTTAGTGTGAGGGTTAGTGTTAGGGTCAGGATTAGTGTTAGGGTCATGGTAAGTGTTAGGGTGAGGGTTTGGGTTAGTGTGATGGTTATGGTTAGGGTTAGGGTGAGCTTTAGGGTTTGGGTTAGAGTTAGGTTTAGGGTGAGAGGTAGGGGGAGGTTTAGGGTTTGGGTTAGTGTTAGGATTAGGGTTAGGGTGAGGGTGAGTGTGTGTGTTAGGGTTAGGTTTAGGATTAGGCTTAGGTTTAGGCTGAGGGTGAGAGTGAGGGTGAGAGTTAGGGTTAGGGTGAGGTTTAGGGTTAGGGTTAGGGTGAGTGTTAGGGTGAGGTTTAGGGTTATGTTGAGGGTTAGGCTTAGGGTTAGGGTGAGGGTTAGAATGAGGATTAGGGTTACGATTAGAGTTAGGGTGAGAACTAGGGTGAAGGTGAGTATTAGGGTTACTGTTAGTGTGAGGTTTAGGGTTAGGTTTAGGGAAAGGGTGAGGGTTAGGATGAGGGTTATGGTTACGGTGACATGGGGGTTAGTGTTATGTTGGGGTTTAGGGTTAGAATTAGCGTTAGGGTGATGGTGAGGGTTCGGATTACTGTTAGGGTTAGAGTTAGGTTTAGGGTTAGGATTAGTGTTATTGT